>NC_080740.1:7598534-7901564 GCF_020826845.1 Diceros bicornis minor
TAGTCCAGGCAGCCAGATCTAATCCAGGCAACCTACCTGGTAGGGGCGAGTTGTCTGTAGTCCTTGGCAGGAACACCTGAGTGGTAAGGGGCAAAGGGAATCAGCCCAGATTCCAGTGTGTGCACTCCACCAGCCCCTCGGGAATGGAGATAAAACCCAAGCAACAAAATACTCTCTTCACATGTCCTCATGGGGTGTGTGCAGCCATTTGACGACCTCTTAAAACCATCCTTCATTGTCTTTCCTATCTTTTTCACCTTTAATTTCTGTGAATCTCTTACTTTCAGTTTGCTCATCAGGCACCTCTCCTGGGAACCAGCCTCATCCCTACTGCCTATGACACCAGCAAAGGCTGGTCTGGGCCCAGTGAGTGGGACAACGTGGCTGCAGGAGAGACAAAGTGGGCACCGTCTTAACTTTGCCTTGACGGTTCCGCTTTTTTTCTTTCCTCACCCTAGACCTGCCTTCCGGCTTCGCTCAAATTCTCTCAGCTACAGGTAGGGCTACCATAGAATTTATTGTACAGATTAGCACACATTTGAAAGGGGGTAAATACATTAATAATCATGCCAAAATACAGGTAAAAACCAGGACCATCCCGGGATATAAAGTCACCTTAGCTATTGGGCTCCTGGTGAGGGAGGAAGGAAGGAGAAAACCACTCAAAACATTGGATTAGGCCTGGGGAGTGTTAGAGCAGCAGCGACATCAAGGCAATCCGGCCTGGAATTAGGTGATAATATCCAAATGAGGGGGAAAGCGTACAGACAATGAATGTATTGTTGTTTTTGTCTAACCTTCTGGGGAAAACCAACACTACCGACAGGCAGAATCAGAAGCTATGCACTGGATGTAATTTGGGAAGTCCAGAAAAGTCCAGAATTTTACATATATATATACACATATATACACGTATATATTTCTGGTTACCTCTATGATATCTGATGTTCCCCCAAATTAAAGTTATTGCTTAGGACTTCTGGAAAAGAGTGCCTTTTACCTGTGGTGGTATAACTTGGTGGGAATATCATAAATGCATCCTTTTCTACCTTACAGAGAAGAATCATGAGAACATGGTTCACCATACAGGCAAGTTTTGAAGTGGGGACCAGAGGTGACATAGTAAAAGATCAGAACAGAAGGTACTGAACCAAGCTTGTTGAGCTGGAGACCCTGCTGTGAGGCAGGTACTCCGTGTGGCACGTTCACACATTGAAGCCCCATCTAACTGTTCCTACATCCATGTAGGTGGGCACAGACATCCTGCTTTACCCAGATGTGATGCCCGGATGACGAGTTACCCCTCTGAAATGTCTTTGAAAGATCATTATAGGAGATATAGACTGTGCCAGAAATCAAAAGAATAACACTTTGTATTTGTGTACTTCTCCTTGTTGACAAGTGCTTTCACGCATTATTTCATCCAGGCTTGATAAGAGCCCCGTGAAATGACCTGGCCAGCTATCATTAATGATCCCTTTAGGATGAACACAGCTGAGGCCCATACTCCAGGTGTCCTGTCTTTGGGTTTAGTGATTTGGTGCTTTTCCCACAGGCTACAGACCTCCATGCAGCTTATGAGAGATCAATCCTGACAAATTTCCCTTATAGGGAGGATAATTGGGTCATTCCAGTCATGCACATTGAGAAAATGTTCATTTACAATTAGATTCACATGCAACCTCTGCCTAGGTCTCTAGGTCCCTAAAAATCTGATTCCTGCCCACCTTTCCAACCTCTCATTTGTTCCTGTTGTCTCTATATTCTAGAGTGGCCTCCTTTCTGGTCCTTGACTATAGCAAATCATTTCCCACTGGCTGTCCCCTCTTTCTGGACTTCTTTCCCCTAGATCTTTTTATGGCTGATTTATTCTCATGCCTCAGATCAAGCCTGACTTCCTTAGACTCTCCCTTACCACCTTATCTAAAGTGGCCTCCCTGGTTACTGTCACATCATCCTGCTTGTTTCCTTGGTAACACAGCACAACCTGCAACTCTCTTGCTTATCTGTTATATACTTTTATTATGTTTTCTCCAGTAGAACGTAAGTCCCATGAGGCAAGGACCAAGTCTGACTTTTTATTGCTCTATTTCCAGTACTGGTACATAGGAAGTACTCAATATATGTTTTTTATGAATAAAATGAATAAGCAACTTCAACTGGGAATGCTTGATCTGGGTCTATGGCCAGCTAGCATTTCCACTACAGATGGTTATGCTGTAATTCCAACAAGAGTTCATTCAGGAAGCTATAGTCAGTCAGTCACTCACTCACCTAACTAGAGGTACCCACTGTGATGGAAGGGAACCACCATCTACTTGAAAGGACCCTCTAAACTGCATGCCCCAGGAAGGGAGTATCAAGATCATATTGGGCAAACTCTCAGGTCTAAATTCTCCAATCTACATAAACTGCTTGATTTTTTTTTTTTAAGCAAATGCCATGTGCTCTAATCCAATTTTAATGGTGCAGTTATGAGGAAGCATAGTATACAGAATTATTTAATTGGGAAATATATCAAGCAAAAAACACTCTTCAATCTGCTTTGACAAGATGCTTCAGGAATTATTCAATCCCAAGAGATTCCAGAGGCTCCAGCACATGTTAATCTCAGAACAATTTCACTAGACTCTAGCCATCTTAGACCTTCGATACTGCTCCCTGTTTTACTTATTTATTTTTTAATTCCACTTTTACTGTTGTCTTATGACCATTATGCTGCTTCCTTTAAAGTGAGAACCCTGGGATTCTGGTATAAGACAGCAATCAGAGTGAAAGGAGTTAAAAACTCTATGGGAAGGTGAAGGATAAATCTTAGAAATATAGAATAGAAAAAACTTTTGAAGACTGAGTTTTTCAAGGGCAAAAACATTTTCAGACTTCCCCTAAACAATAGAGGCCAATCCAAAATTTATGCAATTATATGTTTATATATTTTTACCCTGTGAGAATATATCCAAAATAAGTCAAAAATTACAGACTGCAAATGGAGAAAGATCTCATATCAGTTGACTTTACACCATAAGAAAAAACTAGAAATTCCCAAATTGTTAGTAACTTTGGCAATTTTCTTCCTAGACTCTACTGAGGGAAAATAATTTTTATACTCTAATATTGGTATAGAAACTGAATAAATCACTCTGGAACTGAGATATACATTTTTAACCACAGTGATATAATGATGTGATGTAATTAAGTAGATTCCATAATCATTCTTTTTAAATAACTGAGATTCTAGTAATGATAGACTAGTCAATTTAAACCAATCTACCCACTGAGGCAAATTAGAAGAGTGGAACAAAATATTAAAAATGCCTGCTTGAAGGCATCTGAGAGCTATTAAGGTAGTAAAGAATTCCTAGGCTGGAGGATAGAGGCCCAGGGAGGTGACCCAACATGTAGAGAGGTTTCTTCCATGAGGAGTTTTGCCAACTCTGAAAGAAGTGGCTGAGAGGCTGAAACACTAAAGGGCACTTTGGACAGACATATTGGGCTAGGGGGCCCAAGATAGTGCCCACCAAGAGGACCTCTGGTGAACAATTAGCTGAGACCCCAAAGGGATCACTCTAGGAATAAGGGTGAACTAGAGTTAGAACATCTTATAAGGATTGAAGCTCAACTTCAAATGATCTCATCTCTGAACTTGGATTGAAGTAGTCCAAATTGTTGGTGTTCCTCTTTGGAGGAAAATGTCATCTTAGACCTAAAATTAATTCCACAAACACTGTTGCAAATACAACATTGGGCACCTGATAAAAAATAACCAAGTATATGATGAGATAAGGCAACCTGAAAAACAAAGAAACAAACAAAACCAGAAACAACCATCCACAGAAACCGACCCACAGGATCTTCAGATATAACAATTATCAGTAGAAATCTTATATTAACTGTTTACCATGTTCAAGGAGGTAAAGGAAAAGACTAGAAAATTTTGACAAGAACTGAAAATTATAAGAAAGAAACAAATGGAAATTTTAGAATTGAAAAAGATAACGACTGAAATTAAGTGCTCAATGGATGGGTTTAATACAGATGAAGAGAGAATTGGTGAAATGGCAGATAGGCCAGAGGAGATAATTCAGAATGAATCGTGAAGAGATAAATTAGTGGACAGTATATAAGCAAAGATAAGTAAAAGAGAATACAATAAGAAGATATCACATACTTGGGAGAGAGAGAATGAAGCAAAAGTAATATTTTAAGAAATAATGGTGACAATTTTCCAAAGCTGATGAAAAGATATTAAGCCATATATTCAACAAATCTTACCAATCCCAAACAGATTTTTAAAAAAGAAAAGAGAAAACCACCTCTAGTCACATTATAGTAAAACTTCTAAAACTAAGATAAAGAGAGAAAAATCGTGAACAGATCCTGATTATAACACAAACAACGTTCAGTGGAGCAACAGTGAGACAGACAAGTGACTTGAACAGAAGCACTAGAAAACAAAAGACAAGGGAATGTTGTCTTCGAAGTGCTGACAAAATGACTGCAAATGTATAGGAACGAATGGGAAATACATCTTCAGATCAACAAAAGCTGGTAGAGTTTGTTACTAGCAGATTTAAGCAAAAGGATGTTATTCAGGCAGAAGGAAAATGAGCCCAGACGAAAGCCTGAAGATACAGGAAGGAATCAGAAAAAATAAAAAGGTTAACATAACTCAATATTGACATCGAACAGTAATAAGAATTAGAATACACAACCACAATGGCAGATAATGGTGGGGGGAGTAAATGGAATTAAAGTACTCTAAGAGCCTTACTTTTTTTGGGAAGAGGATAAAAACAGCAATCAAATTAGACTTGTGAAGAATGAAATTGTTATCTGTATGCAAAAGAGGCTATAACTTCCAAGCTAGGAGAAAAAAATAAAATAATAATAATTTTAAAAATTCAAAATAAAAACAAAGAAGGGAGAGAAAAAAAGAATGCAGACTAAATCAGAGTAACAATAAGTTACATAATTAAATAAGACTATAAACCCGATTACAGCAGTGATTACCCATAATGCAATGAAACAAAGTCAAAGATTTTCGAACTGATATAAAAAACTGTTTATAAGAATTATCTATATCTATATGAATACAGAAATGTTGAAAGTAAAAATATAGATAAAGAAATACAATATAAATACCAATGAAAGGAAAGTGGGTATAGCCATATTAATATCAGATACAGTAAACTATATCTGTAAAGAGGAATACTTAATAATGATAAAATGTACATTTTATCAGGAAGATATGACAATTCTAAATTTGTATCCACCTAAAAAATATGGCTTCAAAATAATATAAAGCAAAAAATAACAGAACTAGGGGCCAGCCCGGTGACGTAGCGGTTAAGTGCGCGTGCTCGGCTGCAGCGGCTGGGGTTCGCCGGTTCGGATCCCGGGCGCACACCCACGTACCACTTGTCAAGCCGTGCTGCGGCGGTGTCCCATATAAAGTGGAGGAAGATGGGCACGGATGTCAGCCCAGGGCCAGTCTTCCTCAGCAAAAAGAGGAGGATTGGCATGGATGTTAGCTCAGGGCTGATCTTTCTCACACACACAAAAAATAAATAATAGAACTAAATGGGAAAATAGACAAAAATATTACAGTGGGAGTTTTTAAAACATACTTTGTAACTGATAGAATAAGCAAACAGAAATCAGTAAGAACATGGAGGACTTCAGCAATGTGATTAAGAAATAACCTGATACACAACATGGAGCATTCAACAACTGCAGGGTATATATTCTTTTAAAGCATATATGGAAAAATTGATCATCTATTGTCATAAAGCAAGTCTCAACAAATTTCCGAGGGCTGAAGTCATACAGCATAGGCTCTCTGACCACATTGCAATTGAAAAGAAATCAGTAACAAAGATATACTAGAAAACCCCTATATATGTAGAAATTAAGAAATATGCCTCTAAATAATCCCTGGTTCAAAGAAGAAAACACAATGGAAATTAGAACATATTTTGGATGGAATGAAATGAATGAAAATGTTATATATTGAAATATGGGGAAATTTCTTGATTTTGAAATGTTGGACATCAGCTACTGGTTTTCGAGCTGGATTAAACTCTTTGGAACCTTCCCATGCCTCTCCACCAAATATATCCCTTCTCTCCACTCGCTGTCCTCTCAAACAGTTATAGCACATATTGGTTAAATTAATATTCACTATTTATAATTATTTTGCTTATGTAAACATTTTTCAGAAAATATCAATGGGATAGATGTTGCCTTCGAGGCAGACCAGTCTTTCCCTCCGATCTACCCTATTTCCTTTCTTATACTTTTGCCATCTCGGAACCTCCTCACCCCAGCTGCCAATGACATCAGCTAACAGTTAAGTAGCTAACCACCTCCACAATTCAGACTGCCCGGGGAAAAGCTTCCCTGAGCTGACGGCAACGCAAGATGAAAAGAGACGCGTTTGCAAATTGCAAGATGGCAAGAGCAAAGCTGAGGATGCACAAAGGAAATAGTGTTAAAAAAAAAATAAAACCAAGTAGATGCTCTCACAGCGGGTGGGAATAGCTGTTTCTTTTTGGCTAACTGTGAGAATGCAGAGCAAGAACAGACTGAGAGTTGAGCATTCTTAATGATTTTATTACAGGAGAAAAAGTTCAAAACTGTTGTTTTATTTTCCTTTTCAATACCTAAAAAAAAAGAAAGAAAAGAAAAAGAAAGAGAGGGAGGAGAAAGAGGCAGTTCCCAGGATACAAATCCATTGCTTAAGGAATGTTCCCTAGGACACAAGCATGTGCTTATGAATGTGAGTAGGTGGCGTTCTTCTGGGGTGACCCCCGGGAGACACCCTCTTTATGCACTAAGTGCAGGGGGTGGTGTATAAAGACAAGAAAGGAAAAGAGCCCTCTCTCACAGCCAGAGCAGGTGGGGAGCAGAAAGCAAGTGTCTTCATTACGGGCACTGAAACAGGATGAACAGTTTTGGTGTTCCGAGTTCCTGGTTAGAAGCCAAAATGCATTTTCCAACAGAAGCAGTGGAAATCTATAGCACTGTTAGGAATGGGCATGTGTGGGTTACACTCTTGTATCAGGATGGAAAAAGACAACAACAGATATCATCTATAAAAAACAGGAGTTAGAGTTTTATTTTTCTCCTATTGAAATATATAGATACCTATAGAAGAGCTGGAAACCACCACCATTCATTGTTTTCACTTGTCCAACAGGTATTTACGGAACACTTATTGAGTACCCAGCGCTGAGCTAAGCTAGAGAGTTTTCTCAAAATGAACTTAGAGTCTATGAGGGGATACAGATACAAAAAGGCAGTCACAACCACATAATAAGGCAAAATCAGGTAGATTCAGGTGCTACAAGGGCCCAGGAGAGGCCGTCCTTGGTGCAGGCTGGGTGGATGGATGGGAGGCTTTCGAAGCAACTGTCGTCTAAGGTGACACCTGAAACATAAGGATCTATAGCACTGCAATTATGGGAAAATATTATAAATCCAAGCTTCAGACTTACTAAAGACCTAACTGGTGTGGAAATTTAAGACTGCTGATATGCAATTTCTTCCCAAAACACAGCAATCATACTCGTTGCTAAGACTTCTGATTTTACCGTCTTAAGCCTGGAAACCCTTTCTGTTGCTTTGTTTTCGACATTACCACCTAAAAAGTGCTTTGCTCCACTCAGGAGCTTTGCTCCACTCCTTTCTGACCCATTAGGCAGTGTTGCCTCAAAATATTACTTGGGAATCCAGAGAGAGTTCATAATGGGGAAGGCTGGGAACTGCATTTTAGAACTTGCTCTTAGAAAACGCCATCAAAAGGTAACTAGCCAAGCCTAGCTTTTGATCAAATTTTAATGATCACTCTGATATAAACCACTTTCTGTTCCTGATCTATTTCCCAGGATCTTTCCTGCAATTAATCACCAGCTGAATGGATTCCGCGGCTCCAAGCCAAAGTGTAATGCTCCTAGGCTTGCAAGCGTCTCAGCAGTTTGAGTGGGGACATTACAGAGCACTTTTTATTAGCTCTGACTCACACTGGGCTGTCTCCACAGCCTGAAGTCAGGGTGCCTGCTACCTTTGTTTCCTCCAGTTTCCATGGATACCACCCAAAGGGGCTTGGAAAGCTTCTAATATCGGCTCCCTCTGTCTTCTGGTACCTCCCTTGAAAATCCATGGTGGGCTCCATCTGGCTCTCAGTCTTCAGGCAACAAGGCATTCTCTTGATCACCTGCCCCAGTGTGGCACCAATTCCCTTCGGTTATTGGGAAGGTGACGCTGGGGTGACCAAAACACTGTGGCTGCCTCTAGAAGCAGCCTCTTGGACTTGGGATTTGAACCTTGTCAGAAACAAGGCAATTAACCGGTTCCCTGCAGGTTGGCGGGACAAGTGAGGTCAAGCAGGAAGCTGGGGTAGTTCTTCGGGACCGGCAGGTTAGAAACAAATAAATAAAAGCAAGCCAGCTTCAACTTTCTGGACTTTTCAGTAAAAGAATTTTAGCCCAAATGATCAAGAGAATTGCCTCCACTTCACACTGCCCGTGGGACAACGGATCCCCCCTTAGACAATGGATCCCACCCGCCCCCCCCATATCTCCACCCTGCACGCACTTTCCTAAGAGCGCTTTCCCGCACAATGCTTCTTGGTTCCCCCATTTTTCTTTGTAGTCCGAGTAGTGGAGAGACTCTTTCCTACTTTTTCTTTTCCAAGCAATGCTTGCACTTGGTCACAGCTGGAAATTGTAACAAGCAGGATGGAAGAAATCATGTCTTATTCATAGCTGATAGGGGAACCTGCAAGTTAATCACTCATGGAGATGCTCAAAACAAGCTGCCAGGAGCCAGGTAGCGTTTGCGGAGGAGCTTAGCGCAGGTGGGCTGCCCTTAGCTGAGGGGCCCGATTCCTCCCCATGTCTGGGAGGTCCAGAGGGTGGAGTAAGGGCAGGGAAGAGGGCAGTGGGGAACTTCGTTTCCGTGTCAGCCCATCTGCTGAGATCATGAACAAGCTGCACTCCCGCCTCCCTGCCATCCCAGCCTTGTGGGTGGTCTCTCATGCTCACGCTCAGCCAGCTCCACAACATAACCTACCCCCTGGTTATGGCCTCTGCCAGAGTCTTTATTAGGAACGCTGCCTCCTTGGAAGACTAAATAGCTAGGACTTTATAATTAAAGACTTCGTTAGTTTCCTATTAGAAATTTCCATGGCTAATGGGATTAGGCTTGCACTATTTATGGCATTGGAAGGTGTGCCATCAGTCAATCCTAGCTATCCTCTTACACCTAGGTGCCCACCACACTCCCCTCCCCCACCAGTCTGCCGGCAGAACAAGAGGTAGTCGGTGCCAGAGTTAACAAGAAAAAGACTCTCAGGGTCTCCACGCTGGTCTGCATGAATTTATAATGTGGCGAAAACTAGGCTGGGAAATGTAGCAAGTCTAACACGCATTTATCATCTTTTAATTGTCTTCTGTTCTGAGCTCACCCCATAAGTAAATGGGGCATTCCAGTAGACGATGTTGGAGTTTCTCCATGGCTTGTCTTTCGAGATTGTCACTAGGGAGTATTTTAGAAGCTCTTTGGGGCAGAGGAATGGAGGCCCTTAGAGAAAAGGGGCTGAGAGATGAGCTCAGAGCTGCCAAGGGAACCTGGCAGAATATGATCATGAGATCAGTACATTTTTCCTAGAAAGAGTCATTTTGTGGCCTAATTTGATGAAAAGCTTTCTTTCCTAATTCCTATTGCATGAGAGAATTAATGAGACTGAAACAGCTATTATTTGAGCACTGCCTTGTGTCAGGGAATATTCTAAGCACTTTATACGCATTATCTCATCTACTCCTTGTGCAGTGGCTCTCCGCCAGAATCTCTTCTGCCCCTCGTCCCTGGCAAGAGTTGTAGCTGGAACATGCTGTCCAGCCTGGGACTACATTTCTCAGCCTCCCTTGAGCCAGGTGAGGTTATGTGTCTACACCTTCACCAATGGAACTTGAGCGAGAGTGTGCCACATTCAAGCTGGAGCCTGCCTCCTCCATGGTCGTTTCCTCTTTCCTATTGGTTGGGTTGGTGAAAAATGTAATGGTCTTAAAATCCATGAGTTGCTATCAGACTTGGTGCCTAAGCCACCCACCGACCCAGAGCCCTTGTCCTGAACGGCTTCATGACAGAGAAAGAGACCGCCGGTTCCTCAGCCCACCACATTTTAGAGATCTTTATTAGAAAGCTTATGTTCCCTGAGCATACTTTGCCACAACCCTCCAAGGCAAGTTTTTCTTTCTTTTTTTTTTTTTTTTAATAACCCCATTTTACTAATGATAAAACTGCGGCTCAGAGAAGTGAGGTAGTTTTCCTAAAGTCATACCTTTAATAATGAGCAGTCTTGGGATTCAAATCTAGGTTTCCTGCCAATTTGTGATGATAGAGGCCAGAACAGTGGTTCCCCGGGGTGGAGTGGATTGACTGCGAGGGTGCATGGGGGATGTCTCCTTTTTCTTTTTAGGAGAAAGGAGCTTGGGTTAGTAATTATCTTTAACCTTTAGACAACATTTTATCATTATACAAAGCACTGTCACACAATTAACTCATTTAAGCCTCACAGATACCTTGCACCCTGTACAGATGAGGAGACCGAGGTTTGGACAAGTTAGATATCTTGAGCACAGGTTAATAAGAGCTTGCTGTAGGCTTTGGACACAGATCTTCCCTCTAAACCCTGTACCCACTCCATTCTACACATGCTGAAGCAACTCTCTCAGGTGTAAATTACAAAGACCAACTCATATTAGCTTAAGCAACAAACAAACAAACCCCACCCCCATCCCCCGCACACCCCTATATGTCCATTCACATAGCTGGGGAGGGACAAAGTAGAACTGGCCAAAGTGGCATGGCTGTCACCAGATTTCTAGTTTTCTCGCTCTGACGGTAGTCTTCCTCCATGTGGCTAGAGGAAAATGGGGCCAAAGTAAGCCCCAGCTTACAGCCTCCAAGCGTAGCAACCCCATAGGAAAAACTGAGTTCCTGCCGACTGCTTTAATATTTACAAGTCCTAGGCAAAGACCCTGATTGGCCCAGCTTGCCTCTGTTGCCTTCTCTATGGACCAATCATTGAAGCTAGGGGGATGGGGCAAGACACTTATTGGCAGTCCCCTAGAACCACACGGAATGGGTAGCAGGACAGGAACTGTTATCTTTGGAAGTGGAGGTAGGTGGATACTGATGTCAGAATTGGGAAGGATGTTAGACAGACAAGAACAGATCCATTATACATACCCTGCATTATAGAAAAGATTCACCACAGAACGGGCAGCAGCATCCGTTGCTCTTGAAAACATTGTGTGTGTGTTTGTGTATAAATGTATATATTGTATATATAATTGTCTCTTGGTGTTACTGTAGGCATCCTCTTGCAGAGTGTGGTCCAAAAACTTCACTCCATGACTTGCCTGTTCCTTCAAAACCCTCTCCAGAACTTCTTAGCAGCTCCCTTTTAATTACAGGCCCCAGGGGAGTCTGACCAGTGTATGTGGGCATGGTCTTGTCCCAAGGAGACCAAAGTCCCTGATTTAAGGGATGAGGGAGTGAAATAGCTGCACACGGGTGTGGGTATCTGTGCTCTGTGTGAGGAGTGGGGGAGAAAGGGTTACATATACCCTCAGTTTTCTATCTCCAGGGTGTGTCTCTGGTTACTCTTTGAGAATCAAAATTCATTTTCACCACAGTCCCTCGGTGTGAAGGGAAGACTGTAACAAAAAGTCAGGTACACGGTTCTGCCTGCCCCTCAGGTGTGCAGGGGTTTCGGCTGCTCTCAGGCAAGTCACTGCACTTGTTTACCCCATGGGTCCAACTGCTGGCCACAGACACGAGCTTCACAGTGTCCCGGGCCAAGAAAGCAAGCTGTCAGAGCTGCCCAGCCTGGTGAGGACTGTCATCTCTCTGTTCTGGTATGTAACCTAACAACTTGTGACACACTTCTAAGACTCCAGACATTTCTGTTCTGTGCTTTGCATTAAAGAGTGGCTTTTAAATTTTTTTGTGTGTGTGTGAGGAAGATCAGCCCTGAGCTAACATCCATGCCAACCCTCCTCTTTTTGCTGAGGAAGAGTGGCTCTGGTCTAACATCTGTGCCCATCTTCCTCCACTTTATATGGGACACCGCCACAGCATGACTTGACAAGTGGCATGTCGGTGCGCACCCGGGATCCAAACCCATGCCGCCAGCAGCAGAGCACATGTGTTTAACCACTACGCCACCAGGCAGGCCCTGAACTTTTAAGTTAAAGAAATTAGAGCCAGCCCCAGTGGCCTAGTGGTTAAGTTCGATGTGCTCCACTTCAGCGACCCAGGACCAGTTCCCAGGTGCAGACCTACACCACTCATCAGTGGCTTTGCTGTGGTGGCGGCTCACATACAAAAAAAGGAAGATTGGCAACTGATGTTGGCTCAGGGCAAATCTTCCTTAGCAAAAAGAGGAAGATTGCAACAGATGTTAGCTCAGGGTCAATCTTCCTTACCAAAAAAATAAAAGTAAAAAATAAAACCCACAGTAAAACAGAAATTTTACATTGACCTGTACACACGCACACAAACACCACACACACAATATAACCAAAAATATTTCCTGAAAAACACCTAATATTTACCCTTACCCCGTGTGTTGCACGTCCTATTCAGTTTTATTTCATTTCTTAGAAATTGCGAGGCATAGCTGACTACCTTGACTTCATGACAGGTCGTGGCCTGCAGTTCAGAGAGTACACAGTCCAGCCATTCTATGCACTGCCCTGTGTGCACCATCGCCTTAGACTATGAGCTCCTGTGCATCAAATGCTTCAAAAGCCCTCTGCTTCAGGACTCCAGCCCAGGAGGGCATGAGCTGTGCTGGGGTGGGTAGCTGGGTCCTGGGCCTCAGACGTCATCTCTCCACTCCCTCATGAGGCTTCTCCGAGTTAGAAGGGACGCCTTCTCAGCTGCATAAATCTCTTCCACATCACACCACCCCTGGTCACCCAGGCTCTGCTCCACACCCCCAGCTCTCAGGAGCTCACTGACTGCTGCTTTAGCTGAGTTATTAAGAAGTTCCTCGGGCCAGCCCAGTGGCTTAGTGGTTAAGAGTGCGCGCTCCGCTGCTGGCGGCCTGGGTTCGGATCCCAGGCGCGCACCAACGCACTGCTTCTCCAGCCATGCTGAGGTGGCGTCCCACATACAGCAACTAGAAGGATGTGCAACTAATGACATACAACTATCTACTGGGGCTTTGGGGAATAAAAAGGAGGAGGATCGGCAATAGATGTTAGCTCAGAGCCGGTCTTCCTCAGCAAAAAGAGGAGGATTAGTACGGATGTTAGCTCAGGGCTGATCTCTCTCACACACACACACACAAAAAAACAAAAAAGAAGTTCTTCAATGTTCCCGATAGAAATAACCTTGCTGCCATGTGCATCCATCCTGGTCCTGCCCTTTGAAGCTGGGTGACTTGAAGCTCTTTTCCACACTATATTTTAAAAGCTTTGAAGACAACACCCATTCCTGTCCTGAATCTGCCATCACCAATTCCTTCT
Source organism: Diceros bicornis minor (assembly GCF_020826845.1). Classification (NCBI taxonomy): domain Eukaryota; kingdom Metazoa; phylum Chordata; class Mammalia; order Perissodactyla; family Rhinocerotidae; genus Diceros; species Diceros bicornis. The sequence continues at coordinate 7,612,076 of NC_080740.1, forward strand.
GTCTGTGAGGGACACAGTGCCCAGGTCTCTTGCCATCCTGTCTGCTGTTTGCCAACATCCTTCCAAAAGCGTGGCTACTAGAACAAGCAGTTGAGTTCTTGGTGAGCATATATATATATATTTTAAAAATCCTATTTTAAGAAATCAGTTGGTGTGAGGGATAGAGCCCTTGATTCCAAGATTGTAGATGCTTGTCCTTGCTGCATAACATTGGGCCAGCCCCTCTCCTCTTTGATTGATTTCTTCATTGTTAAAAAGAGAGGGTTGTGTAGTTTAATGGGTACAGAGTTTCAGTTTGGGATGATGAACAAGTTCTGGAAGTGGTTAGTAGTGATGGATGCACAACAATGCAAATGTACTTGATGTGACTAAATTGTACACTTAAAAATGGTTAAAATGATGTTATGTATATTTTACCACAATTTAAAAAAAGAGAGAGAGAGGGCTGGACATGATGACCTCTAAGATTCCTTCCAACGTTTCTAAAGCCTTTACCATCTGAACTCACGTTACTTCGGCTTTGAAGGCCCCAGGGGCCAGGCCTAGTTCTGGGCCTCCCATGGAAGGGGGTTGGAGGATGCTGACAGAAATTCCCAGTCCACCATGAGGGAGGCTGGCATTCAGTCCCTGGTGCACACCCTCTCGCCCCCAGCGTCCTGGAATCGTGAGGTCTAGTAAAGCCTAAACACTAAACACATGCCCAGTGAAATGAGAACAGTGATTCTGGCTAGAACCCTGGGCTCAGAGGCCCAGCAAATGCTGCCTCTGACAGTCCGACCTCCGGGTTATCTGACTGCCAACTGGAAGAAGACCCAGAGGCCCAGCCTTGAGAAATTCCTTCCCTACTCCCTGCCTCTGGATTTAAAATCATTTTTTCTCCTGCTTTCTGTTCCAGGGCAGTGGTGGACTCAGAGAAGAGTTGGGGTGTGGGTGGGGAGCCATCCAGCTGGGCTTTAATTCCTTTCCTCTAGTTTTAAGAAGCAGCCTCCCCGCTTCCTTTTAAAAGGTGGACGGAAAGGGAAATAAACAATAGAAACCCCAAACAAGCTGAATCTGAGGGCTAAACAGACGGCCTCACATGGGCTGGCTGAGGGCCGTCGTAGAGCTGTGTGACGCAAGCCTCCACACCTTGGTGATCTTGATGACGAGCACCGGCAGGCTGCCTCCGCCTGGGTGGTGCTGGGATCCCAGGACCTCCTGGGAAAGAACTCCAGGTCTGACAGCCGAGCTCCCGGGACACTGTGAAAGGCTCCCCACCTCAGTCAAGAGATATTTAGGGTCTTTTTTGTTTTTGTGTTTTTGGTGAGGAAGATTAGCCCTGAGCTAACATCTGTTGCCAATCCTCCTCTTTTTGCTGAGGAAGATTAGCCCTGGGCTAACATCCATGCCCACTTTCCTCTACTTTGTATGAGATGCCTGCCACAGCATGGCTCGATGAGCGGTGCGTCCCCGCCGGGGATCCGAACCTGTGAACCCTGGGGCCCCCAAAGTCGAGTGTTGAAACTTAACCACTGTGCCACCAGGCCAGCCCCTTCAGATATTTAGGATTTTTAAAGTGAGAAAGGAGGGATCAGAGTATTTGATTTTCAATGATTTTTTTCCTATTTTTACAAACTATGGGAGAAAGCCCAGGCAGCTGAAAACCATCTCAAGGACCTGATTTGGGGAGTGTTGTCATATTTCATGTATTCAGCAAATGACTGGAAGCAACTCCATGGGGACAATAGAAGGCAAAATGAGATGAAACTCACTCAGGGCGGATCTGGCACCTCTTACGTGAAGCAGCCGCTGAGGAGACTCCAGCACTCACCGTGGCTGAGAAGAAGCCCAAGGAAGGAGCGGAGCCTGAGAAGACAGTGATGTTAACCGGAAGATGGTGGTGGGGAGGCTGGTTCTGTGTTGCAGTTTAAGACTAAGAGGCATTTGTATACCACTTGGTAAACTAATGGAAGCCTGTTTGTAGACAACAGCATTTGTCAATGAGGCAGATCAGATTCCGATTTGATGGGCAGCCAATCAATGAAACAGACGCATCTGCATGGGTGGAAACGGAGGATGGAGATAAAATTGACGTGTTCCAGCAACAGACAGGAGGGGTCTTCTATATAATATTTATTTATTTATTTTCCCCCAAAGCCCCAGTAGATAGTTGTACATCATAGTTGCACATCCTTCTAGTTGCTGTACGTGGAACATGGCCTCAGCATGTCCGGAGAAGCGGTGCGTCAGTGCGCGCCCGGGATCCGGCCCGGGCCGCCAGCAGCGGAGCGCGCACACTTAACCGCTAAGCCACCGGGCGGGCCCAGGAGGGGTCTTCTAAAAAGGAACCTGCTACCTTACTCCAGATCCCTGTTCGGACAGACCACAAGTACATTCTCAATTGAAAAACCGCAATGTGGTTCCACCACATCCTGACTCCTACAGTATAGTTTTCTCTATTCTTGCATTTTCTCCTTCCCCATTCTTTCATTGTACATCACGTAACCGGGGTATGTTTGCAAACATGTTGCATCTTTTAAAAATGAAATAGCCAATGGTGTGTTCTCCTATCCCGAGATGGGATGGGAGAAATGGCTGGTGCTGTGAAAATCTCCCTTTCCCCACGAGTGGCTTCCTCATGCAGCTTATCTTTGTATTCCAGTAAGTTATCTTGCTCTCACTGTTTAACAATGACAACAGCAACAACACAACATTAAAAAATCCTTACATACCTTGTTCGATTGTAGAATTTTAGTGTTTTTCATTTATCATTGTAAAACCAAGGACAACTTGATCACATTTTTGTGTGTAGCCATTACTGTAAGGACAATTTGTCTTTAAGTAGGGATAAATTACCCTCAAAGGAATGAATCCTAGACAGTTTTCCCTTCAAGTCAAGCATCTTGTTGTTTAAATAAACTTCTCTTTTAAAATGAAAGAGAAGAAAAGAGATGAAACCAGACAAACTCCCAGGTGGTGGTCCGAATGTCTACTAACTGTTAAAGAAGCAAACCGGCAGACACCCATTAGACACGCAGGGAAGGGCTGGCATGCAGGCATCCCTCCCACTTTCTCCCAAACAGCAAATGCTTTCCACCAAGCATCAGGCACCGTGCCAGGCAGCCACATCTGGGTCCCAACTGTGGTGCATTAGTCATGGCCTTGGGCTCTGGAGTCAGTCAGACCTGGATTCAAATCCTGAATCTGACACTTACCAGCTGTGTGACTCTGGGCAAACGTTTCATGCTCTCTGTGCCTCAGTTGTCCCATCTACAAAGTGAGGATGATGGCACTTACTCCATAGGTGGTTGTGAGAGTAAATGAGATGGTACATAAAAAGTGCTTAGTGAGCAGAGAGAACTCAATAGACCTACGTGATTATATTCTGTGGTATTCCAAGGCTCTGAAAGCTGACAGCCATTTGCTCTCTTCCATAGGCAGAGTGACGTGGATTTTTCTCCCCAACATTTTATTATAGAAAATTTCAAACATATAGAAAAGTTGAAAATTGTACAGTGAATCATATGCTTACCACCTAGATTCTACAATAAGCATTGTGCTTATGTTTTATCACATATCTGTCTCTTATTCACCCTTCACTCCATCCGTTTTTTAAAATGCATTTTAAAGTAAGTTGGAGACATCAGTACTTTCCACACTGCATATCATTATCTAGTTTTTTCAAAGGTAAAATTTACATTCGGTGAATTACACAAACCTTAAGTGTGCCATGAACATATTCTTCTTGGATCCTTAGCTCTGTGTTGCCATAGAGACTGCTTTGCTCTCCTGGGGAACAGGTAGTGTGGTGGGTGGTATAGGAACACACAGGAGGAGAGGGTCTGCCCATCCAGAGGCCATTCATCCTTTGAGGCCCAGCACATTTCCTGTTCCTCTGGTAGGGCCACGTTGAGTCACTATTCGTGACTATTTCATAGGTCCAAGACAGTCTTAGAGGTCATTTAATTTATTCAGTGTAGAAAATCCTTTTGCAGCATCCCTAACAACTGATCATTCAATCTCTGTTTGCGTGCCTCTGGCAACCTCGCTAGGTTGGCTTTCCCAACTTAGAAGTTCTTTTTGTTGATGAGCTGAAATTCTTCTTCCTGTAACTTCCAAGTTCTTCCTTCTGGAGACAGATTCAATATCCCTATAAAAACAGGAAGCCTGGTCTCTCATGTGCCCTTCATTTTCTCTCAATTTCTCTGGGTCTTTCCGTCCTTCCTCATTTGGCATTTTATCAGATCCTGCCTTGAATTGTTTATTAACATTTCACACAGTTCTGTGTCCACTTAATGAAGTTTCCTGAGGGCAAGGACTGTATCGAAGGCTTCCGTAGGCCAGCCTGAAAGACACTGCCTTCCTTGAAGGTGCTCAATGCATGCGTGCTGATTGAATTAGACGAAGAAAATAAGGCTATTACATGTGTTAGATATAAATGTGATCAGTCTTTGAGTCCAAACATTTTCCTGAGCTTTAGTCTTTTGTAACATATTTTGGACCGTGTGTCATGAGTGGGATAGTTTGTGCATCACCCAGTCTATATTCTGTAGAGGAAACAGCCATAGACTGTAACACCTTAATGAAGAGCCTTGATTAACGAAGTTATAAATAAAAACAGTGTTCTGCTACCTCCATATTGTCAAGGTAGGGCTGCCGGAGCCACCACGGCTATATACTTTGGATTATGAGCATCATAATTTTGGAGAAGAAAGCCTTGCTGTCCGAGAACCTTCTCTGAAATGCCATCCCAGGCTGAATATTCACCCCAAGGCTGAGGGCCAGGAAACCGTATTTCAATCCAGGGCACATCAAAGGGCTTTCTGGTTCCTCCAACCCCCAGACCTCCCTTCCAAACAAAGCCCCCTATTTTCCCTAAGGGCACTGGTTTCTAGCGGACTGTGAATGAAGGAGGTCCAGTTCCACCCAGGTCTTATCCATTCACTTTCTTCCACTTCATTCACAGGAAACCCAAGTTGAAATGTCTCTAAGTAAACTGTCTTTGAGTCCATAAACGCCTCCATTTGGGGCAGGCAAAGACTCTGCTGACTCAGCTGGTTTACATTTTTTCAGGTTGTGTTTACAGAAAGGAAAAACTGAGCTAATTTTTACCAAGCCTTCTCCTCTCTGCCTCCCATGAGACCGAGAGTTAGCAGAAGCCAAATAATCACTCTGACAACATAACTGTGTCCTTACCCTGTGTGTTTTTCTTTTCTTCCAAAATTAAGGGGGAAAAAGCCCCACACCTATGGTCGTGTATGGTTTTCAAGAGAGGAAAGAGCTGTTGACCCCGTCCAGATGGGGACTGGGAGGCACTGGCTCTGCCCTGGAGCTGGGGAAGGCTTCCAGCGGGCGCAGAGAGTCAGACCAGGAGCCTCTGATACACTTGAGGTGATGCGTGTCCACTGGGGGCTTAGGAAATGTAATGTGAGCCTGTGCAGGTTTCTCCTGCAAAAGTCAGGTACGAAGGCACATCTGCAGCAGTACCTTGAAATTCAGAAGGGCTACTTTGGGGAGACATCTTCTTAAAAAAGAGACATTTATAATCTCAACATTTTTGGAGAAACGTGTTTTATTCATTCCCTACCACAGCCCACCTGTTGCATATGGTGCTGTGGGCAGCACAGGAGTCACAGACTCTTATAGTTACTGGTTGTTCTCCAGAGAGGCTGGGCCTTGTCCTGTGGAGGTGCTGAGAGATGTTTCCTCAAACAGCCAAGAGCAAGAAGGCCAGAGGGAGTGCGTCCGTCATGCCTGTGGTGCACCAAGGGTCACATCTAGGGAAGATCAATTCTGTGTCCTGTGCACTCAATGTGGTGTATGGAACATGTACAGAGAACCAGCCGGGATGGCCACCAAAATGGATGGAAAATGAAAGAAAGGGTAGGAGATGATGGGGAGAGACCAGGACAATTTCCTGCACCGATTGTCCTGGGTAATTAGGACAGTTGCCCTGAACAGAAATAGTGCCCTGGCTTGTATTTTATTGCTTGCCCAGTGCATGTTGAGTCTGTTTGGTTTACATTAAGGCACAACACTCAGGAAAACAGCTGCCTTTAAAGCAGTGATTTTACTTTCTAGAGCTGCTCTATCATTTAGCAGTTTCACCTTCACTCTGAGGTCAAAAGGATCTGCCTCTTGAATGGACGTGTCAGAACAAAACTGTCAAATTTTTTAAACCTATGACCTTTAACCAAGCTGTTGATTCACAGTGTCGAAAAGCCTCAATCTTCTTCTGAACTGGAAAGTTTAAAGATACTTAGCACAAAGTTGGATCCTGGATCCACACTTGAAAAAAAATAAAATCTTTCCATTTCAGCTAGAAGAGCCTCACTTTAAGTCAGAGCACTGCTTGAAAGACTGCATAAACTATGACCACAAAATAATGAACTTTTTAAACAAACACATTAGAATGTATAACCCAAATAAATGTCAGTCTTGAGAGCATCCTTTTAGGCAAATGATGCCATTATTGCTCAAACCTTTCTCAAAATTCCTCTTGCAGAGTAGCCCTCAAACGACTTGCACAAAAGCAGAAAGATGTCACCTGATTTGATAGTCACAGGTTTGCTTCCTTGATCCAATGCAATTTTCTGCTTTTCATGCTTTTTGCAACTTTAACCCTGATCTTCTCCCCTCTTTCACATCATGAACTAATAACTAAGGGATCTCGAGAGATGTGTTGTAATGGTGCTACCTGAGAACGGAAAGGTCTGGGAGAAAGACCGTGGGGCCGGTTATAGCTGGGAATTGGAGAGACCAGTGGAGCATGGCCACTGCCTCAACTCCTTTGGGTATTGAGTGACTATAAGAAATGTAATTGGATAACTGGCCAAGTGTCCTCAACACAAATCATCTCAAGTTGAACCCCCATTAAATCAGGGGATATTCCTTGGCTATAGCCAAGAGGAGGCACCATGCATCTAACAGAGATCTGAATTTGGTCAACATCCTTTTTTGCAACAGACCAGAACATGCTGGAGCTAGTTGCCACTGGATGGTGGGGAAGTTTGAGGCACAGAGATAGTGTAGAAAAGAACCAATTGTTGTTTGGATTCCCTCAATGGTAGCAGCTGTAAGAGAAACTTATAAGAGTTGGCTTGGACCAATGTTTGGGGAAAGATTAGTTTGAGGGAGTGCTAGTCGTGTGGAGCTAGAGGAGGAGAAAGCACCAGCTCAGGGTAGCCAAGAATAGCAGAGAACCTGGGGTGTGTACCTAGATTTGGAACCAACCAGAAGACCTAGTTGGCTTGTTGTAAGGACTAAATGAGATATTTATGCAAATACTTTGCAACTATAAAATGCTTTTGTTGACGTGTTATTTACATTGCTATTTACCTACCAGGAAAGCAAACAAACTTCAACCTTTCTGTCCCTCCAGTTATCACTTGTCCACATCCACCCCCATCTCCTTTGCTCTTTCCCTAGCTTAGTGAAAGACTGTTTCTGTTTTCACCCAACGCGAATGCCTACACCTGTGCAATGCCTGTGCTCCTCTGGATCCATCCCTTCCTGCTTCCTGAGTTCTTGTTCCATTGGTTATGCCTCATTTGTTCACTTCATCAACCTCTCCCTCCCTCTTCCCCATCCTAATTCAAACATGCTCTAAGATCTCCCAACTTAAAAAAAAAGAGAAAAATCCTTCCTCACACCATTATTTCCCTCCCTCTAGGTCACTTCTTGTTTCTTACACTATTGCCTTTTCTTCATAGTCGGCCTTCTGGAAAGGGCAATCTCTACTCATCACCTCCAGTTGCTTATGTCCCATCCAAACCTGAGCTCACTACAGAGGGCTCCTGAATCCATCACTGCGCTGGACTTGGTTTTGTCAAGGTGACCAGTGACCACCCCCCACCAAATCCAATGGCCACTTTCTTGTTCTTCTATTAATTAACTTTCTAAACCCTCTTCCCTCAGCTTCTATGGGCACACACTCTCCTGCTGTTTCTCCCACTTTTCTGTTCCATTTTTCTTCATCTATCCATTCCTTAAACATTGGGAACCCCTCTTGGCCTCTAAGGGCACTGATGGTTCTTCAACTCTTAGGAAGAAACTGGTTGGCATACAGTTGGCTCACAGTCAAGGACTTTTCTTGAACCAAAGGCTTTGGAGTTGGTTTTTTCTTCCTCTTGGACCCTCCTTTGGGTTCTTATCTTCCCAGAGGTCTGGTGTAGTGAGTCAGCCTGTGGCCACCTGTTGCTGGGAAAGCACATGTCCCAAAGGTGCAGTTTCCGTCAGCGGTGCTCCAGGCACCAGAACAAACCCTCTTTGTTCCTTCTTCTTGTTTCTTTGCCATGCCTTTTCTAGGGTTCACCTTGCCTCTCTGTAAAAGGGTAAGACAGAGTGGAGAATTGCATCTGGGCCTATGAGGACAGGTAGCCACTTGGTCTGTTGGATCTAAGCCTTAGGTCTGCCTGCTGCAAGCCAGAGAGCCTGCGTGGCTCCATTAGCCACACCCAGCATACCAGCCTAGGGGTCCTCACTGAGGTCAGGGGCTAAAGCCCTCAAATATCTATTTCTTGGGGGCTTCCTCTGCCTGGCTACATTCTTGATGAACTTATCTGGAACAGGATGTAGGTGTTGGGGTCCCAGGTGCAGCTATTCTCAAGTGCATCCCAACCTGACCAGCTTGTATCCATAGCCTCTTTCTTCTCTATATGCACTTGTTCGGAAAGATCTGATCCACCCACAGGGCTCCAAAAGCTGTGTGTGGGGGATGGTGCCAATCTCAATCTCTGACACACAGACAGGGCTCCTGACCTCCAGGCCAGTCTCTACGTAAGTGATCAACACTTCTAAAAGTCAGTTCACCAACACTCCCAGTACCCTCCCATCTCTCCCCCTCCCCATCTGTCTTTATCCTACCTCCCACCTCCCCTGTTGTCTGGTCAGCTCTTACTTCTCCATAAAAATGTGGCCCAGATGTCACCTCATTGGAAGCCTTCCCTAGCCCCCGAGATTGGGCTGGAGGCCCTCTTCTGTGTCTGCTTAGTGCCCTGTACTTCCCCAATATGACACTGTACTGCTCCCTTTCCAGTTTCCCCAGGAGACTGTGCATTCTTCCAGGGTAGGAGCGCTGTCTTGGGTACGCAAGTCCAAGAATCAGTGCACAGGTAAAATGGAAAAACTCTCCTGTTGCAAATTGGGATATTTCTCTTCCTCAAACACATGTCACCCGTGTGTGAGCAAGCTGAGCTTGGTAAGATTCCATTTATTTTCGTTCTCCCGCCATTGTCTTAAAATGGGCTCTGCCTGGGCCTCCTTTCTTGCTCTTTGGTGATTTTGTCAGACAGACCCCAAGACCTTGATCACTTTCAGATATCAGAACAGTCCCATTTGGGGATAGTAAAAGCTCCAATCTAAACTCAAACTTGAATCTCACATCCAATTTAAAGTTTCTTCCTTCTGTCCAGTTCAGGTCTGACACCGGCTTTAAGAACTTTCAGTGGGGAAGGGGGCATTGTTTGTTCTTTCATTCTTCTTGATTCCCCTTCCGCACTCTCCCCCCTCTCTCCTCTCCAGCCTTCTTCAGGATCCTCTAGTGCTGAGCAGATGAGGAAAAATGAGAGGAAGAGGTCAGAGACCACTAGGTTCAACATGTGCAGTTTGTGGCGTTGCCTGAGTGTCTGGAATCCTCTGCCTTCTAAGTTCAGCCCTTTTGTAGGGCGATGGGACTTCTGAGATGCCCTCTCCTGCTCCCACTGCAGGGACTTCCCACACTGCACCATGCGCAATGCTCTCTCCAGCTGACCTCTCAGTCTCTCTCTGCTGGGACCCTCTGCTCCAGAAGCTGGCCCTCTTGCCATCACTTGGGCCACAGGGATCTACTCACTCGTAGACTTTCAAATGGCAGAAATGCATCTTTCTATCCCTGCTGCCCTCTCTCCCCTTACCCTGCCACCCAGCTCCAGCCTCCTGCTTTCAGAACTCCCGGTCTTCATGCCCTCAACCCCAGGAGCCACGTGGAAGCTCTCCCAGGAGCCCTGGCAGAGCACTACGCAGGCTGAAGTGCTTTCACCACTAAATGAGCTTCTATGTACGAAATGGGAAGCCACTTTGTCTCCCCTTCTTGCAAGCCCCCTCCAAACCTGAGGTTCTCTCGGCCCCCCTCTTTGCTGGCCTTAGGTGGCTGGATCCCCTTCCCCAGGGGCAGGGAAGGAAACAGCAAAGCTTTCTCCTCTTACAAATTCCCTTCAAAGAACTCTCTCATGAACCTCTAGCCTTTCCTAGCAAGCCCTGTGGGATTTCTCTAGCACCTCTCTCTAGAATGGAGGGGTCCTTATCACACAGTGACTTCAGCTTTGAAGCTTCGGCCCACACCTGAGACGACAAGAAAAGTTCTGTTCCACATCCTGTTAGCTGGTGCTTCTGCTTAAAATGTTCTTTCTCTTTCCCTAGACCTGCCTTCAGCCTCACACCACTGCCTCCACCAACCTGAGCCAACATGTTATAGTAAATAGTGAGGAAAAACGGCATTTGATTGGAACTTTATCTTCAAACAAAACTAAAAATCGTAAAAATATATTTTATCTATTTTATAAAAGGGATTTGTAAGTGTGATCATTTGCTAATTCTTACACCAAAAAAAAAAAAGACTGAGTGGATTTTTTTTGGCATTAGCTGTTTAATAAATTTATATGATAGTATAGTATGTCTTCCTTCATTTTACATTCAAGGACAGGAAGATAAAGAGGAATATTTTTGCAAAAATATTCAAGAGTTTCATCAGTTTCTTGAGGGCCTCTCCTCCACCTTTGATATTCAAATCAGCTTCCTTTGAAGAGCCTGTTGTGTGTCTTTGTCAATTTTCTCTCCTTCCCTGTTAACTGCTCTAATTCTGCTGATCCTTCTTTGTTAATGGGTTCATCCATGAGCAACTAGTTCTCCAACTTCACTGCCCACTTCATGAAAGTGCATTCAATTTTCATCTTATTTCTGCATATGTACAACATTGGAAAATCAGCTGGGGGATGGCTGACAAGGAGGGTGAGGTGGCTGGCTAGGAAGGAGGCTGTTTTAATTAGAGAGACATATTTGCATGTGGACACCTTTTACGAGTGGTGAGTAAGTTCACTGGTCATCATTGTGGTATAACAACTTTTGCTTCCTCATGCCACCTTATAACTTGGTGGCTTAGAACTGAATCCTGGGATAACCAGGGGCCTCTTCCAGCTCCTGGGAAGGAGCTGTTCCATAAGTGCTTCTCAGCTGCGATGGAGACAAGGACTAACTAGAGCCAGCAGAGAGCTCACAGGAGACAAGGATGACGGGGGGCTGAGGGTGACTATGCTGAGTCACAGAGCCAGGAAGTTGGGGGAGGTCCAAGACCAGTTTGGCCTCTGTGACCATATGGGCAAGGCTCAGCCCTGAGATGGCGCAGAAACTGTTTTCTTCCTCAAGACAGCTATTCGGCCCTGTGCCTTCAAAGGGACTACAAGCATCTTTAAAGCATGGCACACCACTTAGCAGCATCAAGAGACAGGCTGGAGTTTCAAGTCATAGTTTGCAAAATGCCTTCCCTCTAGCCAAACACTTCCAGAAATGACCTCATCCTAAACCTACTGCCTCCCGCCCAGTACTTGGCCTCTTTAGAGGGAGGCTCTGCCAGCTCCACCAAGTCCTTTTGCGTCCCCTACCTGTACAAGCAGAACATCTAACCTAATGTCCTGTTATGATTTAAGGCCATTCCCCACTCTTGGTGACACAAGAAAGAGGGAAGCAATCACCAGTCCTTTTCATAAGCACATCCTGAACTGGGGAGGAAGCAGTGAGATAGAGATCAGAGTGGGACCAGATGGGGGCACAGGGGCAGCCTCTAAGATGGCCCAGGAACCCCTGCCCCCTGGTATCCACACCCTTGAGTGATCCTCTCCCCTTGAGTAGGGGCTGGATTTAGTGACTGGCTTCTAACAAATAGAACATGATGGAAGTAATGGATGTCATTTCTGAGAAATTAGGTTATAAATGACTGCAGGGGAACTCCTGCTCTCTCTTGAATCCCACCCACCCGCCCCCACTAAGTCGAGACTTCAGTTGAGGTGGCCACCCCATGAGAGCCCTTAGCCTGAGCCATCCAGCTAAGATGCACCTGGATTCCTGACCTCAAAAACTGGAGGAGATAATAAATATTGTTTGTCTCCAGACGTAATTTTGGAATAATTTGTTACACAGCAACAGATAATTAACACACAAGGCAGGGGATATCGTGTGTGGGTCGTTTTCCTGGTTTCTGAGTCTAGCTGAGAGATGAATATCAGAATCTCCAAACAATCTTGATGACCATGGAAGACATCTGTGATCTTGGCCCTCAGGGTTTGAGGCATTTTAAAAAAATGGCTTTCTAGGCCCCATTGCCACAGTCAGTACCAGCACAGCCAGGTCAGGGCACATGCGTGCAACCCAAATGGTTCTGCTCTCCCTGTCCCTGGCTCTCACCCTCCCACCTGTACTTACACTCACCATTCTATATCGTCATTGTTCTAACAGACCGTGAGCTCCTTGAGGGTAAAGGCCATGTCTTATTTATCTTTGTTACCTGCCATGCCAGATACCAGCGTACGTAGTAGGTGCTCAACAAATGCACGTGTGTGGTCTTATGTACACTTGGGCCTTACACTTTCCACCAGGATTCATGCTCTCCTAGTCTGCATCGAGCTGACTTAGCTTGTGTCTCTATTAACTCCAACCCCTGCGTTTAAAAACGTTTCTAACTCCACTTTCCCTAAAGAAACCACCAGTTTATCTCCACTGTATCCACACCAAAAAAACCACCCACTCCCACCCTGTGGAAGGGGTAAAGCCTCTGTAAATATAGATGGATAACCAAAGAGCATGAGGAAGCATGCCATCTGCCCTTTGCAGCTAGTCCTGGGCATTTTCAAGATTTCTCAGCACTAAGTGTAAGCTATGAAGCCAGTTTTGTGCAGGGAAAGTCGCACATGGAAAAACATTTTGTAATAAGGCTTGAACAAATGAAAGGGGAAAAAATCTCAGGGAAGGATTGGAAGATGAAGTGGGAAAATCTGAGTCTGTCCAAATCTGAGGCCATAAAAAGTGTTTGAAGCCATCAGTTGATATCTTGGAGGAGATCCCAGGGTAAACAGAACCTGCCTGAGGAGTCTGGAGAGTGTCATGTTCACCCTGATTTGGCGAAGGCGCTGAAGTCCTTCCAGCTGATACAGACAAAGCCCTTTGAAGATGGCCAGTGCTCCGGACACACACTTCCCCAGAGCAGGCAACAGGGTGGGGCTGCCATCAGGCTGAGTAAACATGGTCTGCAGGTAAGATGGAGGGGTTGGGAACAAGGGCCAGACTGAAATCAGGGACGACAATGTCATCCTGAAATCAGAAGGTGCTTAGGTCCTTTGAATTCAACAAATGGAACATTCATTCAACTAGTGTTGTCTAAGTGCCAAGCACTGCTCTATGAGCCAAAGATCTTCCATTAAACAAACAGATATGGGACGTCCGCCTGGTGGAGAAGACAGACATTTATACATGAATAACAAGACAGTGTGATGTCCACTCTTGTGCAAGCCAGGAGCACCATGCCAGTTCAGCAGGGCCAGGGAAAGCTTCCCAGGGGAAGGGACCCTTTGAGTTTAGACCTGAAGGATGAGCTAGTCCAGCAAAGAGGAAAGAGAAGAAGGCAGTACACGAAGGGGCTAGCCTGTGTTAAGGCCTGGCATCACCACAGTGCCGGCAGATGGGCAGAGCTGGAAGAAGTCCAGGAAGTCAGACGGAAGGCACTGGGGTTATTCATACTGGAAAAGGAAAGGCTAGAAGTTGGAGGAAAGTTTTCAGTTATAGTAAGCTGTTGATACAGAGGGCAACGAGCCCCTCCACTGAGGCTTGCTCAGAGGAAAGGGGCCCGGGCCCCATCAGAGTAGATCCAGACTCAGGAAGGGCCAGCGGTGTCTGAGAGCCTGAAAGCGGGAAAGCGCCGTGACCAGGGAGAGACAGTTGTGGTTGTCAGAACTCCTGTCACATGTGGAGTTGGATGGCATGTGGCCCTGGGGGTGAGATCAAATGGTAAGAAACAAATGGTTGTTGAACAGCCTCTAAGAAGGATGAATCAGTTATACAGGGCTTTTGTTTGCCAAGTGGGGTGTGCCTCTTAGGACCAGAGTTGCTGAGTTTGGGATCACAGGGGAGTGACTGGACAGCTGCCAGAGGCCTTTCCTCTCCAGCCTTTTCTCCTGCCCCCAGTGCTCCTATTCCAATATTAATATTCCAATGTTAAAAGAACATCGCTTTGAAGGAGCGCCGAATTATTAGCCTTCCCAGAGGCCTCACAAGTCTCAGTTTGGCTCTGTCCATAAGAAAGGAAAAGGATCTTGCCCATTCCCCCTCCACCTCTTTACTTTTCCCTGCCTCCTGACATCGTTCCAAAGACTGAATATAAAGCAGAGGCCATTGACCACTCAAAACACACCACCAGGCCCGGGAGGACGAGCAGGCCCGGCGGAGAGGATGGTTCAGGTCCAAACAAAGGCTGGCTTTTCCTTGCTCCATCCTCTCAGCTGGCACTCCTGTTCCACCCCCTCGCACTCCCTCTAGACAGGGACAGAGAGACTGGGGAGGGAGAACGGAGCTGATCAGCCCATTCACAAAAGAGCCATAGGGGCCAGTAAATATGGAAAAGTTCAATCTCCTGGCACTGAAACACAAACAATGGAACATTTCAAAGCCCATCAAACCAGCAAGAATTTTTAAATTGTATAAAAATAAGTACTGGTAAAAGTGAGGTCAAGTTCTCTTCACTGATGGTGTTATGCATAAAACCTAGTGACAAGAGAGGAGATGCTAATGGCACCATCTGCTCCCTTCTCCATTCTGCAATCCCTGTCCCGAGACCGGCTATTTCTCCCTGTCTGGGGATGCATTAGCTAGACTTGGCATGACTCTACTCGGTAACTAGGGATAATCATATCTTAGTCTAAAAGCCAGCAGAAGCCCCACAGCAGCCCAGCCCTCCTGCAGCACCAGGCACCCTCAGACTGTTTCATGAAAAGCAGAGAATTATCTCTCACAGACGTTTTCCTTCCCAACGAGTAAGAGGAGTTGTGGGCGTAATTACTATGGCTCAGCCACTTAACTTTTTACTTAAGGCAACAATGTTTAACCATAGAAATCAAAGCATTTCTCTAACCAGGTCCTGTTGACCAATACAGAGCTCTCTAATTCATGTAACATTTTAAACCAAAACATACTATCTGAACCTAAACATAGTCATTAATTATTCATCTTTTCAAGGAGAGACCCTCACAAAACAATATTCCTTATAGGAAAGTCCACATATACAGGCTAACCTCTGCCGTACCTGCTTTCATCCCAATCCCCAAAGACAAACCATTACAAGCAGAACTTGAAGAAATATCTATGTCTCTGAAGTGTTTGGTCCTCTTCATCTCAGAGGGGGAATGAGGTCTGACTGACTTTGCATAAAAGAGAGTAGTCAAGGTTCCTAGTAGGAACCACCACCTCCTCCAGTTCAGTAAGACGGTAACTGATTGTAACTGAAGGTTAAAGACTGGTTGATGCCAATTGGTCATAAAACAGGATATGACATTAATTCCATTTTCAAGCCAGCACCCTCATCAGAAGCTGCAGTGAGCTTTAAGATCCCTCCTGTAAATCTCCCCTCCTCTCCTCCCTTCAGCATTGTGCTGTCGGGTTTGTCACTGGAATAATGGTCACCAGCCTCTGTGACCTGTGTGTGGGAAGGCAATTTTCATATGAAATACATGAAAACCATTAATAAACCTCCTTTCCAGGCTGAGTAATTCCAACTCCTTTCAAATGTTTTTTTAAATTTTATTTTCTAAGCCTCCAATTAGCTGTTTATCCTCCTACTTTCATTCCCCTCTGGTAGTCATACTTCTTGGCTAAACTTCCTAGCCTCCCCACTGGCTTCCCTGCACCCCACTCATCCTGGGCCCTCTGCCAGGCTGATGTTCTTAACTCTGGCTTTGAAGATCACTCACCAGAGGCTCCTGGAGTCCTAAGATGTAAGAACAGGACTTCCTACAAAGGATCCTCTGTCCTTAAAGGCGCAGGACAAAGGGAAGGGAAGGAAGCCGAAGACTGGAGGTTGTGGGGGAGCACAGTAGGGAGCAGGGCTTTCTAAGATCGACCTGGGCTCCAATTCCAACTCTACCGGCTGTGGGACTTTATGCAAATAATCTATAAAATGGTAAAACCATTTACCTAATGATTAAATATTATCGTGAGGAGTTTGGTAGCCATTGTAAAAGTCAAATGGTGTTGGGCGTATAGCATGTCCTCCAGGCCAGTGTCGCCAAGTCACAGCCCTGGCACTGGGGACGTTGAATCATTTAGTGAAAAATTATTCACTCTTCAATACTCTTTCTTTTCCTTCCAGGCGAGAAACAGTTTCTAGCTCAAATTGAAGAGCAATTTGTATTCACCGTGTGTGTTTTTATGATTACCAATGACATTAGTTTTCCCTTTACCATGGTGATAAAAAAGCATCTCTTTAAATCACTTGTTCTAGTAAAGAGTATAAATTTCAGAAAAAACACCACATTAAGACTCCCAGCAGTGAAAGGGCCTGTGTGAACCACAGAGGTCTGGTGGGGCCTCGAGGCGCTGCAGGGGCTCCTCCTGGCCCTGGCTGCCTGGGGAGCTCGAAGTGCTTTTTTGGCGGGAAGGAGCATCTGTGGACCTCAGTGACAGAAAACACGCAGGTCGCATTGGGAAGGGCCCTTCTCCTCGTCCTGGAGTCCTGGATGTGGGGACCACATACCTCGGTGACTTGTATGCGTTAAACTCACTTTCCTTCAAGCCCTGGCTTAGAACCAAGAAAACCCAGCCACCCTCTTGTGAAGCCACAACAAGTAACATTTTCATGCCAACCCAGCCGCTTCCCTAACAGATTCAGAGGATCCTCTAATCAAGTTTAAAAATAGTTCATACAGAAAGAACTCACTGCTCTCAGGGGTGTGAAAAAATAAGAAGCAAAAATTAAGGTAAAATGAATTCCCTTGTGGGGCATTAAGCTGCATATCCTCTCCCTCAGCCCCTGCCCTGTCCCCGGCCCTCCCCCTCCTGTCTGCTGGGCCTCCCGTCTGTGCTCCCGTGCTGGTGAGCTTCTTGGGAGCAGGCTCTGATCTGATGCGCCCTCCTGCCTTGCTGCCATCAGATGCCCCTCTCCTCGCCCCTAATGTGTATCACAGTGTGCACCTGAAGGATCCCAGCTACAAAATGCTGGCAGAAAGAGCAATCCAAGCTTAGATTCATTTACTGTAAATAAGTGCACACTAAGTCTTGTTTACCTGAGGAGGGAGGAGTGTGTGTTTATCCCGCTGCCCGCTCTGCCAGGCTCTGCTGTGAACCAGAGGCTGGTGCCTGCCTGCTGGTCCCCTCTTGAGGCCAGTGGAGGAGAGGGAGAGAGAGAGAATGTGTGTGTGTGTGTGTGTGTGTGTGTGTGTGTGTGTGTGTGTGCGCGCGCGCGCGCGTATGTGCACGCGCATGTGAAATCATGCCCCTTTGGGACAAAAATCCTGGGACCATCTATACTTCGTGAATGGGATTAAAATGAAGATTTCCAAAAGTGGTAACATTCTATTTGTCTACCATCTTGAGTCTCTGAGGAGGGCTCAGCTGGGCACAGTGGGATTTGAAAACCAATCTGGGAAGTGGGCCACTTAATTACTCTCTTACAGAGGTATAAAAGAAGGTTAATGGTGGCTATCTCTGGGTGGGTGGCTTATGGATTGCTTAATTTTCTTTTACATGTGTTTTCTATATTTTATAAAATTGTTACAGTAATGTATAGTATCTCTATTGTCAGAAAAATAATAAAAGTTATCAAATGAACATCTTCAGATCAATGATTGGTTACTTGAGTGAATGAGTTTGAGAATGGAATTGTCTCTCCAGCTCCCTCCTGGTCACAAAGCCCTGACGTCACGCCCAGGGCAGCATGAGTCTCCCCTCCCCTCTGCTTTGTGCCACCTGGTGAGTGGCTCCCATGGCAATAGGGCAAAGGCGAAAGAGACGTGGTGGGTCAAATCTATCTGCTCTCAGTGACGGGAAGAGTGACTGGCAGGGTGCATAGGCTGGTCTGTCAACAGCCAGAAAATTAACCAGTCCACACGAGCAATGGCTGTTCTCTACTTGGGCAGAGGCCAGGCCTCCCGCTGTGTTTGTACCATTTCCTGCTCTCTCCACACCCCTCCCCCAGCACTGATACATGGGTGAGAATCCTTCAGGAAAATCTGAGTAAAAAAATCTTAGTTTAAGAAACCCAACTTGATGTATTCAGGTTTTGTAAATAAAAAAAACCCAAATTTGTGTTTACAAAAGGATTCACAAAAAAGTTTCTTCAAATAGTGAATTTCCTTGCAGCATTTAAAATGTTTTACTTACAAAGGTTTGCTTGTGTGTTTCCAAGCACATTTTGGTAATGTAGGAGATAAATATGTAGCGCTCATTTTGCTCTAAGGGCAGGTGTTTTTTGTTTGAAAGTACTTTTTAAATTAGGTATGACATATAAACCGTAAAGTGCATAATGTAAGCGTACCTCTCCGTGACTTTTTACATATGGATACACCCACGTAAAGACCACCCACATCAAGATATAGAGCATTTTCTGAACCCTAAAGGGTTTCACCATGCCCCTCCCCAGGCAGTACCCCTCCCCCAAGGAAAGCACTAGGTTGGCTTCTATCACCATCAGTTAGCCCTGTCTTCCAGGGAAGGCCAGTCCATAAAATGAATCAAAGTGCAGCTCCTGTGGTTTAAGTAGGTTGGAGGACCAGACCCCACCTAGGCATTCCTCTGCTGGTTTCTGCGTTTCTCCCCACTTCCTAATTCAGAATTTCTTGGATGCACTTTTCCCTCCATTTGCTTATTTATTTATATCGTAGTAAAATACATACCTACAGTATATATATCACATAAAATTTGCCATTTTAACCAATTTTAAGTGTACCACGTAGTGGCATCGATCATATTCAGTTTTGCGTGACCATCACCACTACCTATTTCCAAAACTTTTTCATCACCCCAAAAGGAACTCTACCTGTTCAGTATACTTCCCATTCTCTCTGCCCTTCAGCCACTCATAACCTCGATACTTTGTCTCTAGAATTTGCCTATTCTTGATATTTGATATAAATGGAATTATATAATATTTGTCCTTTTGTGTCCGACTTCTTTCACTTAGCACAGTGTCCTCAGGGTTCATTCACGTTGCAGCATGTGTCAGAATATCATTCCTTTTTATGGCTGCATAGCATCCCATTGTGTGGATATACCACATTTTGTTTATCTATTTGTTTGTTGATGGACACTTGGGTTATTTCTCTGGTGCACTTTTAAAAAAGATATAAAATAATTCTTCCTTTTTATTTTCTTCATTTATGTTATGCTTGGAAAAAGACTGAATATTTAAAAAATGGAAGAGGTTAAAACCAAGTAAGCTTTTTACAATTAAGATTGAATAGATTTTATAATACTTTTAAAAAATGAATGATTTTTTAAGATTGAGCGCAATCTCAGGCTATTTTTAGCACAGTATTATTTCACATCCTTGCACTGGAGTTTAGTCAGTTAAGAGTCAACCAACCAACATTTATTGAACATCTACTACATACCCAGGCACTATTCTGGACACCAGAAATATAAGAGACTTTAGGTTTTATCTAATTCAACACATCACTTCACCAGGAAAAAAAATGAGGCACAGAGAGGATTAAATGATTTCTCCATAGTCATTCTACCATTAAAGAGCAAAGTTGGATGCTTTTTCTACTCTTTTTTCAAATAGCAGCATTTGATAAAAGCAAGTGCACTTGATTGAACAACCTATTCCCCAGGAGGCCACACTTGCCCTTTCTCCTCTGTTGTCGGGGGTGGTGTCAAACATGTCCACAAATCTGACATTTCCCTCAAAAGATGGAGCCTAATTCTCCTCCTCTTGTATGGGCTGGACTTTGTGACTCCTCTTTAACGAAGTGAAAAAAGTTGGAAGTGACAGTGTAGGATTTCAGAGACCAGATTCTAAAAGGCACTGTAGCTCCCTCTTGTTCTCTCTTGCTCTGGATTACTTGCTCTGCTGGAAGTTAACTGCCACCTGTGAGGATATGTAAGCAGCCCATGGAGAGGCCCACAGGGCAAGCAACTGAGGCCTCTAGCCAAGAACCTTATGAGTGAGTCACCTTGCAAGTGGATCCTCCAGCCCCAGTCAAACCTTCAGATGACTCAGCTCTGGTCAGCTGCTTGACTACAATCTCATGAGAGATGCTGAGCCAGAACCACCCAACTAAACCATTCCTAGAGTCCTGACCTTCATATAATGGGTTGAATAATAAATGTTCATTGTTTTAAGCTGCTAAATTTGGGGGCAATTTGTTATGTAGCAATAGAGAACTAATACACTCTCCTATATCACGTTATATTCACTCCTACCCTCTCTAGACCTCCCTCTATTATCTTATAGCTTGTATACTTGGGGAAATGACTGACACATTTTTTTTTTAGCTCTGATAGTTTTGCTATATTTATTTACTTCATAGCCTTATTGAGATATAATTCACATACCATAAAATGGGCTGACACATTTTTAAAATTGTGGTAAAAACTACAGAACTTACAATTTATCGTTTTAACCATTTTAAAGCGTACCATTCAGTGGCATTAAGTGCATTCAATGATGTTGTGCAACCATCACCACCAACTAGTCCCAGAACTTTTTCATCACCCAAATGGAAACCTCATACTCATGGCTGACACATTTTTAAAAGATACATTTAATTTTTTTTTGTCTCCCAAATCTGGAACAATTGTGTAGTAACAAAGAAACAATGAAGTAAAACAATTAAATAAATGAAACCCTTCTTTAAAGGCAATCAAATTCAGAAAGAAATAACACTGAAACTCCTAATGACAACATATGAATCTGTTCACATTCTTGTACAGAAGAAGAAAATATAATGAGATACATTCTATGATGGATACAATAAAGACTCAAAAGTTTTACAAAAAGTTAGTCTTGAAAATTCCTTTTAAATCCATCAAGTGCAGAACATCCAGACTGAACGCAGCAATCAAGGAACTGGAATTGGAGACAGCTGCCGGGAGCACAGCAGAGAGGGCAAATAGGTGTCATGTACTGATGGCCTCCAATCTTATAGCATTAATGGCTACCAACAGCCCTGGGATTAGAAGGATCCAGAAGGAACATCTCGGCTCAGTTAGTTCATAATATCTGCCACAGGCTTGGGAGCAAGAGGTAACAGCATTTTGGCCAGCTGTTTGCCAACCCAGGAGTAGGGTACATGTTGGTAATAGGTGTCATTAGTTCTAGCACCACTTCCTTCCAATCACCATAATTTCATACAAGTTAGTAGTGACCAGAAAATATTGCTGCTGAATTGCAGGATGGCTGTACCAGAACCTATATCCTATTATTTGGTGGGCTTAGTTTCTAGCGTCCTATGAAGAACAGAACTGAGGATTATTGGCAAAAGAGTACCTTTGGTAGGCATATGCCCCCGCCCCCGGAGAGGACATTACAACTTTACTATGGTGCATCTTGTGACTGCTCAGATACGCAGGCAGACTGTGCTCCTACCCCAGGAGGGCAGCTCAAGAGCAGAAAAGCAGAGGTTGGAAGACATTTATACTACCCCTGTATCCAGCCCATTGGACCAGCACCTTTTGTGGTGTGAGACTTGCTCATTTACTCATTTGTCATTCATTCATTAATTTTTAAAGTGTATATTGAGTGCCTTCTATGTACTAGGCACTAGTGATAAGCAGTGAAGGAACTAATGCACAAAAAAAGTAAAGTTTTTGCACATATTTCTCCAAGTCTGACACTCTTTGGAGCTAATCTGGACTGATCTGTATCAGTAAGACGTTAGTGGGAATGAGAAAGGGCTGGCAGGTCCTTCTGTGCATCTTCTTTCCCTGACCCCAGAACCTCAACACAAGCAGTGAAACTGAGAGAATGAGAGAAATGTGGATGTGCCCTTCTTTGCTTTACCAGGGCCCAGTATCCCAGATGCTGGCCATTTCCTTTTCCATACCGCCCTTTCCATCACCTGACGACAACGTTATCTTTCCCAAGGCTTCTCCTCACTGCTAGGGAACAGCAGTGCAACTCAATATATTATGAGACAAAGCCGCCTTCATGATAATAAACTCCACTCCACTAGAAAACACCTCCCCAAACAGACGACACAGACCCAGGCATCCCCACCCAGCCCTCTTCGTGTCCACTGTGAGCAGGCTCACAGAGCCATACTCAACCACCTTCTCTGGGCAGGGCTCTAGCTTCAGTGTTTGGGGCAAAAGGCAGGCAGGGCTCAGCAGTGTTCCAAAAATCAGTGGTGCTTGTGACGGAGAAGCAAAGCCGCATTCCCAGGCACAGAACGCCTGAGTCAAAAGGAAGGGAAGGAAAAGAGCCATAGGGGGTGGGGGGCGGCAGGAGGTCTAGACAAAATGAGCAACAGCTGGGAAAAAACTTGGGGATAAAAACACATCTCTTTATTGTAAAAACCAAAACCAAGGAGTAGGCATATTGCCATGCTGACCTTAACAATGAAATGGGCCTCATGCTCCGTGACGGATGAGTGACGAGGTGAGGAACGAGATGAGGCAGTGAGGGGTGAAGTGAGGCGGGTTACTCACATGGAATGCCTGAACACAATCTCTCACAGACAGGGAGAGCCTGCAGCCAACAGAACCATTAACAATTGTCTGCTCCCTTCATTTGTTACAAAAAATGTGAGTCACTCCAATAAAACCTGGCTATGGGCAGAGGGGAATCTAACATCTGACTTGTGAGACAAAAAGAGCCAGCTGCTCCAGCCGCCAGGACTCAATAACTTCTTATTTTAAATCAAGTTCCAGCTGCCCCAGAGCTCAGGAAAAAGGGGATGAACCCAGTCACCCTCTCCTCTAGACACATGCCCCAGCCAGCAGCAGGAGTGTTCCAGATTTTATCAGCTTCTTACATGCACTAGGGGTTGAAATTAGACACCTCATGTGGTTTAGGAGTGAGAGAAAGGCTGGATGAACACAGGTGGGGAGAACAAATGAGAAAAGAGTCACACAAGAAAAGGCCTGACGTCCAACTTGCAACAGAGAGGTTTTCCTGCTCCCCAGGCCGCCTGACATCCTACATCCAAGGGCCCCAAGCCCCAGTGCTCTTGGGGTCACAGCGGGGGTCTTGTGCCGGGAAGTACACGGGCACTGAGTGTTTGTGGTAGAACTGCAGACGGGAGAGGAGCTGCTGGACGACATGAGGATATTCTCTCGACAGCTCATGTCTTTCTTCTGGGTCCCGATCAATATCAAAGAGCCAGAAGGTCTTGGTCGGTGGGTCCAGTGGGGGTATCGCAGAACCATTGTACAGAGATGGTGGAGGGAACCAGTAACCACAGCCTGGCGAAGAAATACAACAGTTTATATGGGGAAGGAGCATGGTAGGCAGGTTCTGACTTTGAGGAAGGAGTCTGGGGGACAAGGGTGAGCAGAGTTGTGGGCACGGACACATGAAAAAGATGCGGCCCTTGATGCTGTGTCTAGACCTGTCTCAGACTCTGACTTCTGGAGTTTTAACTAGACATGTCTCACTGCTTCCCAACCAGGGGAGTCCAGGAATGTGCATGTATGCACATGTATGTGGGGGGAGGGATTTTAGTTGTCACAATGACTTGGGGGGGTGCTACTAGCATTTAGTCGTCATGGGCCAGGGATGCTAAAATGTCTTGCAACACATGGGATAGTCTTGAACAACGAAGAATTGTCTTGCTGCAGATGCCAAGAATGTCTTCATTTTAATCACTGTTTAATTGCATCACAGGCTTAACCATCATACCACATACTTAAAAAGTATTTAAAAGATGTTACTTTTAGAGAATGTGTTCAGAGGAAGCAACCTCCTCTGGCAGCTGCACCACTGGTTGAGGATGTAGCTTTCAGAGATTCTCTTTGCTAGCTATATGTGCTGTGCTTGATAGCCACACATACCTGAAATCCCTATTTTTTATGAAGCATTAGAGTGGCATTTCTTCCTTTCACTCCTCCCTACAGTTAATTCTCAAATTTTTTTTGGCCAGGACCAGTAGATTACACCACTCCTCCTCATTCGGCTGCCTCATTCCGCAGCCCCAGAGATATGTTTTGCAAAAGGCAGTTGTTTTTGGTAAGTTCTCCTTCATGTTCTGGTGGGAAATGTAAGCATCCTACCTGGGTAGCCAGTGAGGAGTTTCCAGTTCCTGTGTCTGATTGCAGCATGGATAGATGTGTTGAAGGCCGAATATTCTGGAAGAGAAGAATCATACTTTTCTGGAGACATGCTCTTCCCAGGACCTGCGAAGAAATGGTTTGGAAGAATTAGATCACTGTTATTGGAATGTGTTGTTATAAATCAACATTTTATGTCCTTCTTGCAGAGCAGTAGCTTTTATTCAACGCTGGAGAGTAAATGTGTATCCTGCCACAAAAATGAATCTTATATTAAATATTAACAGAAAGCTACAGTTACCTTAAACGTCAGTCATAAACCACCACAAATATAAAGGAAATCTCAGAGAGATTAGAACACTAATTCATCCTCAAAAATCACCATGTTCTGCCAACGTATAGCTCGCCACATGCAGAACAGTGTTACAGCACAGTGGGTTGTTTTTTGTGTGTTTTGTTTTTGCTGCTAAATGACTTAATTAAATAAATACATTTTCTGTGTGTGTATATATATACTTGTGTAGATAATATATTATAAAATGTACGTTTTAATAGAGTCTATCTCAAGCGATGAGAATTCAAGCATGCCACGATAAATAGTACATATATTTATTTTTTTAACCATACTTACGAAATCTAAAAGTAAGTGAGCAATGTTCAGTTAACTATTCCGACAGGATAATTATGGGTGTAAGAATGAATCTGATATACAAATTATTGGTTGGTATCATGGATTACATTAATTTATCATCTGAGGTCTTATATTAATTCATCATCAGGTTTTTGATGGCAGCAATTAATAAAACCTGCCCCCTCGCAGAAGCCTTGCTAATAACTGACCCTTGACTTAGAAAGACTAAAGCACCCATCACTGATCTTGCTGGACACCGCCTGGGCTCCCTCAGAGCGCACAGCTGAGAGCAGACCAGAGTCTGACATACATCCTGAGGACAGGCTGGCTCCGAAACTAGACAGACAAAGGGGTCTGAATTGAGCATGCTCAGTTCTGTCTTCTGGATACCTCCCTCCTTCACCCCCGGTGGGGAGGAGGAAATAAGGTGCAGCAAGAGAGACCTGAGTTCTACTCTAGTTGAAGACCCTGGGGGATCTGTGAGGGCAACTCCTCCCTAAAAGCCTCAACTTAGGACCTAACTGTATAATATTTAGTTTTAAGTCCACGTTTATCTGTCAACTTTTCAAATATGGTCACAGCAGTCACCGTGGGTGCACTTCCAAAGGTTGCTAGACTACCTGACAGTGATGAACAGCCGTGTGTGTGATGTGTCTGGAAGGGTGCACTCTCCAGCACGGCGTCTGTCTGTCTTCCCGTTACAAAGGACCTGGAGAGCAGCCTCCTCCCTGCCAGAGGGGACTTCTGTGCTGCTCAGGGTTTAATGCAGGAAGCACTGTCAGTGGTGGGAAAGGCAGGGTCCCATTCTTTTGTCACTCTTGTGGAAATGACCCTGGAGAGACAGACTGGAGACTGAGCCAGTAAACACTGGTGTTTCAGACCTTCAGTCTTAACAATCACGTACCAACAAATCATTAGCACCACGGGGGAAATCTTTTCGACTTCTCGTTTCTCTGTTTGCTTGTGGCCATTTTGGCTCTAGTACAAACAGATGCTCCTAGTGACTGAGGCACATGAGGACGTCTATCACAGGAAGTGCATTCTCCATTTACAGACTGTGGTAGAACTGCGCGCCCTCATGACCTACTCCTCACAAGTCTGTAGAAAGGCCATGTTTTGATACCAAAGAATGTTAAATAAAATAAGTATGCTTTGTGAACAGACACAAAAAAAGGAAATTTAGCTATCTCAGCTATACTTATACACATTTTTTCTTAAAACAAATAGGAACATAAAATACCTAAACAATAAATAAGTTGAAGACTAAATGATGAAAGATGCTGTTATCTCAACGTTATTTTTTTTCATTTTGAGGAATTAAACAAAGAGAAATTTACAAAGAATAATATGGCTAACACTCTGAGCCGTCACCCAGAACGAACAGATGTTAACATTTTGTCATATTTGCTTTTTTTAAAAAATAAAAGAAACAGGGCCATGAGGATGAAGTGATAGTCTCCTTTGTCCCCATCCTCAATCCCAGTCCCTTCATCCACTCCCCGCGAAGCTGCTGCTGTCATCACTTCAGTGTACAGAGTTTCCTTCAGCCACTTTAAAATTCAGTAACATATATGTGTGTCAAGAAATAATATATAGTACTGTCTATACTTTAAAGATGTACGTCTGTGTTATGCTATACATATTCTGTAAGCTACTTTTTCGTCCACTATAGTATTTTTAGAGTTCTGTGATAATAAATGTACATATATTTCTTTTAACTGTTTAATTTTTCACTACATAAAAATACCACATTTTATTTATCCATTCCCCTGTTGATGGGCATCTAGGCTGCTTTAATTTTTTTTTTGCTATTATAAGATATCCTGCAACAAACATGGTTGCCCACATCTCCTTGTGCACATGTGCAAGAGTTTCTCTAGGGTGTGTGTCTAGAAGTAGAACTGTCCGGTTGCAAGGCACACACACTTCCAACTTTATAACACATGCTAGTTGGCCCTCCTACCAGTCATCTCCCCATTTCTCCATATCCTATATCTGATACTTTCAGACTTAACAATCTTTGCAACAATTAACAATTTTTAAATAACACCTATAAAGAGCACAAATCACACTTGATGAAGAGTGGACTCTCCCCTGCACTCAAGAAAGAACGTCACTAGGACTTCAGAAACCCACGTTTGCAGCCTCCAGTTACTCCCCTCCCCTCCCGGGGGTAACGGCCATCCTAACTTTAAACAGTAGAGATTTTTTTGCCTGCTTCGGAACTTTGTATAAATGGAAACACACAGCACGTCCTCTTCCATTTCTGCCTCTATCTGATCAACGTAATGTTTGTGAGAGTCACCCTTGGTGTTGAGGTTCAGTCTGTTCCCAGCACCTCATGCATTTTCATTGCTGGCTAGTATTCCATTGCATGAAAATTCCACAACCGCTCACATTTAGACTTAGAACCCACCAGGGATTGATTTCTGTGTATGAAGTGACGTAGAAATCAAGATTTATTTTTAAAATATGGCTATCAATGGAAGGCACCATTTATTGAAAAGACAGTTCTCTTCCACTCATCTCCAGTGACATCTTTGTCAAAAATCGTATTTCCACATGTGGTGAGTCTGTCTCTAGAGCAGCACATTCCAATAGAACTTTCTGCAGTGATGGAGATGTTCTAATCTGCGCTGTCCAATGCAGCAGCCACTAGTCAAATGTGGCTACTGAGCACATGAAATGTGGCTAGCGCAACTGAGGAACTGAGTTTTTAATTTGATTTTAATTAATTTAAACTTAAATTGCCACATGTGGCTAGTGGCTACTGCATTGGACAGCCTGCTCTAGAGTTTCTATTCTGTCCTCTGGTCTACTTGTCTATCCTTGTGCTAATACTACACTGTCTTAATTACTGTAGATTTATAAGTTTTTCTATCTAATTGTGTAAATCCCCAACTTCGTGATCTTCAAGATTGATTTAATCATTATTGGCCTTTTGCATTTTCAATATACATTTTAGGATCAGCTCGTCAAGTTTCACAAAAGAGCTGCTGGGAGATTGATTAGGATAGTAGTGACTCCAGGGATCAGTTTGGGAGTATTGGTGTCTTAAAATATTGAGGCTTACAAGTCATGAGTGTGGTGGATCCCAACATTCATTTAGGTTTTTAAAATTTTTCTCTTGACAATGTCTTATGATTTTCTGTGTAGAAGTCTTACACCTTTTCTTAGGTTTACTCCTAGTTGGTTGATCTTTTTTGAATCTATTATAAACAATATTTTAAAATACATTTCATATTCTGAATGTTTGTTCCTGGTATATAAAAATTCAATTGACTTTTTGGCATATTGACCTTCTATCCAGTGACTCTGCTAAATTGCTAAATGTGCCGTTCTCTCTTGAAAACAGCACATATTCTCAAGTTGTTGGGTGCAGTGACCTCTGTATCATATATGTCACAGTTTGCTCACTATGAGATTCAGATCTTTTTTATTTGTGATGACTTTTGGTTTGCTTGCTTGTTCTATCCGTTATTGAGAGGGTTCTGTTAAAAATCTCTCACTATGATTGAGAATTTGTTTATTTCTCCTTTTAGTGCTCTCATTTTTTGCTTCACACATTTTGACACTATATTATTAAGTGCTTACAAACTTAGAAGCATTATAATTTTCTGGAAGATTGCTCTTTTTATAATTTTGAAAAACTCCTCTTTATCTCTAATAATGTTTTCCCCTGTTAAGTCTACTTTGTCTGAAGTACAGATACCCCAGTATTAGCTGTCGTTGTTGTTGTTGTTAGTGTTTGTACAGTACATATTTTTCCATCTATTGTCAACATGGTACGAGGCTCATACGCTGTAATACAAAGAAGTATATAAAACAGGGTGTGGTGGGTAGGGTAACAGCCCCTAAAGATGTCCATGACTAATCCCCCTAGAACCTATGACTATGTGACCATACGTGGCAAAAGAGACTTTGTAAATATGATTAGGGGTAAGGACCTTGAGATGTGGATATTACCCCAGATTATCTGGGTGGGCCCAATCTAATCACATGAGTCCATAAAAGCACAGACTATTTCTTGACTGTGGTCAGAGGGAGATGTGGCCGCAGAAGAAGGGTCAGAGAGATGCAACGTTGCTGGGTTTGAAGATGGAAGAAGGGTGCCTTGAGCTAAGGAATGTGGGCCGCCACTAGAAGCTGGGAAAGGCAAGGAAATGGATTCTATCCTAGACCACCAGAAGGGGACACAGCACTGCTGACACCTTGAGCTTAGCCCTGTGAGACTATGTTGGACTTCTGACCTACAGAACTATAAGATAATACATCTGTGTCATTTTAAGCCACTAAGTTTGTGGTAATTTGTTACAGCAGCAATAGAAAACTAATACACAAGGGCTCCGTGTATTTGTAATCTTACAAATTAATTAGGATGAAATGGTTAAATAACACCCCGAGGCAGAATATGGTTAAGGTCAAACAGTAAATATTATAAAAGGTCATGGTAGGAAGAAGTTGATAAAGGCTGAAGCACAGAGGAAAGACTTATGAAGGAAGTAGGACTTCAGGTAAGACTTGAAAGATGCATCTCTTCATTATTTACCACTCCATCCCACCCCTCTTCTAGTGTAAAAAAACTTAGGGTATGGCCTAAGTCTGACACATCTCTATAACCCCAAAGTGTAGCCCAGTGCCTTGGCACATCAACGACAAGCACTCAACAATGCTTACTGAAACAATGAATGACTAAAAATTGGATAAACAAAAGGTGAAGAAGGGAATTTTAGACTGAAGAATGAGAGAAGCAGTCCCAATAATCAAGTGCATTTGAAGGACAGTGCTGCAATTGCTGTTGGAGGTTTAGGTAAGATCGTTGGATAGATGGGGTGAAGCAACTTCAAGGGAAGCTGAGGTATTGTCATTTTTCCTTCTCATCAATAGAGAGACACAAGAGGAATTGAAATATTTTTTTAAAGATTGAACTATTTTTTTCTAACAGCTTTATTAAGATATAATTCACATATGATACCATTCACTCCTTTAGAGTGTAAAATTCAGTGGTTTTTAGCATATTCATAGAGTTGTGCAATCATCACAATAAATTTCACACCATTTCTTTATACCATTTTACACCTGCACCATTAGCAGTCATTCCTCATTTCATCCCACACCCTCTAGCTCTAAGTAACCCTTAAGCTACTTTCTGTTTCTTTGGATTTACCTATTCTGGACACTTCCTATAAATGGAATCATATAATATGTGGTCTTTTCATATAAATGGACATTTCCTATAATTGGAATCATACAATATGTGGCTTATTTAACTCAGCATAATGGTTTCAAAGTTCATCCGTATTGTAACATGTAGCAGTACTGCATTCCTTTTTATGGCTGACTAATATTCCATTGTATAGACATGTTGATTTTATTTATCTCTTCAGCAGTTGATGGACATTTGGTGTTTCCACTCTCTGGCTATTATGAAAAATGTTGCTATGAACACTCATGTACAAGTTTTTGTGTGCAGGTATGTTTTCATTTCTTTTGGGTATACATCAAGGAGTGGAATTGCTGAATCATATTGTAACTCTATATTTAATCTTTTGAAGAACTGCAGGACTGCTCCAAAGGGGCTGATCCATTTTATATTCCCACCAGCAGTGATTGAGGGTTCCAATTTCCTTGTCAACACTTGTTATTGTCTGTCTTTTAATTATAGTCATCCTAGTGGGTGTGAAGAGGTATCTCATTGTGGTTTGGATTTGTATCTTCCTGATGACTAATGAAGTTGAGCATCCTTTCATGTATTTATCGGCCATTTGCGTATCCTCTTCGGGGAAATGTCTATTCAGATCCTTTGCCCGTTTTTAATTGGGTTATTTGTCTCTTTATTGTTTAGTTGTAAGAGTTCTTTATATTCTAGATACAGTCCCTTATCAGATGCAAACATTTTATCTATTCTATGGATTGTCTTTTCACTTTGTTGATAGTGTCTTTTGAAAAATGAAAGTTAATTTTGAGGAATTCCAATTTATCTGATTTTTATTATGTGGCTTGTGCTTTTGGATCATATCTAAGAAACCATTGACCAATCCAAGGTCATGAAGATTTACATCTATGTTTTCTTTTAAGAGTTTGTAGTTTTAGCTCTTATGTTTAGGTCTTTGATTCATTTTGAATTACATTTATATATGGTGGGAGGTAGGAGTTCAACTCCATTCTGTTGCATGGGGGAATCCAGTTGTCCCAGCACCATTTGTTGAAGAGACTATTCTTTCCCTATTTAATTGTCTTGACATCCTTGGTGGAAATCAATTGACCATAAATGTGAGGGTTTATTTCTGGCTCCATTGATCTATATGTTTTTCTTATGCCAGTATCACATTATCTTGATTACTGTAGCTTTGTAGTAAGTTTTGAAATCAGGAAATGTGAGTCCTTCAACCATTTTTCTTTTTTGCCTCCAAGATTGCTTTGGCTACTCTGGGTCCCTTGAATTTTCTTATGAATTTGAGGATCAGGTTATCAATTTTTGCAAAGAAGCCAGCTGTGATTCTGTTAGGGATTACATAAAACCTGTAGATCAGTTTGGGGAGTATTGCTATCTTACTGATATTCGGTCTTCTGATCCATAAACATGGGATGTCTCTCCATTTATTTAGGTTTTCTTTAAGTTCGTTGAACAATGTTTTGTAGTTTTCAAAATACAGCTTTTTCAAATGGGATGGTTTTCTTAATTTTGTGTTTGGTTTATTCATTGCTACTATATAGAAATATAATTGATTTTTGTATATTGCTCTTGAATTGCGCAACCTTACTGAATTTGTTTATTAGTTCTAATAGTTCTTTAGTTGACTATATTTTTTTATATACAAGGTCATGTCATCTACAAATACAGATAGTTTTACTTCTTCCACGCCAATCTGGATATCTTTGTCTTGCCTAACTCCCTTGTTAGAATTTCCAACATAAGGCTGAAACAAATGGTGAGAGCAGACATCCTTCCTTGTTCCTGATCTTAGGGGGAAAGAATTCAATCTTTCACCATTAAGTGTGATACCAGCTGTGGGTTTTTGTAGATGCCCTTTATTAGGCTGAGGAAATCCTCTTCCATTCTTAGTTTGAGTGCTTTTATCATGAAGATGTGTTGAATTTTGTCAAAAGCTTTTTCTACATCTATTGTGATTACCATGTATTTTTTGTCCTTTATTCTATTGATATGCCGTATTACATTAATTGATTTGGGGATGTTAAACCAACCTTACATTCCTGGGATAAATCCCACTTGGTCATGGTGTATAATCCTTTTTATACATTGCAGAATTCCATTTGCTAGTTGAGGATTTTTGTGTCTATATACATAAGCGATTTTGAATTATTAAATTGGTATTTTCATTATTAAATTGATAGTGTATTAGATAGTCTGCTGAGATGAGAGACAGGATGCGGAAATTTCTTAGAATGTTAATGACTTTCGGAATTTCTCGGACAGAGTTAGACTAGATCCAGATTTAGGAAATATTTACTGATTAACATCTATGTGGTAAGAAAGCATTGTGTTCTGAAACTCTATGACATGAAGTGATGAGCAAAAAGATATCTAAGAGAAGTTCTGAAGGTAAAATCCAAGATGTTTAGTGACTTTAGGTTATAAAAAATAAAATTCCATGGTTTCAAGTTTGATTGTTGGGAGAATATTGTTGATGTTAGTAGAATAGAGATGTTGGGGCAGGAAATAGTGGTGATACTACAATTCTGGAATTAGGCACACTGACTTTGAAGAATTAATATGAACTCAAGGTAGAAATATCCACTACATGTTGAAGCTAAAGCATTGGACCCTATATGAGAGACTGCAGGCACACACTGATTTGAGCACCATCTACAATGCAGTGATCATTGAACCCTGGAAATGGACTATTTGTTTGGAGAGTGAAGCAAGGGGAAAGCAGAAGCCCAGAGACAGAATACTGAGTGCCAAAGGAAAACTACTACCAAATGAGGCAGAGAAGAAGAAAATAATATGAGGAAGAAAATTGATTCAACAAAACATCACAAAAGTCAAGACAGCAGAAGCATTCCAACCATGAATCAGATGTGTCAAATATTCCATCCATCAGCTTGATGAATGAGAAAAGGGAATTGGATTTGTTAACCTCTGGGCAGAAACTACGGAGTTCAGAGGGAAGCACAAACAAACAAATCTTTCTCTTTTCCTTCTG
The DNA here is from genome assembly GCF_020826845.1 of Diceros bicornis minor. Lineage (NCBI taxonomy): Eukaryota > Metazoa > Chordata > Mammalia > Perissodactyla > Rhinocerotidae > Diceros > Diceros bicornis. The sequence continues at coordinate 7,645,076 of NC_080740.1, forward strand.
AATTGAAAGCCACCTCTGAGATAATAAAGCTTTCAAGCCAGACAGAAATACTCAGTTATAAGATGGATTAGTCATGTATATTGATTTGGGATGTAAAAAGGAGATCAGCAAAAAATTTTAGGGCAAATGAAGGAAATTACTATCTTACATAATATGTAGTAAACTTATAGAGCTCCTTATCTGAGCAACCTCTGGAAATCTGAAGGAATTCAAGCTTCCAGAATGAGGTAGACCAATGGTTTCAGTGGAGAACTGTGTACTCCAGGGCCAGAAGGGGTTCTAGAAGTACCTTGGGAGTTGTCTTTAGATAGAATGGTGAGTTAGTGGGTGGGGGTCTAGGTTCCCCATCTCCATTTCAATTAGTTCAGTTTAAAAGAATCTGTAGTATTTGCTAATTATATTGTATTTCTCTACATTTTTGTTTAAAAAAGGGTCTGTGGCTAAAATATAATTTGAAAGACACTAATTAATGACAGTGATGAATTCATCAAATGAGGAAGAGACTGAAAGATGCCTGCGGACACTTTGGATCTTCCGTTGTTCATGAAAGGCAACACTGCCCTCCTGGCTGTCCACTGCAACCTCCTGACTCTTTGGAAACTACTGTCTAATATAGTCTATGATTGTGTTTTATAAAATACATTATTTTTTCTGACTATGTAATTTATATGTTTATTGTATATAAGTTGGAAAAAGCAAAAATGTATGAAAAGGTAAATTAGAATTATCTGCAAATTTATTAGCTGCTGTTAACATTTTGGTATGTAATCGTTGAGACTTTTAACTACACAAGGCTTAAATAAAATAAACATGTTAGCTGACTTGCAAATAAGAAGAGGAAAGTTCACAGAAAACAAAGTTTTCATGCCTAGAGAAAATCAGGCAGGGCAGTGAGGAGTCCCAAGCATCAGTTTGGGGGTGAAGGAATGCTCTGGGTCTCTCCCTCTCTGGAATGTTATTCAAGTAGGATGAGTTGGGTGTGGCTGGAAAACGGGGCTCAGGAAGAGTTAATGTTGTGACCCTGAAGGAAAGCACTGTTAGAGCTGGTAATGAGGACCATGAAGACCGAGGAAAGGGCTCTGTGATTGAAGTGAAGCCCCTGCCTCCCCTCTCCCAGAAGGCCGCAGGGCACAGGAGTACTGTGCAAGCACTTTTGGAACCAGACTGCTTGGGTTCAAATCTCAGCACCCCCCGCTCACTGGCCGTGTGACCCGAGGTGTTAGCTGGCCTCCCTAGGCCTCAATTTCCTCATCTGTAAAATGAGGATAATATCACCTATTTCACAGGATTGTTGTGGGGCCTAAATGTGATAACACATTGGAAACATTTATTATCACTATGTCCAGCCTATAGTAAGTGCACAACAAATGTTTTTATTACCAATCATGCAATCTTGGGCAACTTTCTGAACTTCCCATGCCTCAGTTTACTATATATAAAATTAGTATAACAATAGCAAGTGAGATAAGGCATACACAGTGCTTAGCCCAGTGTCTGGTATACTGTAAGACTACTGTCAACATTGTCAATAGTAAAGACAATACCAGCTAACACCCATAAGCACTTACTACATGCTTATAAACATAAAACACTCTGTTAAGTGTTCAATGTATGTTAACTCCTATGTATGCATGTAATCCTTGCAAAAGCTCTATGAAATAGGTATTAATGTCTGCCAATAACTGTCACTGAATGCTAGCTATCATCAGTATAATATAGGTTTTTTCTTTTATATTATTTTAATGAAGACCTTACAAAGAGGAGAAAAGTAGGCAGAGGTCATTATTATACCAGAAAACAAAACAAAACAAACCACTTTTCTGGTCTAGGTTTGGAGAGGACTTATATTCGCTCCCCCAGTCATGTCCCAGAGTTTGAACAGGGTTAGGAGGAGAAAGCATTACTGTAGCGGAAGCTTTAATTCGCCCCTTTTAGGGTTTAGTCCCTTTTCTGCCCTGTTAGTGGCCTGCCATTCGTTTCCATTGGGCTCCTTTTGTTTTTGATCACTTTCATAAATTATAAAGATCAGTTTAAAATTTTATTCTACCTCAAATGACCCATTTATTCTTCCGGCTAGTGTGAAGCCATCTTAATGGCATCTTCAACGGCATATGGATATTTCCTTACAGCAAAAGGTATTAGGTATTTCCTAATATGGAATCTTGCCAGGTATGTTTTTTAATGAACAGGTAAGACTTAGGTTTAATTAGCACAACTACATTCAACTTTTGTGCTTAAGTTAAAAGTTCTTGAAAGTAGCTTGTTCGTTAGTTTATTATGTGAGTCAAATGTGCCTCTTAGAGTTTATTTACGCTGAAGTTTTATTTATACTAAACATTTGATTGGCTGACCATTTCTCCATGGCTCAATCCAGGAAAAGTTCAAAGGATCCCAAATTCACAGTGAAGTTCAAATCACTAAGGTCATTATTGTGCCAGCTAGTCTGGGATCCACTCAGACGCGCTTGGTGCACATGTGGATCAAATCTCTAGTCTGCTCAGGGTTTTACACGTCCCCAAAACTGCGAGCTCAGGCCATGGCTGCCTCTCATCTTGCTGTGTGGTAAGGACTACACACCCAGATGTGAATGCGTTCACTGTTGTCTTGATTTTTGTTTTTAAAAATCATTCTGGATCCCAAAATAGGAGTTTTTATTTAAAAATAGTTTCCCCCAAAACACTGGCTAGAACCCCCACACTCTGAGCTGATGCTTTACTGATCCTCATTCCTTAATTTTCAGAGATGAAAAAAGTCCCTAGCAGCCACACATATGGCCCGCCCAGCTCCAGAGCTGAGGTTTACAGGACTGTTAGGAATTTTGCAGCAGCATTCCCTATGCCATTACTCTCTAGTTCTGAAAAGGAACTCAGAGAAACCACTGTGCATTTTAGTAGCCTTTAGAATAATTTCCTTCTATTATCTTATTAAGTCATTTAACCACTCTGGTTTCCTCTTTCCTTTTATGTAAAACAAGGATAAAAATAATGCCTACCTCACAGGATGATTTTGAGGATGACATGAGGTCCTACGGGTGGTGAGTATTCTGTGCATCTAAGTATAAAAGTCCCAGTTACAGGTCTCTTGAATTCCCATAGCAGTTACCATAGGCCTGGGTACATAGATAAATGGATTGACCAACTGAAAGAAATCATTTCAATTTAGGTTGAACCTACGGCCTTTGATTGACAGCCATAAAAATCAAGGTGTGATCAGCTGCCCAACTCTGTAACAACTGTGAGATCTGAATCAGCTGCCAAGGGGACAAGGTATTGTTAGAAAATTATAGGAAATGGGGAGGTATTAGTCAAGAGGACAAAGTTGCAGTTATGCAAGATGGATAAGTTCTAGAGATCTACTGTACAGCGTGGTGCCCATGGTTAACAGTACCATATTGTGTCCTTAAAAATTTGCTAAAAGGATAGATCTTATGTTAAGTGATAACACACACAAACACGCACAAGAAAATAATAAATAAAGGGGGCAGGAGGAAACTTTGGGAGGTGATGGATATGCTTATGGCCTAGATTGTGGCGATGGTTTCACAGATGTATACTTATCTCAAAACTCATCAAGTTGTATACATTAAATATGTACAGCTTTTTGTATGTCAATCATACCTTAATAGAGAGTGATGTCAGCATTATGGCAGAGTGAGTTGTTCCCTTTGTCTCACCTCTCTAAGTTACAACTAAATAGACATTCATTAACTAGCAGAGGATTCCCTGCACAGCACAACAGGACATCTGAGAGATCCATGCAGCCGTGCATCTGAAGGTGGGTGGACTGGATCCCGGAGGCAGTGGAACTAGGTGAGTGCACCTCTCACCCTTCCTGACGGCAGCAAGCCAGGTCGCAGATCCTCACACAGCAGCCAACATGACTATAAGAGGAGGCGAGGGCAGCCCAGCCTGAGCAAACGCTTTTGGAGTGGTAGCCCAGCCTGTGGGAGTGCCCACTGGGCATGACAGCCCCACCCATGGGAACGCTCCCCACTGAGTGGCAGCTCTGCCCCCATGAAGGCGCCTGCCCACTGAGTGCACAGTAGGTGAGAAGGTGCCCCGCTTGCTCAGAAGGCGCCCTGCCCACGGAGCACAGTAGCCTGTGGGACCTGCTGAGTGGTGGCTCAGCCCCCTCGTAGATGCCCCTCCCACCTAGCACAGCAGCTCAGCCAGTCCCCTGCCAAGCACAGTGGCCCCACCCATGTGAGAGTCACCCACCTGCTGAGCACAGAGGGCTCACCTATGGTGTGCAACCCACCTGCCCAGTGCAGAGGCTCTGCCCATGTGAGCAGAACCTGCAGAGTGGCTGCAGCCAGCCCATGCAAACGCAGAGCAGCCCTACCTGCACAACCTCCAGCAGACAGGGCAAGATCAGAAAACACAGCCCCTGCTCCCCTCCAGCAGTAGCAGGTGGAATCTGTGACTGGATATTACCACAAATGCACCAGCAAAGGATCAATTCATCAAACACCATGAAAAACTACAGTAACACTTCAGGGCAGAAGGAAAATCACAACTCTCCAGAAACCAATCCTGAAATCACAGAAGTTTACAATCTAAATCACAGAGAATTCAAAATGGTTGTCATAAAGAAACTCAAAGAGTTACAAGAAAACTCAGAAAGACAGTTCAATGAGCTCAGGAATAAAATTAATGAGCAGAAGGAATACTTCACCAAAGAGATTGAAACTCTATAAAAAACCAAACAGAAATTCTAGAGATGAAGAACACAATTAATGAGATAAAAAATAATCTAGAAACCATAAGAAACAGAACTGATGTTATAGAGGACAGAATTAGTGATTTAGAGGATAGAAATGCTTCAGATAGTGGAGGAGAGAGAACTAAGATTTAAAAAAAATGAAGAAATTCTTCAAGAAATATCTGACTCAATTAGGAAAAGCAACAGAAGGATTATAGGTATTCCAGAGGGAGAAGAGAGGGAGAAAGGAGCAGAGAGCTTGTTCAAAGAAATAATAGCTGATAACTTCCCAAACCTGGGGGAGAAACTGGACTTACAAATACATGAAGCCAATAGAACTCCTAATTACATCAATGCAAAAAGACCCTCTCCAAGTCATACACTATTAAAATGGGCAAAAGTCAATGACAAAGAAAAAATATTAATGGCAGCAAGGCAGAAGAAAATAATCTACAAAGGAACCCTTATCAGGCTTTCAACAGATTTCTCAGCAGAAACCTTACAGGCTAAGAGAGAATGGAATGATATATTCAAAATACTAAAAGAGAAAAACTTTCAGCCAAGAATATTCTATCCCATGAAACTATCCTTCAGATATGATGGAAAAATAAAAGCTTTCCCAGATAAACAAAAGCTGAGGGAGTTCATTGCCATTAGGTCTGCCTTACAAGAAACATTGAAAGGAGCCCTCCCATCTGAAATGAAAAAGCAGAGGTTTACAAAACCTGGAGCAAGCAGATAAATAGATAGATGGAATCAGAAAATTGCAGCTCTATATCAGAATAGGCTAATAAATACCTAATTATAACAAAAAAGATAAAGGGAATCAAAAAATAACTATAAGCATCAAAAATAACTATAAATACTTCAATTCAGTCACAAATTCACAGTACAAAAATGAATAATTTGTGACAACAATAACTCAGAAGGGTAAGAGGTAAGGGATGGAACCTGCTTAGGCCAATGGAGATAAAAGGCTATCAGAAAATGGACTTTCTCATCTATGAGATCTTTTATACAAACCTCATGGTAACCTCTAAACAAAAAAATCAGACCAGAGCCACAAATCATAAATAAAGAGAAAACTGAGAAAACCATTACAGAAAACCACCAAACTGAAATGGCAGTCAGAAATACAAGGGAAAAGAAACAATGGAAATATAGAACAACCAGAAAACAAGAGATAAAATGGCAATATTAAGCCCTCATATAAAAATGATCACTCTAAATGTAAATGAATTGAATTCCCCAATCAAAAGACACAGAGTGGCTAGATGGATTAAAAAAAAAAAACCCAACAATATGCTGCCTCTAGGAAACACATCTCAGCTCTAAAGACAAACATAGGCTCAGAGTGAAGGGATGGAAGACAATACTCCAAGCAAATGGCAACCAAAAGAAAGGTGTTGCCCTACTTATATCAGACAAAGCAGACTTCAAGATAAAAAAAAAGAGAGAGAGAGAGACAAAGAGGGACAGTATATAATGATAAAAAGGACATTCCACCAAGAGGACATAACACTTTTGAATATATATGCACCTAACACAAGAGCACCAAAGTATATACAGCAACTATTAACAGACCCAAAGGAATAAACTGACAGCAACACAATAATAGTAGGGGACCTTAACATTTCACTTATATCAATGGACAGATCATCCAGACAGAAAGTCAACAAGAAAACAGTGGCCTTAAATGAAACACTAGACCAGAAGGACTTAACAAATATACATAGAACATTCCATCCAAAAACAGCAGGTACACATGGAACATTCTCAAAGATAGACCATATGTTGGGAAACAAGGCAAGCCTCAATAAATTTAAGAAGATTGAAATCATATCAAGCATCTTTTCCAACTACAATGCTATGAAACTAGAAATCAACTACAAGAAAAAGGCTGGGAAAGTCACAAATACATGGAGACTAAACAACATGCTACTGAACAACCACTGGATCATTGAAGAAATCAAAAGAGAAATCAAAAAATACCTGGAGACAAATGAAAATGAAAACACAACATACCAACTGTTATGGGATACAGCAAAAGTGGTACTAAGAGGGAAATTCATAGCTATACAGACCTACCTCAACAAACAAGAAAATTCTGAAATAAATAATCTTAAACTACACCTAACAGAACTAGAAAAGGAAGAATAAACAAAGCCCAACGTCAGCAGAAGAAGGGAAACAATAAAAATTCGAGCAGAAATAAATGAAATAGAGACTAAAAAAAAACTACAGAAAGGATCAATGAAACTAAGAGCTGGTTCTTTGAGAAGATAAACAAAATTGACAAACTCTTAGCCAGACTCACTAAGAAAAAAAGAGAGAAGGCTCAAATAAATAAAATTAAAAATGAAAGAGGAGAAATTACAACAGATACCACAGAAACACAAAGGATTATAAGAGAATACTATGAAAAACTATATGGCAACAAACTGGACAATCTAGAAGAAATCGATAAATTTTTAGACTCATACAACCTCCCAAAACTGAATCAAGAAGAAATAGAGAATCTGAATAGACCAATCACAAGTAAAGAGATTGAAACAGTAATCAAAAACCTCCCAAAAAATAAAAGTCCAGCACCAGATGGTTTCTCTGGAGAATTCTACTAAACATCCAAAGAAGAGTTAATACCTATCCTTCTCAAACTCTTCCAAAAAATTGAAGAAGATGGAATGCTTTCTAACTCATTCTATGAGGCCAGTATTACCCTAATACTAAAACCAGACAAGGACAACACAAAGAAGGAAAATTACAGGCCAACATCTTTGATGAACATAGATGAAAAAATCCTCAACAAAATATTGGCAAATTGAATACAGCAATACATTAAAAGGATCATACACCATGATACAGTGGGATTTATACCACAGATGCAGGGATGACTCAACATCCACAAATCAATCAATGTCATACACCACATTAACAAAATGAGGAATAAAAATCCATGATCATCTCAATAGACGCAGAGAAAGCACTTGACAAGATCCAATATCATTTATGATCAAAACTCTCAATAAAATGGGTATAGAAGGAAAGAACCTCAATACAATAAAGACCATATATGACAAACCCACAGCCAACATCATGCTAAATGGTGAAAAACTGAAAGCTATCCCTCTGAGAACAGGAACAAGACAAGGGTGCCCACTCTCATCACTCCTATATAACATAGTATTGCTGATTTTGGCCAGAGCAATTAGGCAAGAAAAAGAAATAAAAGGTATCCAAATTGGAAAGGAAGAAGTAAAACTCTCACTGTTTACGGACGATATGATTCTATATATAGAAAACCCTGAAAACTCCAATATAAAACTATTAGAAATAATCAACAACTACAGCAAAGTTGCAGGGTACATAATCAACTTACAAAAATCAGTTGCATTTCTATATACTAATAACGAACTAGCAGAAAGAGAGGTCAAGAATACAATCTCATTTACAATCGCAACAGAAAGAATAAAATATATAGGAATAAACTTAACTAAGGAGGTGAAAGACCTGTATACTGAAAACTATAAGACATTACTGAAAGAAACTGAAGAAGACATAAAGAAATGGAAAGATATTCCACGCTCATGGATTGAAAGAATAAACATAGTTAAATGTCCATATTACCTAAAGCAATCTACAGATTGAAGGCAATCCCAATCAGAATCCCAATGACATTCATCACGGAAATAGAACAAAGAATCCTAAAATTTATATGGAACAACAAAAGACCGTGAATAGCCAAAGCAATCCTGAGAAAAAAGAACAAAGCTGGAGGCATCACAATCCCTGACTTCAAAATATACTACAAAGCTATAGTAATCAAAACAGCATGGTACTGGCACAAAAACAGACACACAGAGCAATGGAACAGAATTAAGAGCCCAAAAATAAAACCACACATCTGTGGACAGCTAATTTTTGACAAGGGAGCCAAGAACATACAATGGAGAAAGGAAAGTCTCTTCAATAAATGGTGTTGGGAAAACTGGACAGCCACATGCAAAAGAGTGAAAGCAGACCATTATCTCACATCATACACAAAAATTAACTCAAAATGGATTAAAGACTTGAATGTAAGACCTGAAACCATAAAACTCAAACAAGAAAATATAGGCAGTACACTCTTTGATATCAGTCTTAGCAATATCTTTTCAAATACATGTCTACTCAGGCAAGGGAAACAAAAGAAAAAATAAACAGGACTATATCAGACTAAAAAGCTTCTGCAAGGCAAGGGAAACCATAAACAAAATGAAAAGACAACCTACCAATTGGGAGAAAATATTTGCAAGTCATATATCTGACAAGGGATTAATTTCCAAAATATATACAGACCTCATACAACTTAACAACAAAAAAACAAACAACTCGATCAAAAAATGGGCAGTGGATATGAACAGACATTTTTCTAAAGAAGATATACAGATGGCCAACAGACATATGATAAGATGTTCAACATCACTAATCATTAGAGAAATGCAAATCAAAACTATAATGAGATATCACCTTACACCTGTCAGAATGGCTATAACTACCAAGACAAAAAATAACAAATGTTGGAGAGGATGTGGAGAAAAGGGAGCCCTCATACACTGCTGGTGGGAATGCAAACTGGTGCAGCTGCTATGGAAAATAGTATGGAGAGTTCTCAAAAAATTAAAAATAGAAATATCATACTATCCAGCTATCCCACTACTGGGTATTTATCCAAAGAACTTGAAATCAACAATTCAAAGAGGCTTATGTACCCCTATGTTCATTACAGCATTATTCACTATAGCCAAGACGTGGAAGCAACCCAAGTGCCCATCAAATGATGAATGGATAAAGAAGATGTGGTGTATATATACAATGTAATACTACTCAGCCATAAAAAAAGACAAAATTGTCCCATATGCAACAACATGGATGGACCTTGATGGTATTATGTTAAGCAAAAAAAGTCAGACAGAGAAAGACAAACACCATTTGATTTCAATCATATGTGGAAGATAAACACATGGATAAAGAGAACAGATTAGTGGTTATGAGAGGGTGGGCACAAGGGGTAAAGGGGCACATATGTATGGTAATGGGCAAAAACTAGACTATTGGTGGTGAGCACAATGCAGTCTATACAGAAACTGATACATAATCATGTACACCTGAAATTACACAATGTTATCAACTAATATGACCTCAATAAAATAAAAAAATCATACTCGAATAAAGAGGTTTTAAAATGAAAGAATGAACGAACAAAAAAAGGAAATTGTGTGGAAAAAATGCGGTAACATCTTCTAAATTCTATATGCTAAACCAAAGTTCTGGCCAAAATGGTGAAAATCAAGTGAAATGGAACAGGGATTCCCAATTCTGGTTGTACACTGGGATCACCTGACCCCCACAGTCACCTCAGTACTTAACTCCGGCTCCCTGAGCCCAGCACAGCTCAGCCCTGGCCTCTTGCCAGGTCCAGCCTGGCCCAACACAGGCTGCCTGGTTTTCCGTCACCTCCAATAACCTGAAATTACCATCTTTGGCAGCAGCCTCTATTACACTGGCGAAAGTCTTGACATAGCTCTTCCCTCCAGACAAACTCTATGCAGCTGCCCATCATATAAAACAGCCAAAAGCAGAGCTATCCCACCTCTCCCTGGGTTCACTGTCAGCAGTCCCCACAGGACCCCTTGGACTCCAAGGACCCCAGGGTGAAAGCCAGTGGCCCACGGCACTCTGCTAGATGGGCCCACAAGGCACAGGTGCAGAGAGTGAGGGACCTGGGGAGCCGTGTCAGCACTGGGGGACAGTAGAGCTGGTTTGTGGGTCTGGGTTACAGTGGGCCACATGCCCTTCGCCCTTCAAGGCCAGCCCCGCCCCTCGGGGCCTGTGCAGGTACATACTCTGGAGAAGGGTAAACAGGGAGGCCTGAGCACCATTACGAACTCCCCACCAAACTCATCCTGCCCCATATTTCTGGACTTCAACCTGACCGCTGTAAGTTTTCTGTTACACCCACACTACTCATTTAGAATCCTGTCTCTCTCTGGCGAAATCTTTACAACATGAAACAAGAGTGTCAGGGAAAATATGCCAGACATAAAGCTAATCAGAAAAAGGTGAGGAGGAATATTATAGACGTTATTTATTACCTACAAGGGAAGAATCAAAATGCTCATAATTTTTATACATGCACTCCGCATGACATTTCAAATGAATCTCGGTCTATGATTTTCAGTTTAGAAAGTCAGTTTCTCCGACACCTACTCATTCAGTCCATATCTGATATTTTAAAAGTCTTAGTGAAAAAAGAGCTTTGATGTGGCTTGCTCAGCCTAGACAGAGTTCAAGTGTTAATCATTATTGAATTGTGCATAATCAGTATTCAGAGAACGTGCCTGTGTTACAGGGAAACTTCAACAGTTGGTTAATGTCTGACATTAGTCAGCAGTGTCCATTGAGCAGTGTAAACCAAAACAGAAAACAGCCATTCAGAGAATCCTCAACTCATGAACCTCCTAGTAAATTAAGCAATTTATATCTGAAACAGGTTGACGAGAGATCTTCTTATACTTTGGCTCAAATTGAATCTTGAATAAAGATCCTATTTTATATTACTCCTTCATTTGCCTATTAAGCAAATATTTGTTTTCTTGATCATTGTACATGCTAGATACTAAATCTTCAGAATGAATATTATTACCTGGAGTCCAGCAGGTAATAATAAAATAATTTCGTTACAATACCATAAATTCTAAAATAGTGGAATACACATTTGTTGACTGAGTGACTAAAGTGCACAAAGTGCTAGGCGATTCCAGAGGAGACAGTAACTGCCTGGGAGGACCCAGGAAGGTAGTGCTCATCGAGCTGGGCCCTAAGGGACAGGGTGCACGTGACAGGTAAAGAAAGTGTGACGAATGCGTGCAAAGCACTTACCACGGTGCCCGGCACAGAGAAAATGCTCCCTCAAGGTTAGTTATTATTTCTGCCTGATACTGTTTTTCAGCCTCCTTTGCTTTTTCTTCTTTCCGTTCATCTCTTAGATGTTTTCATTCCCCGAGGTTCAATGCTCAACATTCCCCTGGGTATTCCAGACTTCAAAATTTTATCTCCTACCCAGACTGTTCAGCCTGTCCAGTCCCCAGGGCCTCTAACCCAGGCTAACCTGTGGCCAGCGTCCAGCCTTCTTGCCTCATCACACATTGCTCCTCTCATCATGCTCCAATCCCGCATTTGCAGAGAGGGAATTTGACATCCATCTCTGGTTTCTGCCCTCGACCATCAACACAGGTTCAACTGCTTCAGCTTGCCCCTCCCCTCTCCTCCATGGACAGCAGTTGAAGTATGCTCTGTGGCTCCATCACCTTTCTGCTTCCCCCAGGGGCCACCTTGCTTTTTTTGGCCCTGTGCCCAGGGTGAAAAGTAAGGGTGAGAGTCAGAGAAATCCTGTATACCTGACTGCCCATGAGATGGCTTCTACAGGCAGCTCTCTCTGACGTCCCATGCGCATCGCCAAGTCCTGAACTCCCAAACTGGTGCCTTATCTCCAAATCTTCCTGCTGTAGTTAAAATAATAGAAACACATGGACTGAGAAGAGAAAGGGGCAGAGGCTGGAACTCCAGAGAGAACCAACACGTGAAAGGCAAAGCAGAGGAGAGGGAGCTTCCAAAGGACTGAGGAGGAGGAGCTGGACTAGAAGAATGCCTCAGGGGCCAGGGGAACTATTCCATGGAGAAATGGTTACTGTCAAAGACAGGGAAGGATGAGAAAGCAGGGAAGGCAAGCACTGGTTTTGGCAAGTAGGATGTCATTGATGACTATGGAGAAAGCAATTTCACTGGGCTTGTAACATATAATGTCCATAACAAGCATGAACCAGGGGTCCAGTGAGTTTGTAATAACAAAGATAAGACAGATGGAATAGTGTGTATTTCCTCCAATCATCCTCCAATTAAAGTCATAACACTGACCCTTTCCAATTCTGACATCATTGTCCATGTGCCAACCACCATCTCCACTCTGATCCTGCCGCACAACAGGCTAATCTAATGCAGAACCATGGCTCTCCACTGAATTCACATTTTTAGTCTGTCTCTCTCTAAATACAAGTTTTTCAAGTAATTGGTGGAGTCCGTCAGCAAATAGCTATAAATAGGCATTGTGTATATAAAAAAAAGGGAAACTAACCCAAAATACTCATCTTCAGTCTGTGATTAAGATGATGAGCATGAACCAGGCTGAGTCGTCTGTTCTCTGGCTAGGGATGAAAGAAGAAAGACTCGCCGCCCCCAACATGGCATTTAGTGAAAGCCCAACCACAAAGCCTCATGGTCCAAAACGGCTTGCTGCAGGCCGTGTTCTTCCTGAGTCGTACAGTTCATATTCCAGGGCGCAGGAAAGATGTGGCTAGGATCTGAGCACATTTTTGGATAAGGATGAAATAATGCTAATTTCATACTTAATTTGGAAAGGGGCCCCTGCCCGTGGAGTCAGCCCATGATGGCTGTCGGGTTGGCTCGGCCTCGCTGGGCAGGTGGGTGATGCGCCCTTCCTGACCCCGGGAGCTTACTCTGGGCCAGCAGCGGCAACAATTGCATTGCAGAAAATTGAAGGCGGCTGGTGCTCTCCCAAGGTCAGCCCTCCACAGTGCCGCTATGCCATGGGCCAAACCCCACATGTCACACCAACCCTGTAATCACTGAAATGAGGGCCACGAGGTGCTGCCTGCCAAAGATAAGAACACAAAAATTTGAGACAACGCTTTCTAGCCTACCCCAGCTCTTGGCAGCAGCCCAGTTGAAACTAAGGATGTTCCATATTTTGAGACTCTCAAGGTCTCACACGAACCAGGATTCAGAACACAGTCTCTCTTTCCAAAGAAAACCGGAACACATCTGAGACAGCGAGCAAAGATGGTGTCTGCCCTACAACTGACTAAGAGAATGACATGTTCAACGAGGTGCCACCAGCGATTCAGATCAACTTGAAAAGGTCCAGTTTCAGAAAGCACTTGCCTTAAATGGTCTTGAATTTGTAGATGCTGATTTGAATCTGGCAGCTCGATTACGAAGTCCAGCAGACAGACATCCCGAGGTTCCTGAAGCCTCAGTCCTCTCCCTAAAAGCTTTGTGTTAACTGTCACATCCACAATCCCAAAAGTGCCTCCTGGGGAGTGCCGGCTGTCAGGCGCCCCGCACACTCATGGAATGACACACAGAAGGGGCAGCCTGGGAACCTGCTGGCCATCCCGGGCTGGAGAGACCCTCCTTCCCTGACAGTCACCTTGCCCTGTCGTTTTGAAGCCCAAAGCTCGTGGGAGTCACTTAATTCTAAGCATCACTACCCACTTCTCCTTCGCCTGATGGCAGTGTTAGCCTACTCACACTAAGGGACGATGTGCACAGCAACACTCCACTTCTGAGACCTGCAGATGGAAAATCAATTAAGATGGGGAGAAAAACAAGACATAACTGAATTTTCCATCTGACTCACATAAGAATGTTGAGAATCAGGCAGATTTGGAAATGGAATGGAGGGGCCTACGATCATACTGGAGGCTCATCTTACCAGAGGATGGTACTCTAGGCCATCAAAATCCCACAGAGTCAGGGTAAATTCTGAAAATATGGTCGTTCGCTCTGATGCTCTGGCTCTAGTACAATTGTCACATGAAAATTCTTGAGAACACAGAAAATTTAAAAGACAGACCCCCCAGGGCAACGCCCTTACCCCCTGCAACCTCTTTCTTGGGGAAAGGAGCATTGTAAATAGGAAGGTGGGAGTATTTGTAACTGAACAATCCATGACAAACCCAGAGTCAGCCTCCTGAGTGGGCAGCAGATGCAAAGTAGGCAGCTGCCTCCAGAGAGCTGGAGAGTCACTGACAGGCTTGGCTCCTCATCAGCTATTTCACTCATAGGTCTCCCTTTGGGGCTGGAACCCCCAGCAAAAGCATTCCCCCTTAACTAACTAATTAAGGCCTTGCATTTTCGAAGAGATTATAATATTAAAACAGTAACAACCATAAGAAATCAAAAAGAATGTTTTGACCATGGGCTATGTTGAAAGAACTGTACACAAGGTGTCACAGGAATTATAGAAAAGCATTAATTAATTCTTTTTTTTGAGGATGTGCCCGGTACGATCTTAGATATGGAGAAAGTATCTCTACTCAAGTTTAGAATGAACTGGAAGGATAAATGTCAATAAAAGGCAATACATGACAAATGTCAAAGGAGTGGTTAGACATAATTTAAATAATTTAAGCATTAACTGAGCATCTAGTAATCACAAGCCATTGTGCAAAGGACTTTGGGGAGTAAGTGTTACAAAACTCTAGAGACAGGAAGCTCATTTCTGGTTGGGGAGGTAGGGGAAGGCTTCCCAGACAAGGTGAGACTCGGGACGAAGGCTGGCACTGTCAGTAGGATTCAGAGGCAGATGGATAGGAAGAGGATGTCCCAGGCAGAGGGGAATAGCGTGAGGCAGGAATTCACCAAATCCGTATTGACTCTGGGGGACAGTTGTGCACCCTATCTGGCTTGAAAGGGACAAGGCAAGGACAGCTTGGAAAGGAGGGGTTGAGTCAGTTCCCCCAAACTACAGAAGTTCGGACTTTTTTCATACGTAATTAGAAACCAGTAACATTTTTTTGAGCAAGGATGAAAGGTACATTTTAGAAAGATTCATCTCCACGCTCACTATGATCTGATTATTAAGCTTCCCAGATGATTTGATATTGCAAAAACCTCACAGCTGGGAATAACTGTCACCAGGAGGGGGTGTCCTCCATTGCAAACGTGTAAATTAGCATTCTGTATTGGAGAGAAAGAAACCAATCAGAGAGACTCACTGGTCAAGTGTGGAAACAGGCAGGCCTGGGAGGTGCAAGGAGAGTCTAGACGACCAATGGAGTAGGAAAAATGACTATGATGTCTGGAATGGCATCACTGAAAGAAGAAAACACTGCGGGGAGATGTTGCTGTTCGAGGGGGATGATGAACTAGGTTTATGTGTGACACGAGCAAGGGAACACACAGGTTTAGACGCATTCCCACGGCCTTTTCCTCACCGCACCGGGAATACAGCCTGAGCTCTGCGACATGGCCCACAGGGCCTGCATCATCTGCCTTTCTCCTTCCTGGGATGGCCATTGGACCACGTTTCCTGGCCTCCCTTGCAGTTAGGTATGTGCCAGTGGAATGCGAACGGCCTGGGCCCAAAAAACCCTCTGATGCACAGACTTCCATGCAGACCAGCACGCTGGCCTTGGCAGCTCACTGAAAATAGCAGAGCTGCAAGATGGAAGAAGCCGTGGTCCCCAAAACACTGTTTGGAAGAGAGCCATCTATTGCTCAGGGACACTCAGTTTATACTTGGCATGGATGAGAAATGTCTCTATTGTTTGGATTATTACACAGTTTTGGTTTGTTCCAGCAGCTAGCGTTATCTTAATGAATCTGTCGCTCCTCCAGTCTCATCTCACACCACGCCCCTCACTTAGGATGTTCCAGCCTCACTGGTTTCTTTCAGTTCTTGGGACACATTGCACTCTTTTCATCCCAATGGCCCTTCCCTGCTGCAGAGGTCTTTGCATTTGCTCTTCCCTCCATCTCGAGCACTTTCTACGATTCTCGGCCTGGCTAACTCCTTTTCCAGATCTCAGATCAAATAACACTTGTGCAGAGCAGTCTTTTTTGACCTCCCAAATGAAATTAAGTCCACCCCTGTTAATCTTGCATAACCCGTATTACAATTTGTAATTATATATTTCTTTCTTTCTCTAATATGTCTCCCTATAAAAGTATAAGATCAAAAAAGGCTGGGGTCATGACTATTTTGTCCACCAGTGTACTGTACACCCAGCACCTAGCACTATGGTAGGTGTCTGATAAATATTATTGAATAAGTGCATGAGCTGGATCAAGGTTTGGTTAGACTTGAGCGTGACCTAAGTAGGGACAGAGGGAGAGACGAGAGCAGCAGCTGAGACACAACCATGGGAAACACAGTTGGGTGTAGCATCAACATCTCAATTTCACACCCCTAGACAGGGTCATTGTGGAAGAATAAGGTTTAGAGAAAGGACATTGGAATAATTAAGGAGACGGTTACTACAGAATGAAGAATGCTAGAGCCCCCGAGGGGCCTTAGACATCTGTAACTGAGCTCCCCTTGGCATAGACGAGGAAATCCAAGTTAGGTTCCCTGACCCAGCTGGTTGGTGTCCAAGGAAGAGCTGCTGTTCAGACATCCAGCTCTGTATTAAGCCATACTAAAAAGCGTCAACTCCTCCGTTTGCATTGATAGCTGAGAGGGAATATAACTTTAAATTTATGCCCAGGATAAACCTGTGGTCCTACTGCTGGATCTAAGGGCGTCTCATGAAGTTCTTGTGATGGACTTAAAATGAACTGATACCTCCTAAGGTCTTAATGCTGGCGTCTGTTCTCCTGAATGGTCAAAGAGAAGGGCGACTGTTTGCAAGCATGAGGAAGGGACAGCCAGGTCCCTATTTGGTCGTGTTTGCTCTCTGAGAGTGAACCACTTATCCGGATGAGACAAAGAGCCTTCCTCGGAGAATCCGGAGCAGGCGTCCGGGAGCTGGAGAGAAGTGTTCTTCCCTCCCTGTGTGACTCGTCTGCTCTCAGGAAGAGTGTTTTCACCTGCATGTTGGAGCTGGGGCTCCTGCTCTGCAACTGACAATTCACCACAATCGATTCCCTCTGGGCTGGCGACACTCTTGTATTGATATGGTTAAATTAGCCTGTCTGTCCTCTGGCATCCTTTGAACACTTGAGAGAAAGCCGGCAGCTTACTGGGGCTTTTCCAAAAGAAATATTTGCTACTAAAAAGTGATTTTCACACACATCCCTGCCTCCCTTGGTCAGGAGATAATTACTGGGCTGTCAAACCACCAAGGCTGGGGCCTGGCACAGCAAAGTGTGTGCTGCTGGAGGGCCAAAGAGCAGAGAAAGCCCTGGATTTGCACTACCCACTCCACTCTTGCATGCTTCCATGAGGTCAGAGCATCCAAGTTCCCACAGAAACAGTCTGGTCACCTCGGCTGGAGGGCCTGGATCAGCCAACTGCTTCCCTGCTGATGGCTGTTTTCCAACTTTATCCAGCCCACATCCCTTCCAGAGGTTCAAATGATGCAAGCTCTATGAAGACTGGAACTCTTCCCCCATGGAATACAGTAATTTATTCGTTGTTTCAACAAATATTTATTGGGCATCTACTCTGTGCCTGGTGCCATCCTAGGAACTGGTTCTGTTCCCTTCAGTGATTATTTCTTGAGCACCTACTATGCACTGGGAACCGAGCTGCGGTGCTATTCCCTACAGGCAAGGAGCTTGGGTCTCGTGAAAGGCTGCGCACTGTTTCAGAGCCCTCGCTCTCCCACCTGAGGGCAACGGGCAGAACCAGACAAGGCGCCCAGCAGTCCCGGGGAGTCAGGAGTAGAGGCAGCGGGCTCGAATGGCTCTCAGATGCTTTGGCCGTTAATGTTTTGGCATAGAAAAGAAATGCCCTTTAGTTTCAAGGAGCTCACACAAGATACATGCAGAGTTAGACCCCTGCAAAAAGCAATAGAAATCCCAGGGGAGAGATTCTCTCTCAGGATTAGTAATTGCTCATGCAGATATAACCAAAATGTGGAATGAAAAGAAAAAGAGCGTTTCACTCCAGCTGGGGGAGAATTTTTTTATCACAATGAGTTCATTCCTCTTTGCTTACCTCGTCACCCCCTCCAAACCCACCTAACACTGGGGTTAGAGGACTTGGTCAATGTAATCACATAAGCTTGTCTTAAGGAAGAAAGTAGAGGGTAAGTTAGAGAGGAAGGTTGGGAATGGCCTAACTATCATATGACACAGAAGAAATGGAAACCACGCAACTATTCTGACTTATCAAGTAGGGTGAGAGAGCCACCGGGAGGAAAAGGGCAATAGTGCAGAGGGATTGGGAAATCTGTTGACATGGCAGACAATTAATAGACTAAAACTAATAGCCAAAGGCAGACACGGAAGCTGTAATTACCCAAATGCTTTCAAAGAGTGGATCCTGGAAAGGAGACAAAAGTCGGTGGTTTGGACTTTCACAGATGCTGAGGGCCCGGTAGGGACAGCCCTTCTGGTTCCCCAAGGATTGGCTAGAGCTGTCTGCCCGTCTCCCACCTCCCAGCTCACTCACCAGTCCCCCTGCTCAGGACAGCAGCCTTTACAGCTGCGTACTCAGGGAACCGGGACAATGCTGCCAGGTGTTCCATGTCCTCAGAGCTCTAGGTCAAGCCTCCCATAGAATCAACGCCACTTGAGGGCAGGGACTACACCTCTAGGGTCCTTTTAACTTACTTAGTGTTTAGCTCAGTAAGAGCCCCATAAATATTTGTCGAGTGACTGATTTTTCTCTGAATCTGCCGACCAGAGACCATTGGTGGAGTCTCAGCATTGGCATCCAGGGTTTTGTGATAACAACACACAGACAGATTCTTAGAAACAGCAAGTTCCTCAGAGGTTTACTGAAAGGAATGCACACTGGATAGTGAGAGAGACTCTGACCAAGTGATAAAGCACGTTGCAAAGGGATAGTCAAAAATATGAAAGCCTTTCCCTAATAACTGTGGAATCGCATAACCAGCATCAGATTGAATCCTGTAATCACACCAAGTTTGCCTGTGTACTGAGTTACTTTCCTCACTCACCACTTACCTGTGGTGAGAATCTGACATATTAGTGACGTGTCGGAGCAGAATTAAGTCAGCAAAGCCCACAGGCAGCTAACATTATGTTAGTGGAAACTACATTTTAATCAGTGATTTTATATCAGCTATGTGATGAAGATTTAATAAAATTAGAAGGAGAACAAAATGAGGTTATTAGGAAGAAAAATGTCTTTTTGTTTCTATTCTTTAATTATATTTCTAATTATTTTCCTTCTATCCATCTTGACCATGGAAGGAAGAGGTTGATGCAAACTTTTCCTCTGCTTCCCATGGCAGCAAGAACTACTTCTGAGAAAGTAACACTCACTCTTCTTAGATTTTTCTGGTTCTCTCTGACCTTCACCAGAAGAGGAAGCAGCAAAGAGAAGGAATGATAATACATGAGGATAAACATATGGTCAACATGCCTTTGTCCTCTGGTCAGGAAAATGGCTGGGTGAGCTGGAAAGTCCAATTGAAACAAATTTTAAATTTTTGGTCATCATTGATGGAGCACCAACCAGCTCTGCGGCTCTGGGACCTGGTCACACCCAGACCCAATGCCTGCAGTACTTGCCGTGGGGCTGAGCCCCGTCCGCAAAGAGCACTTCAAGAGAACAGTCCCTCACTGCCGGAAAAGGGCAGCCCTGGACGGGCATGAAGAGCCTGCACCGGCGAAAAAGTAACCTGGATTTCCAGCTCTGCAGCTTTCTAGCTGTGTGGCCTTTGGCAAATTACTTAACTTTCTAAGACTTACTTGATTGATCTCTAAAATAGGAATAATACTACCACCTCCCTTCCTGGGGTTTCTGTGAGGATGAAACGGGCCAATGAATGCCCAGTGCTGAGCCAGTGCCTGGCACAAAATATGGCGGCCTTTGTTATTGTTATTAGAAAGTCTACTCTGGCCTTGTCCTCCTCTCTTGCACCCTACTGTGTGACTTAGGAACCTAAAGGGGATAATACCCACATCACTAACCAGTACTCACAGGAAATAAAACAGTGACAGAGTCACAGTGTCCCCTGCATGCACAACAATTTTATATCTGAAGGATGTCATGAGGCTGTTAATAAGCAAGATGTTTACAGATGGTCTTCTGCAGGCAACACACAGCATCAGGCACCATCAGGGAAATAATACCTTTCATACTAACAGCGAACATTTATTAGAGGGTCCCCTTCAGAAGCTTACAGGAAACAAAATGTGGTTTCTGGACTAGTCCTCCTCCTCTGGATACATTACAGTATCCAGAGCTTCCACTCTCTTTTATCCATGCAACTGGATTTAAAAAAATTTTTTTGTAGGTCTGTGCAGCCCCATCATACTGCTGCCTCATACTAAGTTCCCAGGCGGCCATTCCCCCTTCCCCTGCTCTGTGTGGATGGCCCCAAGTGCAGCCCCACATTTACCCCCGTTACATCCCAACCTGCTAGCTTTGCCTCATTATTCGTGACCGTTGGCTTCTCCTGGATCCCGACTTAGTCGTGCACATCTTCACTAACACCCACAGCTCTGCGGCATCTGGAATGTGATACGTATGGCTTTGGAAGCTTCCTCCAAGTCACACCACTAAAAAACGGAACATGGATAGGAAGCTAGGCAAGACGTTAACTCAAATGGGTAGGCATCCCCCAAAACTCTGTCTTAAAACTCCATTCTTCGTCACCCCCAATTAGCTGTTCTTTCTCTGCTCCCTTGCAACCACGTCTGTGGCCCGCACAGGCAGAAAGCTGGGCCATGAAGATGGGGGCTGAGTGAGGATAGTAAAGTGAACATAGAGCATTCCATGGCAAAGCGTGGTGGGATGGGGGTGTGTTTTGGAAACAAGAGGGAGGTAGAAATAAGGCCTATGAAAATCTACTCTGGCAAACATTAAGCTAATGGACTTCAGACGATCCAGTCTGTGGAGGGAGAGAAAACAGAAACATTTGAGAGATTAAAGAATTCAGTGCTGAGCCTGCCCTCCACACTGTGTGTTCCTAACTGGCTGGTGGTCCCTGGGCTCTACCAGCTAACACATCATCATCAGTTGGCTTCCAAATAGAGTTAGTCCCATGAGAGTGTCTTTCTTTTTAAATGTGCCCATGCCAGCTCCTCTGGGATACAGGCACAGTGAAATGGCAGGTATCTCTTCTATAACCTGTCATCAAGGAGGCAGTGACTCCTCACTGGGGAGAGGCAACTCCCAGGAGCCTAAGCCCAGAGTCAGGAGTGCAGAATTGCTTTCCAGGACTTCAGGCTGCCTCCGACCCTACCTGAACCAATGGGGAGGAGGCAGGTCTTATTTTCAAAGCCCTTTAAACAAATTTGAGGAACCTGAAGGGAAGGCCTTTGAAGAAGGTGTTGAAAGGGTAGAGATGCCAATGATTTGAACCCTCTTCCCTAACTTGGAGATCCTCAGAGGTGACCTGAGGGAGGCAAAGAAATGTAATAAAGCGAATCTAAGAAGTGAGGGAGTAAGAACAAAATAAGCTTAGTTCCACCTTCTTTCCCACATACTTAAAAAACACCTTATTAAGAAAAATTTCAGGGCCAGCCCCATGGCTTAGCGGTTAAGTGAGCACGCTCCGCTGCTGGTGGCCTGGGTTTGGATCCCGGGCGTGCACCGACGCACCACTTCTCTGGCCATGCTGAGGCCGTGTCCCACATACAGCAACTAGAAGGATGTGCAGCTATGACATACAACTATCCACTGGGGCTTTGGGGGAAAAATAAATAAATAAATAAAATTATAAAAAAAAAAAAGAAAAATTTCAGGCATATACAAAAGTAGACTGAACAGCATAGTCAACACCAACGAACCCAACACCCAGTTGAACAATTATCCACTGGGGCCAGTCTTCTCTATCTTTACCTGCCTTTCCCTCCTCCCTACATTGTTTCAAAGCAAGTCCCCGCCATCATAACATTTCATCTGTAAATATTTCAGTGTATATCTCTAAAAGACAAGGATTCTTTAAAAAAAAAAAAAAAACCATAATCCAATACTATTATCACATGAATAGTGATTTAATGAGCAGAGATGAGCAGTGTTTCCTAGAACACTAACAATAATTCCCTAAGCGCTTCACATATCCATGCTGTGGTCTGAATGCTCATGCCCCCCAAATTCACATGTTGAAATCCTAACCCTCAAAGATGATGGCATCAGGAGCTGGGGACTTTGGGAGGTGCTCAAGTCATGAGGTGGAGCGCTCGAGAATGGGATCAGGGCTGTATGAAGAGGCTCCAGAAAGGCCCCTTCCCCTTCCACCACGTGATGACACAGCTAGAAGGCACCAGCTGTGAATCAGGGAGCAGGCCCTCACCAGGCTGTGACCAAGCTGGTGCCTTGATCTTGGACTTCCAGCTTCCAAAACTGAGAAATAAGTTTCTGCTGTTCATAAGCCACCCAGACGGCAGCATTTTGTTACAGCAGCCTGAACGGACTAGGACATCCAGTTAGCGTTCAAATGTCTGCCTCCCCACGGTCTTTCAGACACTTTCCTGACGAGGCCTGACGGCCTCCGGCTGGCTGAGAGGACACCATCCTAGCGCACGTAGCTGGCTCAGGGCAGCCCAGCATGCTCACAGAGCACATCCCGTCCTGGGTGGAGTGAGATTCAGTTCATGTTACATTTACAACGCCCAGCACAGAGAAGTGCTCCCATTAAAGCATTTCCCTAATTTCTGGAGCCACTGGCAGCTTCAGAAAGCCAAATACTTTTGAAGACCACAAGGGCCCTACCTCACTCCCGGCCTTCAGGACAGCCCGGCACTCAGCATCGGCTGATGCCTCCACCTTGTTTGCAGTGTCACTGGAGGGAACCAGAATGGCCCCCTTGGGCCTCCTGCTTGGGCCCACGCTGTCCTGGCTAACACTTCTGTTGGATGTGGACGAGGTGGGCGGCACACAGAAAGTCATCAATAAGCGCGAGCTAGTCCACTTGCCTGCTGCTCACTTTCTCAACTAGTCAGGGCTAACACGTTAGTTGGTGCTGAAGGCTTCCATCTTAGTAACGGATCCGCAGTATAGACATGTGTAAACTACAAACCAGATTCTAAGCCCTGTGATGGGAGGGCTGCAAAGACGAATGGACAGATGTCCAGGTCCCTGTCTTTGAAAGGTTGTGAATCTAACAAAGAATGTGCAATGAATAAGCCTGTCATAATAACAGGCTAGAGGTGCACATAAAATGCTGAGTGGGAGGGAGGAGCAATTAGTACTTAATTCTGCCAGGAGAGGTGGTGGTGGTGCTGCCTGGGAAGGCCTTACCAAGGAAGGTTACATTTGAACTGGATCTCAAAGGATAAGCCAGATTTTACCAGGCAGAAAAAGGCAAGAAAGGGCAGTCAAGGTACAAGGAACAGCATGAGGAAAAGCATGGAGGCAGGAAAACGTGTGGCATATTTGGGGGAACAGGAAGAATATAGCACTGCAGAGCATGAGAGCAAGGGGGAGGGAGGCTCAAGAAATGGGCTGGACTCCAGGGCTGGGCCTGGCCTGGGTAGGGCCTCTATGGTGTGGACTAGGGTCCAGCTCTACTCTGGAGCTCACTGGGGGACCAGTGAGGGATGCTAAGCAAGCAGGCAACTCTCGTGGAGGGGATTTCAGGCCCACCTCCAGCCAGCAGGGGAAGGATCTGGTGACAGACCTTTCGGCATGTATCGTGGGTGACTCTCTCCCATGCCCACACCAAGGGCCAGTCCTGGGAGGAGCAGGGAGGAGTGAGGAACAAACGAGGAGAGAGATGATTCTGGAGCACGTTCAGGGAGAAGGGCAGGGGCTGTCAGGGCCGGCTCAGCTCCCAGGGCCGGCAGCCCTTCTTGCCCTGCAGCCAGAGCTGGGAGACCCCTGCCGCAGTCGGCAGGGGGCTGAGGGCGGCCAGAGCCTGGACAAGGCCTGACACCAGCAGAAGCAGCTCTGCAGCTGTATGGGACACGGCATCTGGCCGCACTTGCTGCCTGTCGGCTGCCCCCACCCCGCCGTGCTCCTGCTCTGACAACCAGTCCTGGAAACCTGCCCATTAGATCTGGAGTGCGCCTTGCTCTCCCCACCACAGGCCTGCAGGCCTGGCCCTGAACCCCGTCCCGTTGATGCATTTCTTAAGCTACATGCCCGCTGGCCTGGCTCTGTGATTCTGGCTGACCCTGGGACTCCCAGCCACAGAGAGCAATGGGTGGCAGCTGAATGTTGGCAGAAGGTGCAGACTGAATAAGCTGGACCCATCTCTGGGCCCTCCCCGTCAAACCTCAGTCTGGTGGCCCAGCGTGGCGAGCACCCCACTGGACCCCTCGATCCGGCAGAGAGTGGCTCATCTGCTGTCCCAGAAGAAAAGGCGCCACTCTCCAGCTCATCCTTAGCAAACTTTGCTCTCCTAATCTCTACTCACTCCTCAAACTTCCTGTCACCCACACGCCACCCTGCGCCCCTCAGGGCAGGGTGTTAACTCCCT
This sequence comes from Diceros bicornis minor, assembly GCF_020826845.1. Classification (NCBI taxonomy): domain Eukaryota; kingdom Metazoa; phylum Chordata; class Mammalia; order Perissodactyla; family Rhinocerotidae; genus Diceros; species Diceros bicornis. The sequence continues at coordinate 7,669,903 of NC_080740.1, forward strand.
ACCAAGGCGGAATGTTAATTTGTCTTTTCTTCAGGTGCTCAGAGTAGGACTGTCATTTCTCTTTTGGGAACAGACACAGATAGAGCCCGCTCTGCAGAGAGTCAGGACAGGAGGAGAAATAGGAGTGGGAGTGATTAAGTTTATGTCCCAAACCAGCTCTCTGACCCCATGAATTTCTAGTACCATCGGCACAGGTATTCCAGGGCGAACTCAGTTGTGAAAAGACAGGAAGAAGCAGCAGAGTGAAATTTCCTCCTGCCTTGAACGGAAAAGTGAAGTTGGTGCCTGTGAGCTATTTGTTTCTCATTTGCTTGGGAAAGAGACTGTCGAGAGCATTTGGACACCTGCATTCCCCATCAGAAAGCAGACCAGATTTCTGCTGACAGGCAGTTTGGCAGGGGGTAGACTGTGTCTCTTTCCACTGTGAAAGCTCATTTTCTGGGGGACACACTTCACAGTTCTAATTCTAGACACCAACAGGGTTGCATCTTCAATCACGAAACTGTAGTTAGCCTTGAATGGCTTTTGAGTTTTTATTTAGGCTACGTTTTCAGCAAATTCAAGGCCTTTCTTCTGCCAGCGGTGAGCGCCACCGGGGCCTAGGTTAGTTACACATCTTCAGCCAGGGTCGGCACTCGGCCTCCTGCGCTTCGGGAGTGTCAGAAACTTTTCAACCACCGACTGCCATGTTCGGCTGTATCAGAAAACGATTGTTGTTGGATTTCTGCAAACTCTCAAAGGCCCTGAATCTTTGACCTAGTGTTAACAGAATTAAACTTCTTGCTACATATATAGAACGCTTTACACAACATAACAACTTAGCAATACAAGAAAAGTTAGGTACATTTCTGTGGAAAGATCAGGTCTTAAAAAGTGCTGGATTAAATTTAAAATTTGAAAAACATGTCTGGAGCTGTAGGTGTGATAAGCTGAGGGCCCTCCCTTCCTGTGGGAGCAGCAAGGGCAAAAGCAATGTTTGACAGCACACACTGCGATCCTATTGTTATTTTAGGGTTTATCTATCCAACCAAACTGCCCATTTGTAGAGGTTAGCATCCATATATTATCCTCGCCTTGCTTACATTTCCTAGCAGAGTGAAACAATGGGTGCTCAGAAATATTTATTGATTAAATAGTTGAGGGCACATATTGATAGGCTATAACTTTTTGGTGGGTGGGGGGAGCTGTTCTTTTTGGTTAGTGAGATTCTGTTCTGGGTAGTGAAACTGCTCCCTCATTTCCTCCCGGAGAACCTAAAATCTATCAAGATTCTGACACAATCAAACTAGCAATATAAACTAGTAGGACTCTGAAATTCATCCTAGGAGGCCACTAAAGAGTTAAGTCAGTTCTGATACAGGAATTATGAGGCAAGGCTGTAAGGATTACACACAGTGGATTTATAACACAATAAGATTTTTTTTTTTTTTAAAAGGACAAAAGTAGTGGCTGGGGATGTTTCAGATGAAGAAATAACATGTTAACCTCACTGCTTTTTAAACATCTGCATCTGTGAATTGCAGAGGTTCAACATAAAGCCTCTATCCACTGAAAGCCACTCTGGCAGGAGAAATTTCTCTTGCATAAAGCAAAACAGATGTGTGAGAGGGAAAAGCAAACTCTCTTATGGGTGGATCAACATTCAGAATTATATAGTTAGCTCAGGAGCTATATATTGTGTGAAGCAATGAATATAGAATCTTGACCATACTTTGTCCCTAAAAACTCAACAAAAAAAGCAGAAACGTAGTATCTGGAAAATACTAATTAGGAATGCAGATGAAAAACTTAACAGTGTTTTCATATTTCATCCACATTTTTTTTTTTAAACTGGAAGGATATCTGCCAACTGAAGTAACCCTGCACCAGAGATGAAATATCCAGAATTTCTGGCCAAGTGCTGCCTGGAAGATGTGAATTCAGATCCGCTTGACTGTTCAAGTGACTAGAAAAAGTGCCACATCCTTGTAAGCAGAAAGAGTACACCAGGGTCATACGCATGTGTCTGCATGCTGGGATCCACAAGCAAATCAATTTGGAAATAGGAAATGCTCCAAGGCGGCCCAGGTCAGTATTCACAGAGCAGTAGGCTAGGGCCCGGCTGTCTGCTAGGCAGGTCCTGGGACGTGCACGAGAAGTACAAACAAGTGTGCAGGCACGGAGGCAGGAGGGAAAGCACAGTGTCCCAGGGACACCCACCCGGCCTGAGAGAAGAGGGTTTGTGGCAGGGAGAAGAGGAGAAGACTGGGCAAAGTCCTCAATGAGCAACCAACCTGAACCCGGTTGGGAAAGTTGTTCAAGGAAACTTCAAATTTGATCCGCATGAAAAATACGTATATATATAATAGATTGGGAATGGTGATACAACAGTCAAGATTGATTTGGTAGAAACGAATGCTAATATGATTAAAATAACCCCAAATATTTGATATGGTCACATTACAGAAACCAAGTCACAGGAACATTCTGTTCAAACACATACACGCACACATTAGAGGCAGCTTAGAGGGCTCACAATTGTCCTGGGCACACACGAGTATCATAATAATTGATGATGGTGATTAAAAAGTTCACAAACTACGAGTGTACATAGAAGGAATAAGTAAATACATTTCCACAAATAGTTTTTCTATTCATGCAGTTATACGAATTAAACTTCAGGTACACTCTCCACCTGAAGCCACACAGTGTGTATTTATCACTTAAAGAAACACAGCAATGGGGCCGGCCTGGTGGCATAGTGGTTAACTTGCACATTCTGCTTCAGCGGCCCAGGGTTCGCGGGTTTGGATCCCAGGCGTGGACCTTCACACCACTCATCAAGCCATGCTGTGGCAGCATCCCCACATACAAAATAGATGAAGATTGGCACAGATGTTAGCTCAGGGCCAGTCTTCCTCACAAAAAACAAACAAACAAAACACAGCAGTGATTTGTACTCTAAATAATAGAGTCATGCAGTACTATACAAATCTCTGCTTTTCTCATTTTGTATTTATTATGAGTATCAGCAAAAGAGAGAGCTCTCTTCATTTTCTTTTGATTTTACCAAAATATAATGTACTTTCTGAAATTGTATTCTGATATTCAAAATTGCTTGAGTGGGAAAAAAGAATTATAAAACACAAGTATCATAACACTCTCCAAAAAAAAATCACTTGGATAGTAATCCATTTAAAAAGAATGAGCTCCAAATAGGGGTTATATGAACAAACAAAGGCTTCACAATGCACAAGGTTGACAGTGTCTTCACATCTAATTTTGTGACCACTTCCTTGATTTCACTGACTGGCAGTATAGCTTGAGATGTCCGAAGGCCTGCCACTTCTGAAGGAAAACATACAGAGCAAAAAAGTATGCTGAGAAGGAACATGTTCATTGCTAATGAAAGGCTCTGGCATCTGAATTTAATTATCAGAGGCCACTTGGAGTCTATGTAGTTTTTCAACGGCATAGATACTTAAACAATCAGGCTGAAATTATACATAACTCAGTGCATAGATTTCAACTGTGATTCATCTCTTTGTACACGTACATGTGCGATCTCTTATGAAATATTCTCAAAAGCAACCTAAAAAGAAAGAAGGACGAGGCTGTGGGTCAAGAGGGACCAGCCATGCAGCAGTGAGGAGGCACCAGCTCATCGTCCCCCAAAGCTGCTTTGAGCTGTCTGCCGTCACGTGAGGCCCCTGTGTCTCTATTCACACATTCTCCCCCACCTGAAATGCCCTCTCCCCTCTTTTAAAAGCCCAGTTAAGAGCTAATCTCCTTTCTGAAATCTAAGACCTCTATTTAGGAATATTCTTCCTCTCCCCACATAATATCTCATCTATTCTTTATTTTCTCGATTACTCATTGAGCCCTTCGGCATCCACCGTTGTGTATTACTAGCTATTCTGAAATACGTCTACATTTTATTTCCCCATATGCTCTTTGAGGACAAGGAACTCTGCGTTATACTCTTTCCATCCCTACAGCAAACTTCCTCCAAGTGTGACTTGGATCATTAGAACGGCCCGAGGGTTTGGTCAAAATCCAGCTTCAGAGACTGAGGAACACTGCACACAAGGACTGTCCACAAGACCTACATAGTATTAAGAGTATTTGCTGACTACAGAAAGGCACACAAAGAAACCCAACCCAAACCAAACCAAACCACAACAACCAACCAACCAACCAACCAACCAACAAAAAACCACATGTAAAATTAAAGGTGTTAGGCTTATTTAATCTTATGTTACAAGTTTAATCACGCCCCAATTATCTTCTCATGAAGTCGACTGCAGGTGAAGTGTTATTTTAAAGAGAATGTTTATTTTCTAGTCTCATGGCTGCTGAATGGGGCACACCATCTCCCCTCATCTCCTATCTAGGAGTCGTCTTGCCACCCCCACGCCATTTCCACCCTTCCCTATTGGCTTTCCCCAAGAATCCTTTCCTTGGCTTTCCTTCTTGTCTCTATTGCTCCTTCTCTGCTTTTTATCTAAGAGATGGATTGCTTTTCACCCATTGCATTATGACTCACAGGTTCACAAAAAGGAGAGAGCAGGCACAAAGAGCAGGGCCTCATAAGTTTACAGAGTACCTTATTTGAATTAGAATAAGACGCTCTTTCTGCGCCAGGAAGCATGACTCGGCAAACGGAGGACAGGCTGTGCCCTTGTGCAGTTAGCAACCTGGGAAACTGTACGGCAGCCTGTCAAAAAAGGTGGAAGGAAGCCTTTGAGCCTACTGTCCTTGCTCCCACATTTTCCTGAAGATGGCTTTTCCGGATCTCTGTTTTTTTCTGACATTACTCTTTTTTATCTCAGGTCCAGATGCTATTGAGTAATAAGAAAAGTTCCAAACATCCTTTGTTTGAACACTCAGAAGAAAGCTGCATGTGATGTATTATTGTGAGATGAATGTGAAGGAGTTGCTTTTTATTTCCACAAAGGAATAAACAAAGGGAAAAGGATTTACATGCTGGGAAAAGGTAAAACAAAGAACTTTGGACTATGAGGAAGACTGAGGAATTCTCATCTCTGGAGACGTTTTGGAAGGAATGACCCATCTTTGCTCATTTATGGTTGATCTGAGCAGGGGCCTCCTGGGGCCCCGTCTTTCTCCACGCAGGCACTTTGCCTATCACGCGAGGCTCCTGGTCCCTGCCTTTGCTGCCACTCCTGCAGGAGCCCCCTGAGGCCTTGAGGGCCCTTTTCAGAACTACACTCGGCTCTGAAGCCCTTGCTTCTAGGGCTTGCATTATCCTCTTTAGTAGAAAGTTGGTGGCAGCTGCAGCCGTAGCAGGTACTCCGGCCAGTCTGTAAAATATATAAATTTATTTTCTGCAAGATATGTAGATTTCTCAGGGTACAAATTGATCAGGACAGCATTTCCAGTCTGGGAGATATCATCTCACCAGACCGTGAACTCCAAAAGGGCAGGGACCTGCGGTTCTCCTTCGTTATTCTAGTGCTCACAGGGCCTGGCAAAGAAGCTTCTCAACAACATGCTTATTGATGAAAGGACTTGATTCCTCAGCTCAGTCATCTGATTCTGTCTCCAAAAGGCCTTCTCGGTTTGGCTGCTGGAGAACATTTCCCTTCCTTTTGTCACTCTCCATCCCCACCAGCCCCCCCCTCAGTCAGTTTGCTGGGCCCTAGGCCCTGGATCTCCAGGTGTCATTTCAAGGTCAGATGGAACCACACCCTGGGCAGCTGCAGTTGGCCGAATTCTAAGCCCCATGGCCTTTGTCCCCTAGTGTGACTCCTGTGATTATGTGACTTACGTGGCAAAAGGGACTCTGCAGATGTGATGAAGGTTACTAATTAGTGACCTCAAGATAGGAGAGTATCTGGACAGCTCAACCTAATCATGAACATTTTAAAAACAGAGTCTTCTCCAGCTCAGAGCAGAAAAGAAGTCAGAGAGGGATTCGACAACAGGAGAGTTCTCCCGTTGTAGGCTTAGAGATGGAGGGGCTCATGGGACAAGGACCTGAGAAGAGCCTCTAGCAGCTAGGAGCAGTCCCTCAGACAGAACAGGGATCTCAGTCCTACGACCACAAGCAACTGAATTCTGCCAACAACCTGCAAGAGCCTGGAAGCAGATTCTGCCCCAGAGCCTCCAGGGGAGATCCTGGCCTGACTGATGCCTTGTGCAGCCTTGTGAGACCCTATGCAGAGGACGCAGCAGAGCCCCCAGACTTTCCACGCCGAGAGCTGTGATAATAAATGGGTGGTGTTTTAAGCTGCAAAGTTGGCGGTAATTTGTTTCACAGCAATAGGAAATGAACCCAGCGACCCTTGGGGAGTGTCTGTAGCAGCACATTACCCACCTCCCGACTCGAGTTCAATCAGTTCTCCACTTGGAGAGAGAAAGAATGGGCATTAGTAGACCAAAAACAAACAAGAGCTATGGTTAGTATTATTGTTGTCCTTGTTCGCTGACCCATTCAACCAACTGCTTCCTTCTCCCCCACTTGTGCTGCCCTCCCCAGTCCCACATACCTGTCAGACCTTCCTCTCTACCCTCTGTCTGGCAGGGCTTGTACTTGATGGAAAAGCCTTGATGCTCCCAGGACCCCACCTGGCTTCAACACAAGCAATTAGAAATATAAATATAGGCCCTGCAGAACATCTACACACAGATCTGGAGCAATTAGTGGGTGTGCCTTTAAGAGACAGGCAATGTGACTTGCATAAAATGAACTTGAACAGAAATAAGTCAACTTAAGACCCTTGACATACAACCGGGCTGCTGAGACCCGATCATTTGAGATGGAGGCAGCCACAATCCCGGATACTGATATTGAGACCCGAGATAAACATCTGAGATGAAACTCCCACGTCTGCGGTTCTGGGCCTTACCCAAACTCCACGGCGCTCAGCAGAACAGCACTCTAGAATCTAGTTCTCTTGACACTTCATTCCTCCTTTCAGAAATCCCACCTCTCTTGTGTTTAAATCAAAAGAATCCATCCTACAAAGCTGCTCTTATTTCTAAGAGAGAGGGGAAACGTTTCTCAAGTGCCTTCCTGATCCTCTATCTTGACTAATCCCCTCTTTCTCCTTAAGCAACTTTGCTCAAGCCTCTTTTTAGGGCTCACTTCATTCTGCTTTGCATTCTCAGTGACAGTTTATAGGAGCCCCCCACCCCACGGCTCCCTCCAGCTCCTTGGGGGCAGGGGCCACATCCCCTGTGTCTCTGTCTCTTCCCAGGTCCTGCCCAGGAGCATTCAGTGCATGTTTAAGGAGTTTAATCTGAGCTTGAGTGGGATTTATTGCGGAGCTTTCCTTTGCTGTCAGGTTTCAGGTAGGGGCTTAAGTTCCTTGATCCAGGGAAACAGGGCCAGGAGCGCTTGCATGCAGGCCATCCTGGAGTCCCCTCACAGCGGGGAGGGGCTGTTGGGAAGGGAGGGTCCCATGAGCAGGAGGTTGAAAAGAAGGGCGAGGGGAAGGGAGCCCCAGATGGAGAGGAGGGGGTGCCCACCTCGCTCCTGCCCCTCGGCCGCCGGCAAGCAGGCTGCTTCTCTAATTGGATCTTTTCTCTGCCTTGGCCGAGGCCGAGCACATTCCCTGTGGAGCAAATGGGAAACAATGCAGTTGCTGTTTCAAAGCAGAAAAAAAGCGTGGTGGTGGGAAAATGTGAGGAAAGCATTTTTCTTGATTTATTTTTTTAAATGTATGTTGAGGGAAGTAGTCAAGAAGATAAAATATGCAGTAAATTCTGAACCATGAAGGAAAAACATTTCCTATTGTCCTTTAAAATCTTTTATACTCCATCTAACCATTTACTCAGCCTCTCAGCAAACTTCACATACGCCCTGACTGCAGCGTGCTTCACTTTGAGCGATTCATGTACGTGCTTGTCTGCAAGGCCAGAGGGTCTCCAGGACAGGACCTTCATCACCACAGTCCATCTTCACATCCCCCGTGCCCAGGACATGGTGGTGGCCAGCCTTGGAGAGTGGAAAGGGGCCATGGAACTAGAGAGGTAAGGGCAGGGCCTTGGGCCCCGGGGCCCAGCACTTTTAGGAGAGGGGGTGACGAGCACAGACAAATGTCACAGAAAGGCCAAGTCAGCTCATCCTGAAAAGGAGCCAAGGGATTTGGAAACTAGGAGGGCACTGGTAACCTAGGGGGAGAGTAGAGAAGAAGGCAGATGGCAGTTGGGTGAAAAGAAACAACACGCTGATGGGCACAAATAGACATATTTTTAAAAATTCATCCAAATGTACATTGTTACATGACTGGCAAAATAAAATACAGAATACTACGCAGCAGTTAAAAAAATAAAGTAGGTCCATAATAGGGTTTCTCGATCTCGGCATTACTGACATTTTAGGTAGATAATTCTTTGCCGTGGGGACTGTCCTGTGCACTGTAGGGTGTTTACAGCATCCCTGGCCTCTATCTACTAGATGCCAGGAACACCCCCACCCAGGTTGCGACCACCAAAAATGTCTTCAGAAACTGCCAAACATCTCCTGGGGGGCAAAAGTGCCCCCAGTTGAGAACCACTGCTCTGTACGTACTGGCTTGGAAAGATCTTCAAGGCAGATTGTTGAGTAAAAAAACGATGTAGCAAGGAAGTAGATTTTACATGATGCCATTTATGTGAAAAAAGCATTATACACACACAGACACACACACCTCCATAAATCCATATTATATAAGTAAGTACCTCTACAGGGGTCTAGAAGGACACAGCGGTTAGCAGTGGTCATCGCTGGGAGGGGACTGGGGGTGGGGGTCATAGTGCATTTTGGCTTTATTTGTATTGCTTGTGTTTAAAAAAATGAAAATGGAAATGTACTTGGTGTTAAAATTAAATAGTTTGTAAATGAATGGAAACTGAAGATATGGAGAGAGCACATGTAAATTACTCCTTGACAAAGTTTAGAGATGAAGAGAAAAGTGGCGAGAGTGAGGCAGAATTAAAGAAAGGAATTTTTAGGATGTGGGAAAATTGAACACTGCTGAATTCAGTCAAGTTAGAATTTTGTATAAAGCATTATGAAGATGGGGGGTGAATAACTTCTAGAATGCTTCCACTTATTAGCTCAAGATTTCAATAATGCTTTGCCAGCAATGACTTTCCCACTACAGTTAAATATGCAAGAAATGATGGAATTTCTCTTTCTGTTTTTCCACTGCGTGCTTCTGTAATTTGTGTTTCTTTGGTGCCTGTACAGCTTTCTGGAACTAAAGTGCTGATGCCATTATGGAAAGTGTCACTCTTCAGAGCTGGAAAGACCTGAGACTAAAAGCTGACTCTGACTTGTGTTTGGTCTGCCATGGCCGGTAGACTGCACGAGTGTATTTGTTTTCCATTAATTTGTTTGTCATTTTTCTCCATGATCTATGGAACATTTACTTCCCCTGGAGCAAAAGGATCTGAAATGTCAGAGGTTTCTCTTGGTTCTGCTGGGGTAATGAATTGTTGAGAAAAAGAAATTTTTCTTATATGCTATTTGATTGTGGAAGGAGACATTTTGTGACCTTTTGCTATTTTACAGTGATAATGAATTTCCTAACAAATTTGGAAACTTTGGACTTCTTTATTAAAATAATAAGGTTTGAGAAATAACTTTGACCTGGAGCTTTGTAGAGTTAATCAAATACACAGTTTGGAAAAATTGATGAGTTTGGTCTTTATCAAGACACTCTAATTTATTTCTGTCACCGAGGCAGTATACAGATCTATGCCATATAACATCATCAAACAATTAACCACAGACCCAAGGCCCTGAACAGAGATTCTGACACGTTTGGTGGGAGGAGGTGCAGGCTCAGGACTTTAAGCCTGATCACAGTGTTACTATGTTTTCTTCTTCGTTTTTTTTTTTTTAATTGCAAAAGTAATACAAACTTGTAAAAACCTGGCCCATACTGAACAGAATGAAAAAGATAACAAAAATCATCCATAATCTCACTCTCCAAAGCTAAAGCATCATCATAACATTTTAGTATATTCCTTCTAATCCTATTTTGATGCCTCTATTTTTTATATAATTGAGATGATACTGAATATAAAATTTTATATTGTGTTTTTTCTATGGCATATAATGTTTTGCATATATTGCATATAATGCAATATTGCATATAATGTTTTATTTCTAATCTCTAAACACTTTAAAGGAAAACTATACTGAGTCCTCTTAGGATGTTCCAAACAAAGCCACCAATTCATGGGGAAAAAAGAAGTAATAGGTTTTCTTCTTTGCAATATGATAGGAACATCAAATTCTACCTTTTTCCCTCTGAATATAAGTGACTGGATCTGTTTTTCAGATTCTTTGAGATTACAGACAGGTTTATGCTTTTATTTTTGAAAGGTGAGGAAAGAAAACAAGCTTGCTGAGTCCAGGATGCATGACAAGCTCCACAATGACGCTGGGGAAGGATGCTCTGTGTTCCTTGGAGACAGAGTGACTGAACAATAGGCATCCCAACTACTGCTCTGATCAGCCAAATGGATGCATGGAGTCAAAACCAACTCCAGAGTAACCTCTCAGCCATTTACATAGGCATGAGCACGGAGAATGTTCCTCCTTTCCACACAGAAGTAGCACTGTCAGTCACCTAGTGTCTCCACAAATTCTCCCTGGTGGTTCTTTGGGGTTTGTCTATACCCATCCCCAATACTGTGCAAGATCAGAGGAAGTACTGGAAAGGAGTCAGAACCCCACAACCCAAGCAGGGTCTCAGATAATTTGGGTAGGAGAAGTGGGGTACCTCATTCTTGACTTGGGAACTACTTCCTGGGAGGCCGATGCGTTCACTGCCATCTTTTGGAAACTTGGGTTTTCTTTCTGAATGTTGACAGAATGAGAACACCAGAAACCAAAGGAAAAAGGCACCAAGCTTCTGAGAGGAGCTCTAAAATCTTCATGCCTTGGGCCGGCCCGGTGGCTTAGCGGTTAAGTGCGCACGCTCTGCTGCTGGCGGCCCGGGGTTCGGATCCCGGGCATGCACCGATGCACCGCTTCTCCCGCCATGCTGAGGCCGTGTCCCACATAGAGCAACTAGAAGGATGTGCAGCTATGACAGACAACTATCTACTGGGGCTTTGGGGAAAAAAAGGAGCAGGATTGGCAATAGATGTTAGCTCAGAGCCGGTCTTCCTCAGCAAAAAGAGGAGGATTAGCATGGATGTTAGCTCAGGGCTGATCTTCCTCACAAAAAAAAAAAAAAAACAAAAAACTTCATGCCTTGCTGGCTTGAATATATTTTGAATTTTTTTCATCAGTCACCAGATTACTTTAGGATCAGAAAACAATTTGGCATTTGGATTATGAGAAAGATAATGTAAATTGTTATCCAACTAGCCTAAATAGGAACTTGAGGGAAAATTATAAACACTTATACAAAAGTTCTGAAATTTAAGGTCTTGTGTCTCTGTCTTTAATTGCATATCTCACAAAAAAATATTTAATTAGTCTTAAGTCAAATATTTACCCAAATATTTTAAATTATAAATCTTGAGCTTCAAATTGGGTGAAAGTCCTCTCTCGATAAAGGGCTGGCTACTCAAAGTGTGGTCAGAGAACCAGCAGCACTGGCCCCACTTGGGAGCTTGTCAGAAATGCTGAATTCAGACCCCACCCCAGCCTGACTGAATTACATGATCACATGCTCTCTCAAGCTTGGGAAGCACTGGTTTAGAGTAGGGGCTAGACCAGACTTTTGGAATGCCAGTGTTGTCACTTGGTGGTCACAGGTGAGTTCTAGGGGATGCAGGAAGGTTGTTGGTACTGTTCGCAGACCGTTTTTTTCTTCCCGATTAACAGCCTAATTTCTAGTATGATCTTTTCATCATCACCTTATCAATGATCAGAATCTGCCCCTGACTGCGAGAGAGGCTATAACTCAGGTAACTATCTGCAATTTTCTGAAGTGGGAAAATAATGCCAAGATTATTATCTGCTTGATTTGGGGTCAAGTTAAGATAGAGAAAAGACGATGTGACAGCGTCTGAATGGCTGGAGTCCTGCACTGACAACAGAGGGCATTTGGACAGCTACGGCTAGTAACTCTAAAGGGTGCGTTTTTCTCTCACTTGCTTACTTCTGCTTCCAGAGATAAAGCAGCCTACGAGCAACAGAAGTTTTCAGGAGTGCTTAAAAGCAGGCCTAAGGGCAAGGATGTGTTCGGTTCAGCTGTTGGGGAATTTAAACTCAAACCCAGTGGTTTTTAATTCAACTTAATCATCAAAACGATGAAGTGCATCAAGTTATCTAAAAGAAAGCAGATACTGCACAACAGAAGAGTTGATGTCATCCTTGGAGCTGTCAAACCATCAACAGTTTGGAAAGTAATTTTTTTAAAGGGAAAATGTCAAATTATGCAATACACGGAGTTCTTAGATTTGCTAACATGCTCTTCCAAGTGTCTTTGTGTGCCTCTCTTTCCATCCTTTTCTAATTGGCTTTCCACTGTCAATCTTTTCATGTTAGAAGAATGTATATTCATTTGAGCTTAATGCAGAATAAATGCTGCTGTTTATAATTCGTGGAAAGATTGAGAAAAAATAACCTTATATAAATTCAAACTATGGCTGAAATTAGAAAAGGGGAAAGGTTTAGATATTTTTTGGTCTCTAATATTAAAATTTTTAAACATTACTTGTTAACAGTTAGAAATCAGATACTATATTCTAACTTGTCCAAGAAATAATCAAAATCCAACTCTTAACTTTCTTTAAATGAAATATATATATTACACGTAACTCTTCTATCTCAGGCAAAAGATTAGAAGGGAGGGTGGTACTGGAGCTGAGTCTCGAAATCCTTCCTTTTTTATTCTTATTTTCTCTTTTGAGAAGGGAGCTAAAATTCAGATAAGTAACAAATTATTTTCTGGAAGGAGTTTTTACAAAATGAAATAAAAGAAAGGCTCTGAAATGAATTTTTGCAAGTAGTCAAAATAATGACCATTATACATTATATATAGGTCACTACACATTACACGAGTGTCACATTCACGTAAACTTGAGTCTTTTAAATTTGCCACCAATTAAGCCAAATCTAAGTTTTCTGTCTTATTTTATGAACAAACATCAGCTATTACAAATGAAGTGCCTCTGATATCCATCTAACCTTTTTTTTTTTTTGGGGGGGGGGAGGAAGATTAGCCCTGAGCTAACCTCTGTTGCCTGCCAATCCTCCTCTTTTTGCTCAGGAAGATTGGCCCTGGGCTAACATCTGTGCTCATCTTCCTCTACTTTATACGTGGGACGCCGCCACAGCATGGCTCGATAAGCAGTGTGTAGGTCCACGCCCAGGATCAGAACCCGTGAACCCTGGGCCACCGAAGCAGAGTGCGTGAACTTAACCACTACGCCACCAGGCCAGCCCCTAACCTCTTTTTTAAAGATCTGTTAAAGTCTTTCCCTTTTTCGTTTTTCTTTAAATACAGAAGGACATTTATTCAACAGCTGCTCTTTGCTGTGCCGCTGTTCTGGATGTTTGAGTTCAGTAACAAACACAAAAGACAAAAGGTCTGCCCTTGTGGACCTTATATTTTAATGGGAGAGGAAGAAGATAAACAAATAAATATTTAAAATATAATTATGCCAGATGGTGATATGCACTCTAAAGAAAGTTACACAGGGATGGGGGATGGGGCAGTGGTGGGAGGGGGCCTAGACAATGCTAGAAGAACACAGTGCATTGTCAACATTGGTTCTTTTCTTTGTTTCTCTCCACGTGATTTCTCTCAACTCCCTTACTCAATCATACATGTACCCTGTTCAAAACTGCCTATGTGGACACATTTAGGAAACAGGGCAACAGGCACGGGTATCTAACACCCCTCACATTTAAAGGGAAGAGCCAAAGCTGACTGAAAGCTCTTCTCCTGAGAAAACGGCATGGTGCCCCAGAAGATAAGTAAGAGACACACTTTATAAGAGACTTTTACAAACATGCCTAATTTGGAAATCAGAGGAGGTCACAGGACAGAGAGGAAGTCTCCAAGTGAGAACTCTTTCATTGCTAGGGGTCAGGAGTACTAGGAATCACCTACGCCAGGAAGCCCAAGAGCATCTCAGCACACTAGACAGAAAGACTGCATGCAGGGGGTCCATCCTAATGCAGGGTACAGTGGCACCAGGAAAGGAACTGGGCATAGTCACCTGCATACCTGGAACAGAGTCCAGGCTGATGAGAAGAGACCATAATACTGGCCCCACATCAATGGCTCTGTCAAATAAAAAGAGACCAGCTAGAGATTATATTCCTTTATCAGGATGGCCTACTGCACCAGACCACTTCTCCTTATCCACAGGCTATTGGATCACTGAACTAGTTCTATGTATCTTATATAAACTAGTCTTCCTGCTTTTACATTTGAGATTATTCTAATAGCATGCAGAGATGGAACCCAAGGATAATCCATCCAAGCCATTTTTACCAAAAACCAGCTAATTTACACTCAGTAACAAAATAATACCAACACGGAACATATTAAAATATACAGAAATATGAAAATATTTCACATCTTAAAAGCAGTTGAACATATCACTGTAGAGGTAGAGGCACAGCATACCTGGCAACTATTTACTGAAGAAAAAGAGTAAACTGTTACATCAACTTTGTGTACCTAATACAATCAAGTGAAATATTAACCCTGTGAAAGAAGAAGCAAAAGATACAATGATAAAATTGGTAATTTTTTTAAATAAAAAGAGCTGGAAAGCCTATAGAGAGGCAGTGAGGAAAGAGATTTGCCGTGCTACATTTTGAAATGCCATTGGAAGCATTAAAGAGAAGCAGAATGAGACCTGTAAAAAAAATAAAATCAGCAAAGTAGAACTCACCCCAGCGTGTAGGGGAAAAGGGCAAAGAGATAAAAATGAGAAGTGAAAGAACATATATACGAAGGAAAAAGGACATCCAACATACATGTAAGTGGGGTTACTGACAAAAAGACTAGAGCACATTTAACAGAGATAAAATCCAAAGATATATCGTATCAGATTAAAACTTTCCTGGGATGAAAAAACTTGAATTGTACAGTACTCACTGTGTACCAGGAAAACCGATGAAATAAATCCAAAATACATGGGGATATATACATTTAACTATCAGTACAAAAGACAGAACATTATAATTACCCAAGCAGGAGGAGAAAAACTGGACACCTCCAAAGCAAGGAGATCAGGCTGTACTGAGATTACTTTTCTGCAACATCAGACGTCAGAGACCGTGAGCAATGCCTACAGCATTTTGAGGGAAAAAATGGTGACCTTGGGATTGTTTACCTAACAAAATTATCATTATGTGCAAAAGTAACAGAAAGACATATTCTCAAATATCTCAAATATGCAAGGCCTCAGAAAGCATACCACCCACGAAATTTCCATGGAAAGAAGATACTAATTCAAAAATACATCCAAATCAACCAAAAAAAAAAATCAAAATAAAATTGCTATCTCAAGATAAAATTAGTTATAGTAAAAGAAAGCAAGCACTGAAATCTATAAGTAATTTATATAAAATTAAATCTGTGCCTCACTCCTGCACCCTGGGATCACTTCCCAAGTAAACTGACTACATGCAAGTCCTTGTCTCATGATCCGCTTTTTGTGAACCAAGACTAAGGCAGTGAACAAGAATGAATAATCAATACACAATGCTGAAAATATTAAATATATAAAAAACTTTAGTTCTCTAACTGATACCACATAGTAAACATTCATTTCTGGTAGTATAGTGAACTAGAAATCTCAATAGACCTTCCCTTCGAAAACAGCAAAACAAGCTATACAAGTTTATTTTTAAAAGAAAAAATTTCAAATGCATTGGTGATATGCTAAGAAATTAACCTTGAAAATTATGAGGTGAGGACTGCTGCTTCCAGTCAAGTAAGCATCAGAGGCTGGGTTTACCCTTCTGCCATAAACAAGTAGGAAACTAGCCAAAATATAAGAAGCAACTGTTTTCAAGCATTTAACAAAAACCCAAATAGAACCACAGTGATCTATCACTACATACCTACTAGCATACCTAAAATTAAAAAGACTGCCAGTACTAAATGTTGAAGTAATTGAAAATCTCATACAGTCTTACGCAAAGCTAAAGTTTGATAGACTGGATTAAAGATAAGAAAACAGGTATATGCTCCTTACGAGAGACATACTTAAAACACTGAAAATGCAGAAGGGTTGACAGTAAAAAGATTGAAAAAGATATACCATGAGACTATTAACCAAAATAGGAAAAGAGAGCTGGTCTACCTAGATTCAAATCAGATAAAATAGACTTGCAGGCAACAAAACTCAAACAACTCAAAAAACTTCAAAAAAGACCACTTTGCTCCCCTAGAGCTTCCAGAAAGGAACACAGCCCCACCAACGCCCTGGATTTCTGTCCAGTGAGACCTATGTCAGACTCTTAGCCTACGGAATTGCAAGATAAATTTGTGTCATTTTAAGTCGTCAAGTTGATGATAACTTGTTCCAGCAGGGGTAGAAAATTAATACAGCGTTAAATATTATTTTCCTTCATTCACGTTAAAATCAAGAAAGATAAAACCAAAGTTGTTGAACTGATAGACAAATTTACAACTATACTTTTTGAGGAAGTCTATCCTAATCACCCTCAAATGCTTCTCATTATTTCCTTATTTCTCTTTGGCGCTTATGTATTCAATTTATATCGCTTATTGTTTGTTGCTACTTTATTTTATAACTGTGTTAATATCATTCCCTGGGCATATATTTTTTCCTCTGATTCAAAAGGCTCTTCAGGAGCAGGGGCCATGTATTCATTCCCTAGGTATTTGCTGCCAGAGGTAACAGACTTCAGTCTATAAATGTCTGATTACTAACATCTTACATTACAGGTGACTTGAGGCAGACCCTGGACTCAGCTTTCTACAGCTTGCTTCTCAGAAATGTTTTTAGAAATTTTACTTCAGCCTTATACGTAAGCGCCCTCGAGCCCTGAAAATATCTGACCAGATTAGTAAATAGTTAGAAAGTGGACTTATTACACCTTAATTCCATTGGCTATGTCCCATAATATTTAATGAGGTTTTGTGTTTTTCCGGAGTTTTATGGTTGACTGTTTAAAGACAGGTGTATATATTTATCCTTACAGATTGTAAGATTGGGGAGTTGACTCAGGAAGAGATCCAGTCTAGACTGGGAGAGAAAGGAGGGTCTGGACATCCCCACATCTTGAAGAGACCTGGGAATGGCGTAGGCTCCAGTGTGGAGGGTGCAGTGGGCACGGCTGCTGGATCTGAAAGGGACTATTTGGAGGGTCATCTACCTTTGTGTTGAGTATCAAAATCAGCACAGACCTTTTAATCAACTAGAATTGCCAGACTATTCTTGGAAGCCAGGGCTAAAATTTCTAGGCTCTACCAGAATTAAAGAAAAGTAAGCAAATAAATAAGTGGTCATTGGAAACGAGAGGATTTGGCATCATTGTAACTCCGGAGGAAAAAATAAAAGCTCCTATGTAAACGGGGTTCTGGGCAAGTAACCACAGGGTGCTGTGCAGAAGGGGATTCGGCAAGGCAGCTGGCCCTGGCCAGACGCCCCTCTCCCAGAGACAGGGCCGGCCCAGGCCCTTCGAGTCAGCTTTTGGTATCTGGCCCTGGGAAGCCTTAAAAAAGCCGCTTACCCTGATTTCTCCAAACAAAATTGGGGCAGTGGGATTCGCCATTTCTGTGCAGCCTAGGCCTGTGGTGAGGATTAATTAGTGTTTTTAAAGTGCTGTGGGTTTGGTTTGGTTTATTTATTTTCTCAGGATGAAAGCCAGTACACGAGTACCAAGTGTTAACAGCAAAGGTCTGATGTATGTTACTTGAGCTGCACTGTGTGAAGTGGGGTGGACGGGATATGAGGCTTGTGGGACTGCCTTCAGCATCAAAAAGGCCACGTTTCCAAACACGTTTTAGTACTCCTCAAAGTGAAGGAGGCAGAATAAGAGCCTTTGAAAATTAAAAAGGAGAAAAGTTATCTGTGTTTAGGCTCTGTGATTGAGGGCATGTACCAACCCACACCAAGGAAATTTGACGAGCCGCTAAAGACAAATACTGGCAGCTAGAGAAAACACAAAATTCAGCTAACTTTGTGAATAGCTGTAAAACGAGCTCCTGTATTAGGTAAAGAGAAGGAACCACCACTTGCAGTCAGGGCATCGGGGTTGACAGGCGAGAAGAACGCTGTCACACTGGCTTCTCCCCGGACAGGTGGGCAGAAGGAGCGAGAACTCTGCGACAGCCCCACATCCACTCACTAAAAACCCAGCAGCTTTCCAGATAGGACAGTCTCACAGGAACCCTCTGAGCTGATTCATAAATCTTTATGACTTTATTCCTGATTATGGAAGTTAATATGTGCTCATACCTAAAAATTAAAACTGCAGAAATATGTAACATAAAAAGGCAGATACCCCCCCCCCAATCCCAACAGCCAGAATATAAGTGCTGTTAACTGTTGTTTGGACATATTTACAGAAGACATCTATAATTGGCCTCAATTTATAGGTGAGGAAACAAATAACTCAAAGAACTTATCCACAGGCTCACAAGAAATAAGTCAAAGCTGGAATTCAAAGCCAGGTCATTCAACACCCCAGAACTCTGCATGTTCCGTTAGGCACTGCCTCGTCCCCACAGCCTGCTCCCTCGTCCCCACCATCCTCAGATGTAATTACTACAAGGCACCCACAGGGTTTCCATAACTAGCTTTACAAACAGAAGCTGCTGTCATCCATAGTCAGATTACATGCGAGTCTACAGGGCTAGTGTCACCACTAGACTCATTTTTCCACCCTCATTTAAATGTATAATGCTCCATCAACACGCTGTTGTTTGAGTGAGATAATTGTAATTAAGATCTGGGTGCTCTTTTCCCACAAAACCAGTGTAGGACAGAAACCAAAGAGACCCCTGAAATCAGCAGGATGTGACTTATGTGTGAGGCATGGATCTGGAGAGCCCCAACTTTCAGGTCTGTTATTTATTAGCCGTGTGTGACCTGGTGCCTCAGTTTCTCTATCTGGATTATAAAGCGGGTGGATGAACTGACTGCCAAGGCACCTTCCAGCCTCTGGTATCCTATGCAATGATGAGCAACCCCACTGAGAGCAGGTGGGCCTCGTGCATCCCACCCAACTTTCCTTATTCTGTTCAATATCTCATTTCAAGATGAAAGATAGAAAGTTGCCTCCATGTTTCTACTTCTCGAATATGCTCAGAAAGAAATAAAAATGCTTTGAAAATAATGTATAATATTATTGCTCTTGCTAGATTTATTTTAATTAAATGAGAGGATGATACCCAACTTAAATAACAGTTTATTAGCATGCATTCTTTCAGTATGTGAAAATCTCCTATACATAAGGCACTGATAGAGCTATACAGATGAAATCTCGCCCTCCTTGGAGCTTATGGCTCCGGATGGGGAAAGACGTGAATATAAATAACTGCAACATGAGGTCGCAAGAGCTCCGTGTCCTGGGATGCTCCCGAGAAACTCAGAGGACTCAAGTTTGGAAGGACCAGGGAGGGCTTCATGGAGCAGTAGGGACGTGAACTGGCCGCTAAAGAAGGGTCAGAGAAGCAAAGGAAGAGGACGGTGACTGAAGGAGGGCATTGCAACGGTGCCGAGGGGTCGTTTCAGCTACTCTGAAGGCTGTAGGAGGCAGCTAAGGAGTCTGCACGTGGCTGTGGGCAGTTGGGAACCATGGACAGCCATCAAGCAGGCTGTCCATGCTGTGTCCACGCCCTCTTCCAGACCAGTTTCTAACAAAACCTGAAGACTAACTGACCTCCAGGCCCTACAACAGTACCTAGCATGTCGTGGGCAGTCAGTATCTACCGAATAAATAATCTCGGAAATGGCAGCCTAACGTCTGGAAATGCATTTGAATGTTGCTCTAAGAGGAAACAGGGAGCAGCTCCAAGCACGTAAATCTGGACGACTCTGGGATCTCGAGCACAGATTTGGCAATTTTACCACAGAAAATGCATGTGTGAGAGAGCAGAGGGAGGGGAGACTGTTCTTTCACCCTGTAATCACGAGCAGAAATAACATCTCATTACAGCCTTTAAAGAGAAGAGGCCCTTTAAATGAAATGGTAACAAAGCTGTACAGAATCACTTTGAAGACTTGGCTTTTGGTGGGGTGGAAAACGCTAACAGCTGTCAGTGCCCTTCATCTATAATCAAGCCTCCACCAGCAGAATCTGAGGGCTTTACATGTGTGCATGGGTGGCGGGTATGTATGTAAATGTTACACAACTGGATGTACGTGAGAATTGTAACGATGCACGGAATGCCACGTCTGGCTTCCAAGGTGAGTTGTGGTCGCAGATGGAGTAGGGTCATTACCTCAGAACAGCTCAGATCAAGGCTGTGGCCTGTAGGATGGGGGTATATATTCTCTCTAAGGCAAACTAATGCCATTGCAATGATTTCTCCTCCTGGTCTGAGGCACACTGGTTAGTACCACAGGGAGGCATGGGGGTTGGAGACGGAGCTTCTCAGAACCACGCAGAGCTGAACCCACACCTGCAGGATCTCGGGGCCTCACTTGAGATCCCGGCTGCTCCCCCCTACCCCTTTGGATGTTTCTAGGCTTCCCCATACATCCGCTGAAAGGGCACCATCTCGTTCCCTTGGGCTCCCTCACAGGTTTCCTCCACGGCCCACCCTGTACTACGGGAGAGAGACACTGAGTCTAGGTCAGCCTGCCAGAAAGAAAGATTTTAAAGACATGGAGGAATAAGTAATTCTCAGGATCTATTCTTAGAAAGAAGGAGGGAAGAGCAAAAGGAAATATCTGAACAGAGACCAAAACATGTCCGTCCAAGGTTACCCCAGAACAAAGCCTCTGAAGATGAATAAAAACTTTCCTCAAAGCGCCCAGGAAAGCAATTCCAGCCCACACGTCTGACACTGGCCACGGGGGCTGGGGGCGGGAGATAAAAGTGGAGCCAGATTTGGGGCGCTGAGAGGAGCCAAGGAAACAGTGGCCAAGGAAACAATGAAGGGAACTTGCCAGGAAGGCAGGAGTGGGCGCAGAGCAGAGAGAAGAGCAAGGGCTGGTGCCCTGGATTCAAAGGGCAAGTCAGGCCGGGCTGAGCCCAGAGGCAGGGGCTGTATAAATGCAGGTTTGTTTGTCCAGGAGGTCTGGGGGGACAGAAATGAAGAAGGGCAGGGAAAATCCCACATCATCTCTTCTGGCTGATATTTTCAGTCCAGAGGAAGGGTGAAGGTTGGCATTTATAAGCTATATAAGTAGTTTCAAATATCTGTATATGATAATGTCCATTCAAGTTAAGAAGTGGCCTGTGACTATTAAGTTATTTTTTGGTTAGGCACAAAATGTAGGCTGCAGGTTCAGGGTTTAAGAGGAGAGTGTGAACTGCCATCTGGAGGTCTTTTAGGTTCAGGAAAGACTAAGAGACAAAAGATAAGGACTTTAACCTGTTCGTCTATTCATCATTCATTAAAAAAAAATTATTAAGAACTTGGTATGACGGTAGGTTCTGTGCTATGCTGCAGATACGGCAATAAGCGAAAAAGCAAAAAGCTATAGACCCTGTCCTTAAGAGTTTCTATGCTTCTTTGTTTTGAGGGTTTTACATTTTATTTATTTTTTAGATTGTGGTATAATACATATAACATAAAATTTACCATTTTAACCAGTTTTAAGTATACAGTTCAGTGGCATTAAATACATTCATAACATTGTGCTATCATCACCACCACCCATCTCCAGAACTCTTTTCATCTTGCAAAACTGAAACTCTATTACCCATTACACACTAAGTCCCCATTCTCCCTTCCTCCAGCCCCTTGCAACCACTATTCTACTTTCTGTCTCTATGAATCTGACTACTCTAGGTACCTCCTATAAGTGGAACCATATAATATTTGCCTTTTTGTGATTGGCTTATTTCACTTAGTATATGTCCTTAAGGTTCATCCTTGTTGTAGCATGTGTCAAAATGTCCTTGCTTTTTAAGGCTGAATAATATTCCAGTGTATGTATGTACCACATTTTGTTTACCCATTCATCTGTCAATGCACCATTTTACATTCCTACCAACAGTGCACAAGGGTTCCAGTTTCTCCAAATCCTCACCAACACTTGTTACCTTCCTTCCTTCCATTCTTCCTTCCAATCTTCCCTTTCTTTCTTCATTCTTTCCTTCTTTTCACACTAGCCATCCTAATGGGCGTAATCTATGGTTCTTTGAGACCTCTTTATGCTTTACTGTAGGATTTCCTAGTCTATGGGAGATCCTATGACCTCTGGTGTGTGTATCTGTGTGTGTACTAGTCTTTTGAGAATATTTTTACTATTAGTTCCCAAGCCCCAACCTACCAAGGGTATGTGGCCATGAAAATTATCCTAACTCTACCAAGTAGGATGGGCCTCTGGGGGTGCCCTATACTCTGGGAATAGAAAGGATGGGGTATAGCTGCTAGCACCCAAGAGGCCGACTTCTGAGGGGTCTGGTACTACTTAGAAGGCAGGGCCTCCCTGGGAAACACCTAATGCCTGCTCCCACGGTTTGTGGTAGGAGGAGACACTGGTCCACAAGCCCCAACAAGACCCACTAACGAAGAGAGAGCAAATGGAAAAGTGATGTTTTAGAACAGGGATCAGAAAGGTGGGCAGGATGTAGTAATAACAAAATCATATAATAATTCAAATTACTCTAGTGCTTATAACATTTCTAACATTTTCACTTGTACTCACCTATGTACGACCATGCCTTTGGCTACATCACTGCTTATTGCTGGGTGCACCCTTTCTAGCAGGGTGAAAAAGGAGAGACGCTGAGTAAGCAGCTTTGCTCCTCTGAGGTTCTATTTATATAGAGACCCACAGAATACCGAAGCTGGAAGGAACTTTAGAGATCCCTTAATTCAGTCTCCACTTCACAGATGAGGAAACTGATGAAGTGGCTTTGGGGAAGGTAGGGTGGAACGCTACTCTTCTGTGCTGTAAGTACAAATAACCTGGGAGGTGCTGGAGTTAGAAACCACAGAAATGGTTTTGTGATAACATGATGTGACCCAATGGCCAATCCTTAATTTACACCCTAGATTGGCTGCTTTCTGATTTTATTTTCACAAAAGCCTCTAGCACATATTCATAAAACATATTCTATGAATATGATTTGCAGACTTGGTTGTCTTATAAATATATATTTTTTTATAGCTGGATTTGATTTTTTCTCCATAAATTAAGTGCATAGAAAAGGAAATGGGCTTGTATCATCATCCTATAAAAGGAGCAGGCCCCCAAAGATAGCTATCCTACTTTCAACGTCTGCTACACAGTGGATTGAAATGAATATAAAACCTGGGCAGAAAAGGCCCACGGTGCTGCCTGTGTATGTGAAGGTCACAGACAGAAGAGAACGCCCTGTTTTTATGGGCCAACAGTGAGTGTGGTTCTGTGTCAATGCCAGGGCCTGACAATGTCCCTCATTATATGCAGAGTCAGGGCAAGAGTCCCAAGCAGGCCAGGAAGGCCTGGAGTGGGCTTAGAGGATGGGGGAAGGAGCAGCAGAGGGCCAGCAAGCGTCCTTGGATTTGTGACAGCAGTAAAGGGTCTTAGTAAGTCCATCACTTAATACGTGGGAAAACGAATCCAAGAAAAGTGAAGGGACTTGCTCAAGACCTTACACTCTACGGTGGCAAAACTGAGAGGAATCTCTATTCTGACTGCCATGCCCTGCCTTTCATACTGGAGAGCCCCCTGCTCTTCTGCTAGGAGCACTTGAGGGAAGACAGCAAAAATCCCGGCAGGTTACACTGAGAACCCTGTGGCAAGCGGTGCTGTGGCCATGTTACACGGGAA
The DNA here is from genome assembly GCF_020826845.1 of Diceros bicornis minor. NCBI lineage: Eukaryota > Metazoa > Chordata > Mammalia > Perissodactyla > Rhinocerotidae > Diceros > Diceros bicornis. Next base: position 7,693,729 of record NC_080740.1, read on the forward strand.
CATCGTTCTCCTGCTCCCATTTCTGATGCCAAGACCAAGTGCAGCTTAGTGAGTGAAGGGGCTTAAGGCTCTTCATCTGTAGATGGAACTCAGCGGGTGAGGACAGTTTACAACCATTATAATGTGGAGAGCATATTCAGCACATCCCCGGATGCTACACTGAGATTGGCAGTGCATTAAATTACTCAAAAGTTTTAAAAACCATTTCTGCCTTCTGTCTATTCCCTTTTGGCCACCCTGCGAGACTCTGATATGACCGACCCCTTGTTAAGAATCATGGCTCTAGTGAGCCACAGACTGGAATGTGTCATATCCTGCAGGTGTGCCGCGGCGGAGAAAAGTTTAAGGACCATTGATGTAGCCCCACAGTAGCTAATCACAGGTCTGTGATCCTCTTACACAGCTGATCAAATCATTTCCTAACCCTTCTAGAACAATCCTTCTATACCAATAAAAATGCAATGCAAATTACATATGTAATTTAAAATTTTATATTAGCCACATTAAAACAGAAAAAAACATTAAAGTAATATTAATTTAACTCAATATATCCTAAGTATTGCCATTTCGACAAGTAATAAATATATCTTATGATATATTTTACATTTTTCATACTATGTCTTCAAAATCTGATGTGTATTTTACACTTACAGCACATCTCAATCCATAATTAGCCACATTTCAAGTGCTCAACAGCCACATGTAGCCAGTGGCTACCATACTGGACATGTTACTACCCTTGCCTCTCTCACTGACATAAGTTTGCTCCAACACAAATAGAAATTTCTCCACGTTGCAGCCATTCCTACCCGTCTCAGGGTCCTTTCTTTTCAGGTCTAATGCTTCTACTTTGGTCTTTATTCCATCTCAACTCTCCTCCAACTGTCCATTCAGTCATCAAGTAATCATTACCGAGTGCCTATTAAGTGTTGGGTATTTGTGTTAACTGATGTGGGTGAAAAGATAAATCAGACATAGACCCCGACTTCCAGGAGCTCTCAGCTGAGTGGGAAATGAGGGTACATACACTTTGATGAACGCTATACAGAGATACATACAAACGATGCACAGAGCAGGAATGACCGCTTCCTCTGGGGCTTCTGGAAAGCATTCGCACAGATGGGACATTTGGGCTGGATTTTAAGGGATGAGGAAAAATTGTGGAGAGGCAGGGAGAGGTGTTTCAGGCATAGGTAAAGTATATTCAAGATCTAAGCATCATGATCTGCATGGTTGGAAATGGCAGGAGTCTAGTAGGGCGAGAAGGTGGCAAGGAGTGAGGCTGGCGAGGCGAGCTGGGCCTTGACGGCCCGATGACACATTCAGAATTACTGTGGGGTCATTCTCTGAGCAGGGAAATCTTGTGGCGGGTTGTAGCACAGATTGGAGAGGACAAAGAAGTAATGAGAGCCTGAACAAACAGGGTGGCAGTATGTCTAGAAAGGAGGGGATGTGAGCACCCAAGTGAATGAAGGGAATGTCAGAGCACTATTTTCTGGAGACAGTCTCAAGATGAGGCATTATGATGGAAGCTGGGCAAAGGGTCTAATAGTTAGGCTTTCCAGGCCCAAACTCACTATGGTAGGAGCTGTATGACCACTAACATGGTACTTATACAGGACCACTACAACCTGTTGTGATCTGAGAGCACTAAATGGCCTCTTTCCCTGCAGAAAATAACAGGGCTCCCTGTGAGTTAATTTAGGCAGTAGGTAGAATCAAGCTATATTATCTCCAGGATTGCTAGGTAAGTCATGCCTGTGAGATGCAGCAGGTGCTGGGCAGCACCTGGCCAGCTGGATCAGATGATGTGATGGCTTATTTGACCTTGAGTTTTTCGGAAGAAGGCTCTGGAGCTCTCAGGTAACAACAGGGCAACAACAACAGGACATTTACTGCTGGAAGGAGGCTCTGAGAACCCATGGGTTCTCCTTTTATAGATGAGAAAGCTGAGGCACGGAGAGCAAAATGGCTTCAAGGTCATATAGCTTGTAAGTGACAAAGCCAAGAATAGAATTCACCCTTTGTGGCACCAAAACCACAATGAGATGGGTACAACAGGTGCCATGGAGAACTGTTTACCTTTATAGCAAACTCAAGCGGAAAAAGAGAAAGCTGGGCTAGAGACACAGTAAGTAATCAAACTATCTTTGTGAGCCCAAGAGGTTTAGTTTAGTAGCAATAAACGAGGTACTCACATGGTGAATCGTCCACAAAGTATGGGTCGATGTTATGTAGCAGCTCCACTCTGGGGGACGGGCTTCCTTCACTAGAAAAAAGTTTTTTAGGAAAATATTAATTTCCTCTCTCAAATGGGTAAGAATGATTTTAATATTTCCTTTCCTTGTGCTTACAGGAAATAACAAACCTGCCAGTTAAAAACTTTGTCATGAATTCAGAGGTCTCCAAAATTTGTGGTTGGTGCATCTTTAAGCAGTCATCATTTGTCTACATAACAATGACTAAACATTTACATAAGAACGTCAGCATCAAGCATATGACAACTAAAAAATAAGTGACTCCTGTGACCCTTTGCAACAAATAATGTGGCTGTATTTAAACATGACCATTCTCTACAGTAGTAAAATGAGAACTCAAATCATCCTATGTAGACTCCATACTGAACACCCACAGGGAAATGAAGAAAGAGCATCTGTCAAGATGGCTGCATCAATATTACAGGTGCAACATGCCTTTTAAATATTAGCCTACATGAGAAAAATTAATGTCTTCCATATCCAAATTTGCAACATGGAACTTATATTTAATACAAATCCATGTGAAATAGCTATACTCTTTAAGATTTTTTTTAAAGTGTACATGCAAATACAACCATGACCTACATTAGTGCTGAAAAGAAACTTGGAGATCACTTAGTACAACCCCTCACATTACAAATGAGGAATGCATATTTTAAGTTACCGGCCAAATGGTGAGTGTGTGACTCTCAAAATAGTGTTTTTAAAAAACTGTGAGTATAAACACTATCAGATGTATGTGGGTGTGCATGAAGTACCCAGGTCATTTTGCTAGTATAGACTCAGCCTTATGGAAGAAGTTGTTAGACATAATTCCAATCGTTGGGAGAATACTGAGGACTACTTGATAATCTAATGAAAAGTTGCAAAGTACTCTTAACACCATTAGATTTGTACACATCTGAATAACCAATAAGGCCACTGATGTAACCAAGAGGCTACGTTTTCAGGTGGCCCAATATCCATATCCCAAACTCACAGCTAGTTGTCTACAGCAGTGGTTTGGAATTTTAAGGACCATAAAATTTCAAAAACTCTGGGTTGTGATTGGCAATGTTGTATTTGCCAAGTAAAGAAATGTTAAAACAAAATTAAATTAATTAATTAAAAACAAAACCAAAAAGACTTCAACCACCATCACTATTATTTTATAAATAAACGTAACTTTAACAGCCAAAAAAAGTACAAAGAACACAATCTCAGAATGACAGTCCTTTAAATTGAATACATTTAACTTTAGTATTCTATAAGATTTCCCTGTTCCTCTCTACTCCATAAAACGCACTAACTGGAGAGTGGAAGGGAAATACACAAGGACGCCTGTAGTCCTGGGGACAGCATCGTGGGGGATGGGAGCAGATATGCATATATTCCAGGACTCTTCTCATTTTCTTTCTGAGGCACTTAATGAACTACCTGAATGTCCTGGAGACTGTCAACCAGTCCAAAATGACAGGCACGAGGATTTGATCCCAGAAGCTCTGAATGCAAATAGGGATGATGAGCAAAGAAAATGGCAAATGTGAGAAAATCTAACAGAATGATGATGATGGTGTCTAATTTGGGGGGTTAAAAACAAACAGAGTTAAAATCTGGATAATAATAGCAGGTAAGTCAGGAGGGGAAATCAGAATGAAAGCATTGTAAAGTCTTTGTGTTGTTGGGAAAAGGGTAAAGCTGTCGATTAAATTTAGATTTAGCTAAGTAAAATTTGCATGTTAAATTTTTAATACAACTTAAAAACAAATATAGAATTGTTTTGGACTGTAGAAAAACAAAACAAAATTCATTCAATTCAAAACAAGACAAGAAAGAAGGTGTGGGAACCCAAAAATTTCAGGGCCAAGATATTAATTCATAACCACTCCTCTTTAAAAGCAGAGTTCACTGGAATACCCCCAAAGCATTAGGCACAGCTAAATAAAGGATATTTTTCTAATAAAATTTAGAGAGAGTTTATCTGTATATTATGCATTCATTTCATTTTTCCATTATTCAGAAGAGCCACAGATATTTCAAAATAAGGAAACTTAATAAGATGAGATGACATTTTGAACACCAAAGGCTGTGAGTAATCCCAGTGATGAATTATTTGCTGGGAAAAAATCTTCACAGGCAGAATCATCATGATGCAAAGAGGAGCAAAAAAACCAAAACAAAACCCAACCAACCCTCTTAAGTCAAGTATGTTGTAATGCTGCTTTTAAAAATGTACTAGTCAGAATATTTTGATAAGGATGTGGTTAGAGATATGAGCCAAGAAAATACAATATGTGACAAGTGATTACAACAATGACCAAACACACTTAGGGACTCCAAGTTATTAAATAAATCAAGAAAACCAAACGTACATTTAAGGGAACTGAATAAAATACCATAAATCTTGGGTTACCCCACCTCAAAACATAAAAAGTTGTTAAAATCCCTAGACAAGCTCATGTACCAATTCCCTGGGGTTAGTCCTTTGGAAAATGATGGATTTTAGAAATATCTCCAGGTGGATTTTTTAAAAGATGCATACATACATAGGAAGGGAAGATGGTAATAGTGAAAATATGGAAAAATATGCACCAAATTGTTAACTGGTAGGGTGAGGCTATTGAGGACATTCACTTTCTACAACAGATATGTATTATTATTTCAATCAGGAAAAATTTAAGATTTTTTAAAAGTAGTTTATAATTCGTGGAAATTTCTAAGCTCCCACAAACACAATATTTGAAAGTACAGCAAGGAGAAAACTCAGATATTTTACAGTTTAGGAGTTTAAAGACAGGAAAACTATCAGTAACTACAATGCACATGTAGTATTTAAATACATTAGTTAATTTTTGGAATTTAATTGTATTCTACCCACTTATAAGCCATCACAATAACTGATCATGTAATTTCTCTCTCAGGAGTCTAGAAATTTCCCTGTATGTTTAAGAACAGGATTGCCTTCACCAAAAGTTAGAAAACACAGTAATGGGTTTAGGGTCACTAGGTTCTGAATTCTCACCACTGAAGTCATTATTTTTCTTTTCAGTAAAAGGTGCAGGGTCTCAATACCTGAGACGGAGGGGATGAGAGGACAGAGAGGGAGAAAGAGGGAGGAAGACATGCAATCACCATTAACATTCCAATGGCATTTTTCACAGAAATAAAATAAACAATCCTAAAATTTGTATGGAACCACAAAAAACCCCAAATACCCAAAACAATCCTGAGAAAGAAGAACAAAGCTGGAGGCACCATGCTCTCTGATTTCAAACTATGTTACAAAGCTATAGTCATCAAAACAGTATAGTGTTGGCATGAAAACAGACACATAGATCAATGGAACAGAATAGAGAGCCCAGAAATAAACCCACATATGTGTGGACAGCTAATTTTTGACACAGAAGCCAAAAACATACAATGGAGAAAGGAAAGTCTCTTCAACAAATGGTGTTGGGAAAACTGGACAGCCACATGCAAAAGAATGAAACTCGACACTACCTTACACCATACACAAAAACCAACTCAAAATGAACTAAAGATTTGAATGTAAGACCTGAAACCATAAAACTGCTAGAAGAAAACGTAGATGGTGAGCTCCGTGACATCAGTCTTGGTGACGATTTTTTTGGATCTGACACCAAACACCAAGGCAACAAAAGCAAAAATAAACAAGTGGGGCTACATCAAACTAAAAAGCTTCTGCACAGCAAAGGAAACCATCAACAAAATGGAAAGGCAACCTACTAAATGAGAAAAAATATTTGCAAATCATATATCTGATAAGGGGTTAATATCCAAAATATACAACGAACTCACACAACTCAATAGCAAAAAAACAATCTGATTAAAAAATGGGCAAAGGATTTGAATAGCTATTTTTCCAAAGAAGACATGCAAATGGCCAACAGGTACAGGAAAGGTGCTCACATCGCTAATCATCAGGAAAATGCACATCAAAACCACAATGAGATGTCACCTCACACCTGTTAGAATGGCTATCATCAAAAAGACAAGAAATAACAAGTGTTATTGAGGATGTGGAGAAAACGGAACCCTTGTGCTCTGTTGGTAGGAATGTAAATTAGTACAGCCACTATGGAAAACAGTATGGAGGTTCTCCCAAAAATTAAAAATAAAACTACCATATGATCCAGCAATTCCACTTCTGGGTATTTATTCAAAGAAAATGAAAACTAACTTGAAAAGATATATGCACCCTCATGTTCATTGCAGCATTATTTACAATAGCCAAGATATGGAAACAACCTAAGTGTGCATTGATGGATGAATGGATAAAGAAGATGTGCTCTATATATATACAATGGGATATTAGCCATAAAAAAGAATGAAACCTCGCCATTTGCAACAATATGGATGGGCCTTGAGTGCATTATGCTAAATGAAATAAATCAAACAGAGAAAGACAAATACTGCATGATCTCTTATGTAGTAGAATCTAAAAAAACAACACCCCGCCCCCGGCCCCCGGCAAAAACAAGCTCATTGATAGAGAGAACAGACTGGTGGTTGCTAGAGGTGGGGGCGGGGAGGGGGGGTTGAAATGGGTGAAGGGGGTCACAAGGTACAAACTTTCAGTTATAAAATAAGTAAGTCCTAGGGACGTAACGTACAGCATGGTGACTATAGTTAATAATACTGTATTGCATATTTGAAAGTTGCTAAGAGAATAGATCTTAAAAGTTGTATCACAAGAAAAAAAAACTTTTTGTAATTATGTATGACAACAGATGTTAACTAGACTTACTGTGGTGATCATTTCACAATATATATAAACATTGGATCATTATGCACGTTCCTCTATCCTTATGCTAAAAACAGAATAAATTTTATTTTTAACCATCTTTTCTTCTCTTCACCATCAAATGTCTCCAAACAGTATTTTTCCACCGGTTACTCTCACTTTGCCTCACATTAGAATCACCTGAGGAGCTTTTAAAATCCAGAGGCTCTGGCTGCACCTCATACCATAAGATTACCAGGGGTGGACCCCAGGCATCAGAATTTTTTTGAACTCCCAGGTGATTCGAATGTGCAGCCAAGACCGCAAACCACTGCTTCAGAGCAGCACTTCTTCAATTTTAATGTACATATACATCAGTCACGATCTTGTCAAACTCTGGATTCTGATTTATAAAAGCTGGGAGGGCCCAGGAATCTGCATTTCTAACAGGTTCCCAGGTGACACTGTTGCTGCTGGTCTGAGGACCACACCCTGAGTAACAAGATTCGAGGAAGTCTCCTGGAGTCCCCTTACACGGGATCTGAACACTTTTGGAGGTTCCTAAATTAGAAACTTACTTAGGTTAGAGCTGATTCTAGAGCAATGATTCTCAACCTTGGCTACTCAAGGCAACCACCTGGGGAGCTTTAAAAAATACTGATGCTTGGGTTTCACCAGAAGGGAGTGATCTCATTCATCTGGGGTTCAGCCTGGACATGAGGATTTATACAAGTACCCAGCTGATTTTTTTACATTAGTTTTATTGGAATATAATTTACAAACCATACAATTCACCCATTTAAAGTGTAGAGTTAAATTTTTTGGTATATTCACTAGTATACTAAATATACTAGTATATTTAGTATATTCACAGAGTTGCACAACAGTCTAATTTTAAAATTTTTTTGTTCCCCACAGAAAGAAATCCTGTACCCATTAGCGTTACTGCTGATTCTCGACCCACCCCCCCAGCCCTGGGCAATTACTGTTCTGTCTCTACAGATTTGCCTATTTTGGACATTTCACATAAATGGACTCATACACTCTGTGGCCTTTGAGACTGGCTTCTTTCACTTAGCATAACGTTTTCAAGGTTCATCTATGTTGTAGCATGTATCAAATACTTCATTTCTTCATATGGCTGAATAATATTTAATTGTAGGATATACCACATTTTCTTTATCCACTCATCAGTTGATGGGCATTTGAGTTGTTTCCACTTTTTGGCTATTATAAATAATGCTGTTGGGAACATTCATGTACAAGTTTTTGTATGGACATTTGTTTTCATTTCTCTTAGGCATATACCTAGGAGTGGACTTGCTGGGTCACACAGCAACTCTATATTTCCACTTTTAAGGACCTGATAAATTGTTTTCCAAAGCAGCTGCACCATTTTACACTCTCACCAGCAACGCATGAGCATTCCAATTTCTCCACATCCTCATTATCACTTATTATTGTCTTTCTTTTTCGTTATAGCCATCCTAGTTGATATGAAGTGGTATCTCATTGGGGTTTTGATTTACATTTTCCAAATGATTAATGATGTTGAGCATCTTTTCATGTGCATATTGACCATTCGTATATTTTCTTTGGAGAAATGTCTATTCAGATCCTTTGCTCATTTTTTTAAATTGGGTTATTTGTCTTTTATGATTGAGTTGCAAGAGTTCTTTATATATTTTGGATGCAAGTCCCTTATCAGATATACTATTTGTTAATATTTTCTCCAATTCTGTGGGCTGTGTTTTTGCTTTCTTGATGGTATCATTTACAAAACAAAAGTTTAAAATTTTGATGTAGTTCAACTTACCTATTTTTTCTTTTGTGTCTTTTGGTATTTTATCTAAGAAACCACTGCCTAACCCAAAGTCACAAAGATTTACTCCTAGGTTTTCTTCTAAGATTGTTATAGTTGTAGCTCTTACATTTAGGTCTATGCCATTTTAAGTTAATTTTTGTGTATGTTTCTTGAAAGTAGGCACCTTTGTGTTTGTTCAAGGATCCTTACCGCACAATGCTCACCACATTTGATTCCATGCTCTAAATTCTTGATTTTTTTTCTGTAGAGCAAAAGATGGGTGTCTAGCTTTAGGGCACTTATGTAATAAGCCCAAGTGTAATGATACTGGCTTCCCCTTGAAAGGAAGTCCTAGTTCCTCAGAAAGTACCTTAAGAAATTTATTGATAACTTCCTATAATCAGTCACTTTAATATTCCCCTGTATAGGGATACAAGTACCTTGAACACAAATTTTTAGCACATGATACAATTTCTTCCTCAAAGGTATGTGTACCAAAGTGGGTTGGAGGGCAAAAAAAAAAGGGTGTTTTGTATGTTCATGACACAGTTTTCAGCAATATCAACTGTGTGATGACCACAATCTTGTAGAATAAATTGTGGCCTCATCAAATTCATAAAATGGTTATGAGATTGATTATTGCTATATTACATGTGAAAGCTTCTATCTTCTCTATGTGTCTATATGTATTTATAAGTAATGCTACAAATACTGTAGTATTTCATGATTCTTTTGTACATTCTACTGTTCCAAAGTTTCATTTCCATGCAACCAAAGCACTAGAAAGTGGACAGTGTCACTTGCTTCAATAGTTGACAGTCTTACTTCTGACCAGTCCTGAAGGCCTCACTTGCATATGCAGCACAGCACTGTCTTTAAGAGCACAGCCTTTCTGGGTTTGCATCTCAACTCTACAAATGACTGGCTCTACAAACGTGAGCCTTGCTTTTCTTACTAGCAGAATGGGGATAAAAGTTCCTACTAACAGCGTTGTTATAAGAATTCAATGAGCCAACGTTCGTAAAGCACTTGCAAAGTGCCTGGGATGTGTTAAGTGCTGAGTAAGCTGGATGCTTAAAAACAACACCACCTTTTACTGCAAAATGCAGATCCTGCCTCTGCAGACATAGAAAGAATATAACCACAGATACAAGACTATAACCTCAGACATAGATACAAGAATAATATGTAGGTACAATAGAACATCAATATTCCTATCCATTCGACACTGGGGTGCCTATAACTTTAATTTCTAAGACATGTTATGATATTCTCTCCCATGTGAGACTCTCTTCTTAGAAGAGTATCAGTATCAACTATCGCTAAGTCACACAGTCTACTCATTATGAACTGCATATAAAAATGATATATTGCAGGGGCCAGCCCAGTGGCGTAGCGGTTAAGTGCGCGCGCTCTGCTTCGGCGGCCCAGGGTTCGCAGGTTCGGATCCCGGGCGTGCACCGACACACCACTTGTCAAGCCATGCTGTGGCGGCGTCCCATATAAAGTAGAGGACGATGGGCACGGATGTTAGCCCAGGGCCAATCTTTCTCAGCAAAAAGAGTAGGGTTGGGCCGGCCCCGTGGCTTAGCAGTTGAGTGTGTGCGCTCCGCTGCTGGCGGCCCGGGGTTCGGATCCCGGGCGCGCACCGACTCACCGCTTCTCCGGCCATGCTAAGGCCGCGTCCCACACGCAGCAACTAGAGGGATGTGCAGCTATGACATACAACTATCTACTGGGGCTTTGGGGGGAAATAAATAAATAAATAAAATTAAAAAAAAAAAAAAAAGAGTAGGGTTGGCAACGGATGTTAGCTCAGGGCTGATCTTCCTCACACACACACACACAAAAATGATATATTGCAATCTGTTATCTAGAAATTTTCCTTATTTTTTGGTTTAGGCAGATGGTATGGTTTAGCTGTATAAGCAACACTATCTTCACTAGATTGTTGATTCCATTTGCAGAACGTAAATCTCTGAATAACGACTGATGATGTTCATGGGAAATGATTTTTCAATAATCACACAAGTTCATGAAACATCCCGGTTTTAGGTGACCCAAGGTAATGGGTGTCTTTATTATGGCAAATGTTTGGGCTCCAGGCTGACAGGAACAAAGCAGAGCTCTCTAATTAGCTTCTTTAAGGTTGGCACCGGTGGGACTCTAAGAATCCTTCCTGCACAATGCTCACCGTCCTCCCCAGCATCATTAACGGCTATGGTAGCAAGTAGACAAAGAATTAGGTAAAAGAGAAGAACTGAACCATGTTGTTCACATTGACCGCTTAATGACAGAGACCTACCTCTAAACCAGTGAAATTGGCATGTGCCTTGCATGTCTATGACAACCAAACTGGAGTTATTTTGCGGGCTGGTTTGTTTTGGCCAGGCTGGGTAGAATAATAGTGTCTACCATTTACAGAGCATTTATTATGTGCCACGTACATTTTAAACGCTTTACACGTATTATCTCATTTAATCCTGACACAGAGCAGTCAAGTGACGTACAAGACCAGACGGTCGAGCAGGTAGTAGAATTAGGTTTGGAACTCAGGCAGACTGACTCCTGAAGTCCCCATTCCTAACCACTATGCAATTGTCTCCTTAGTGAAATGTAGACATGGCCTCAGTATCTCCTTGAACGTAATATATTTTCACTCATTTAGCTTTTTTTTTTTTTAATTTTTTTTTTGTGAGGAAGATCAGCCCTGAGCTGGCATCCATGCTAATCCTCCTCTTTTTGCTGAGGAAGACTGGCTCTGAGCTAACATCTATTGCCAATCCTCCTCCTTTTTTTTTTTCCCCAAAGCCCCAGTAGATAGTTGTATGTCATAGTTGCACATCTTTCTAGTTGTCATTTAGCTTATTCTTAAGGCTCCATTAACAAATATCTCTATTGACTTCAAATGCCTCTATTAACAAAAGAGTTAATTGTTTTTCTCCATCCTCTTTTCTTAAAGACTAATATAAAAGGGTGTACAGTTCATTGTCTCTGATGACATGTCAGTATTCAATTTTAACTTACCCCAAATTTCAAATTTTCTGGATTAGTTAAAAAAAAACAACCAAACAGGGCAAGGAGATCCTGATCAGTGACTAGTTTCCAATACGCTATAAATATTTTCTAAGAGTCTACAGTTTCAGACACTGAGATCACAACCCTGTCCATGTATAAATAGAGTTTCCAGTTTTTGACTTTCATTTTCCAACTAGTTGAAGGGTGGGGCAGTAAAACATTTCCCATAAATAAATGAAATGCTATTACATTCCATACTCTTTTTACCACGAGCTGCTGACCATCTGTTATAAAAAAGACACACCCTGGAGGGCAGTATCCAAATTTTTAGAAATATAAATAGCCATGGCAATATTTTCAGAGATGAAATTTTGAAAAAAAAAATAGTTACTGATTAAAAAATTCGAGGAACACCCACAGAGGAAAGTCCATCCTGTTAAACTTTTGTAAGCTTCGTTATCTTTGTTATCATCCTCACTTCAAGCTACTAAGTTGTTACTATGTTCCAGGCACTGTGCTAAGAGTTTTAAACATATTCCTTCACTAAATCCTCACACAAGTGCTTATGAGGTTGGTACCACTAATGTTACATTTTACACATGAGGAAACTGATACTTCGAGATGTTAAGTAACTTGCCAAGATCACACAAATAATAAATGGAGGAGACAGGATTTGAACCAGATCTAACCACAGAGTTCACATTTTTAACCATTATACTATTGAAATTCCCTGCCACACTTATTTTTTTGTTATGTGGGTGTGGGTGAGATCGAGTTGGCATAAACCCCACGCTCCTTGAAAAGCCATTTTAACATGCAAACATTACCATGAGTAAAGAGTTTAGGCATGGAACCTATAAAATTTTGACTAAATCTGGTGAGGAAATATATAACTTAAATTCATTTGATATAGAGTTATATATGAGAAAATTTTTTCATGTACATTTTTATTAAGGAATCTTATTAAATTTTTAAAGTAGGCAACTTAAGAAATCAGTAATATTATAAAAAGAAACTGAATCATACCCTTAATATGATCTTTCCCTATTCATTAGTGTAAAATAATTGGTACGACTTCTGGGTTAGTAGCTGGGCAAACCAGCAGGGCCTAATATGCCTTTCTTCCAGTTTCCATTAAAATACCCATGAAGAATCACAAAAAGATGAAAACTGGCAACAGTGTTGGAAACTCAAGACGACACCAGATGCCAAAGTCCCAAGGGGAGTCTCACTAATGCCAATGCTGAGGAGATTAACAACATATTCCTGGATTCTACCATAAGAATCAAAACCTGATCCCAAAGAAAACAGAAAAAGATGGATTCACTGTGTTTGCCTCTGGCTAGAGGACTCAGGGGCTGCATCAAACAAAAAGTGGGCAAAAACCTGCCATTAGCTGTCTTCAGAGCTAGCCCATCAAGCCTCTGCTCCCTCACCCCCAGCTGCATGGCTCTCTGTGTCCCCCCAGGCAGCAAACGGTAGATTATATGGGAGCAAAGAGAAGAAACTCTGTACGAAGTGTAGATCCTAGAACGTGAAGCCACCTAACAAAAAAAATCGCAAACAACCCACGGAGCATGACACACCATGGGCATAGGGTAGGAGCTCTTTTGTCAGAAAGGGTAAAGCAGAGAATCAAAAAATAACACATCATTCTTTCAACATGTTGCTTTAACTTAAAAACATATCCACATTCACTTGGCAGTCTTTGAATGCAAGGCTGGAGTTCCCTATCGTCTTTATTTCATAAACCGTACTTATAATGCTTCATTCTCAGATTCTAGGGCTGCTTTTCTTAAACTGGAGCAAGAGCCTAAAAACATGTGAGTTCCCCGGTTTCCAGAGGATAATGGTGGCCATCTAAATTTGAATCTCTCCACACATTCTCCTTAAAAACCATATTGAAAAGGAAAGAAAGTAAAATTACCCAATGCCCAAGCCTACAACATAAGCAGGAGACAGAACATATTTAAACCCTGGATGGACATGAGGAAATAACCATCTGAGACCTGAAGGGTCAGTGCCAGTCCCCACCCTAGAGCAGAGTCAGGCTAGGATTATGCAAAAGAGGGTGAGGGGGCACAAGAGGGGAAGGGACTCAGACCTGTCTGCTAAAATAAACCCCAGAAAGACAGGGCCCCACCCTGAGTGACAAAATGCTGATACAGGCCTGATACCTGGTGGATCAGAGGACTGGCTACTGGGCAGGCACCAATTCTGAGAGGAGCAGGTGAAGAACAGGTGTCTTTTGGGAGGTGGATGGTAAAGGAAACGGAGGAAGAGGCAAAAGATCAGGGTCCTACTGAAATAACATAGGATCACAGAAGCATAAGAAGGCAGACCGGAAAGAAAGGAACAACATTGATGAAAGAAACTGCACTTCACTATAGCAATAGAAGAAGGTGCTCTTGAACTAAGAAATAAATTAAACAATCCAAATCCCACCCCCCTACAGATTGTCTGCCATTGAGGGTCCAGGAAGAGCTAACATATGTAAAGATGAACAATAACAACAAAAAGAACCAGCATCTAAGCCAGTTACCACAGGAGTTAAAAAAATGGCAAATGAGAATTCAAACTTTTGGCACATGAAAACATTCCCCCATTATGGAAAAAAAAAGCCACAAAGCAGAAGAAAACTGTTACACAATATTTCAACATGAATTAAATATAATTAAATCAGCAACTGCCAATATAAAAAATACCATGAATCAAAAACTTAAAAACTCACACACTGAACTAAGGGAAGAAACTAAAAGAAAAGACAAACTCTCAGAAATGAAGGGATATCATATATAACTAAAAGTATATGAAAGCACATACAGAATACAAGTGAAAAGAGAAAAGATAATTAATTCAAAATAAAGAAAAAATACAGAAGTAAAAAGGATCAGAGAGAAACTGACAGAAACAGAAGATATATAAATAAGATTCAATTATACCTATAACTGGAGTCGCTGAAGAAGAAACACAAAACAATGGAACATAATATTTAAAACTATAATCCAAAAATCTCTGAAATAAAAGACCTGAATGTACAGATTGAAAGAACCCACTGTATATCTGGGTAAACTGACCGAGCACAGTCACCTTTGAGACATATCTAGTAAAAGTCTTCGACTTTAAATAATAATAATAATAGTGATAACAAAATTCTTCTGGGCCTCCAGGCAAAAGGACCAAGTCACTTGCAAAGGAAATGAAATAAGGCTGACATTAAACTTATCAACAGCAACATACAAAACAAGTAGAGAGTGGGGTAACATTTTTAAGAAACTCAAGCAGAGAAAAAAATGAGCAAGGATTTTATATCAGTTGAACTGTTTTTCAATTATCAAGGTTGTAGAAAATGTTTGAATAGACATGTAAGAATTCAAAGAATCCTGAGAAATCTATTAAAGAATGAATTCCTCCAACTAAAAGATAACTTGGAACACTTTAGAAATGGACAAGTGATTAGCATGGAACATATTGTAGATCTAAGACTAAAAATTGTGAATAAGGATAGAAGAACAGTATTATATACATGATATGCTCTGACAAAGTAGAAATAATACAACTAAAAATAAAACTGGAAGAGAAAGGTGAGAGAAAGGGTAAAGTTGAATAAGCTGGTCGATTTCCTTATAGACTGTAAGTGGGAGCCAAAGATGCCATTTAAAGCTGACAAACCAAATAGCAGAACCTAAGTAAAAAAAGGGACAAAGAATTATATAAAGATATTAGTATAATGTGAACACTAGAATAAAATAGAAATCATTTTAAATATTTAAAGAACTAACAAATAAAAGGTCAAAGATAAAAGTAAGTAAAACATAAAACAATATGACAAAGCTAAGAATGAAAATACCAGTCACGGCAATATATATAAACTCACCTACTAGATGAATATGAAATAGAATATTTAATAGAAAATAAACAGAAATAGAAATAGAAATTAAACCAGAAAATAAAATATTTTCTTACTGCTCACAAAGAAAAACCTACAACTACAGAATATACATTCTTTTCAAGTCCACATGGCATAGTCACCAGGAAGACCACATGTGGGTCCAAGTCTCAAATTTAAAAGGATTGAAATAACAAAAAGTATGTCCTCTGGCCACAACAGAATTAAACTAGAAATCAATAATATAGCTTGAGAAAAGCTGAAATATTTGGAAATTAAATAACACACTTCTGAATACGTGGGTCACAGAAGAAATCACCATTTGTACCATTCCCATCATTACACTTACCAATAATTTTGACATAAATTCTACCTTATCAGATACCAAGATGGCAATCTCAGCTTTCTTTTTGTTTGCAGGTAAACCTGGTATGCTTTCCTGTAGTGGTATTTACTAGAAGACAACAAAGCAATGTCTATAGCATCTTGAGGAGAAAAGATTGACAAGAATTCTTTGTCAAATTATTATTTATGTATGAAGGTAATAGAAAGATATTCTTTCATATGTAAAGATTAAAAAAACTCAACATTTGGGGCCAGCCCGGTGGCATAGTGGTTAAGTTTGCACACTCTGCTTTGGCGGTCCGGGGTCCACAAGTTCGGATCCCAGGCGTAGACATACACACTGCTCGTCAAGCCATGCTGTGGTGGCATCCCACATGCGAAAGAGAGGAAGATTGGCACAGATGTTAGCTCAGGGCCAATCTTCCTCACCAAAAAAACCACGAAATTCAACATTTACATACCTCTACTGAAAATTACTTTAAAATATTAACCAATCAATCAAAAGATTAATTAAAATTAGGAACTGAATGGGAAAGTTCTGTAATAAAAGGAGTGTTGGTAACATTAAGGGTAATTAAACATACAGATCAATATGTATAATTTCCCTATATGTGATTACAGAGCCGAATGCAGAAGAAAAAACTCTTTTTCTCAAGAAGAGGCATAAGATTTATAACGTTATATTTCAGAAAGCTGGGTCTATGATCCCAGATCAAATTAACAAACACTTGAAAGTAGAAAATAAGTAGGAAATTATTGATCAAGAAAGTAAAGACACAATGAAATTTTCTTTGGGTACTTCTACTTCCAGCCAAGAAAGAGTAACAGGCAGACTGGACTTACCCTCCTACTTAAAACAACCCAAAGAAAAACAGACAGAATAATATGAAACCGTTTTCAAAACACAGGATATAGGCAAAGAACAGTGATCCCTGAGCAAAAGGAAACAAAAGAAATGAGTCTTATCATTGCCCTAGCTTTCTATCTTGAGAGAGTCTCCCAGCCTTGGTGTGGGGAAGGGGAACTGAGGCATAGCCCCAATGGACTCCCTGAGTTGAGGAGACACAGCTGAGAGTCCAAGGAGACCAAGAGAGCTAAAGTTCATAGGATGGAGTACCAGAGAAGAGAAAGCTGCACAGGAAGAGACTTGCATAGGGTCCCCTTAGAGAATTTAGCTGAGTACTGATCAGATGTATTTAAGGGAACTACCCAAAACTGGGGAAAGAACCATCCGAAAGGATGAAAGAGAACAGAGCCCAGCATTCACAAGGGGTTGGGAGTATTACCTGTTCCCATCAGTCAGAATGGAAAAACTCGTAATTCAGAGGGCACTGGGTAGATGACCAGGGAGGGTTTTGACTCCGTAGTGGGAAACAGCCCTGGAATGAGCACTGCTCTGGACCTGCCTAATGAATCATAAAAGCAATACCCAGAAGGATCACACTGTCTCCAAGTGACTGCATCTCAGAACAAAGCAAGAAGACTTATAACAATACATAAATATCTAGCACCCAACAAGGTGAAATGCACAATGTACGCTATCAAATCAAAGATCAAAAGTCATGGAAACATGACCCATAACAAGGAGAATTCAATCACAACCAACCAGAACTCACATAGGTGTTAGAATTAGCAGAAGACATTAAGAAATTATTATAACTGTACTCAGTATATTCGGAAAGTTGAGTAGAGACATGGAGGATATAAAAAAGACCCAACTTGAACTGGGCCGGCCCCGTGGCTTAGCGGTTAGGTGCTCAGGCTCCGCTGCTGGCGGCCCGGGTTCGGATCCTGGGTGCGCACTGACGCACCGCTTCTCCGGCCACGCTGGGGCCGCGTCCCACATTCAGCAACTAGAAGGATGTGCAGCTATGACATACAACTACCTACTGGGGCTTTGGGAGAAAAAAAAAAAAGACCCAACTTGAACTTCTAGAAGTGAAAACCTACAAAGCATGAGATGAAAAATATACTGGAAGGAATTAATGGAAGATTAGACATTAAGAAAAAAATTAATAAACTTGAAGGCATAGCAATAGAATCTATCCAAAACGAAACACAGAGAAAAAATAATTTTTTTTAAAAAAGGAAAAAAGCATCAGTAAGCTGAGAACAACTTCAAGTGTCCCAGATTAGAAGACTGAATATGTCCATTCTTCCCAAATTAATGTTCAGGTTTAATCTCATTCAATCCAATTTATAATAAGCTTTTCTTTTAATGTAACAAAATAATTCCAGAAGTCATCAGGAAAAATAAGAAAGTGCAAGCTGTTAAGAAAATTTTGTAAAGGAAATATAATGAAGAAGTAGATAACTATTTCTACCAAGTATTTAAACATACTCCAAAAAGACAATGATTACAACAGTGAGGTGCTAACATGAGAACAGCTGAGGCAGTGGACTAAAACAGGGGTCAGTGAGACAGATCATGGGGCTAACCAGAACTTAAAACATAATTAAAGTGGTACCACACAATTTTAAAAGGAAATATTATTCAATAATAACAAAATTATTATTCAATAATAATTATTCAATAATTAGTCTGGGTTGTTTTGGTAATATTTGAAATAAAGTACCATTTTAGTTCAGAGGTTCTTAACGTTTGGCTCATGGACCATTATGCTTCATTGAGCTTCAAGGTATCTGTGAAAGTGGAGTGAAAAATGACTTATTTTTCCTTCAACTTTCTTCTTGAAACTAAATCCATACGGAGGAAAAGAATCTTTATAATGTCATATTAAGTTTTTAAGGGATTTTACATCATCAGATAATATTTCATTGTCACCATTGTCATGTTATAACACCTAGAAGAGTTTCCCATTAATGAGAAAGAAAGAACATTCCTACCATTATGATTAGGGGCTCTGGTTTTGTTTATACTAAGTTTAATTAAAGGTAAAATAATTAAAAAAAAAGAACCATTATAAAGTATAAATCGTTTGAAATGTCTTGAAGCAACATATAGGCTGCTTATCAAGTTGAAAAGCAGAAAAAACATTCAGAATTGGAAAGAGCTTGGAGAAGCCACGTACCCTAGAAATGACAAACATGGTCTGTGGCTTGGAACAGAGGAAAAACCAAAGCAGTTTTCTATTGCAAATAATGCCACCCACTCCAAAACTGCTATTTCTTCTAACATTTGAACATTTTGAAGCAGGTCTAGGAGGAACTGATAACTATGAAATAACTAGTGAAACCTCTGATGCTCTCAGCACAGCCAACTCTGTTTTTCATCCATTACTGGCATTCCTATTTCATGAGACCCCTGTAAAATTTTCAAAAACTACCATCATCTTGAAATGGTATTTCCAAGTAAATATCTGACTGGAAAAAAACTTCCAGAACTCTGGGCACAGATTAAGTGTCTCTGACATTTGGCTGTCCATTTGTTTTTGCTGCTTCGGAAAAGAAGCTTCAGACGTCAATGTGACTGCTCGCTTCCTGTATCAGCAGGCATGGGCGCCAGATGTTCTGCCACTGTCACTGAATGAAGGCTTGCCTAACGCTGTGAGAAGCATCGACTTCATCAGGGCCAGGCGGCTGAATCATTTTCTCAGGATCTTTTTTCAAGAAATGGGAGCAGAATGGGAACAGTTCTTCACTTACTAAATAGAAATTTGCTAGATTTCTGTAGGAAAGTCTTGAAATGCTCGATTAAACTTTGGGTAGAAATTTTACCTTTTTTAAACAGAAAAGGAAAGGAGTCTACTCTCTCATGGTTTAGCCTACTTGGACAATATTTTCGGCCATGTCTTTTGGTTAAAGGCCTGCAGTCAACATCACGTGCGCTGTTCAAGAATGGAGAGCTCCTGTTCTGTAAGAGAGCAGTCGCTAGGAGCTCAGAGTTCTTCCAACACTGAAGAAAGACCTTCTGCAATCTGGAGTTAAGGGTGACCAAACTTCTTCCAATTTCTCTGCAGGCAGAAGCAAACATGTGCCAAATTCTTAAAGGTTACTTTTGATTAAGATAATCTGAAGATCGAAATGTGGACTTACAATCCAAAATTTGGCGATATGGATGAACATCAATGACTTGGATTTTGCCAAAGATAATAACTTTAGTGAATTGGGGGCAGAGGGAATTATTCAAAATGAATTCAACTGTTTCTGAACTCAAGCCTATCCTCACTTGGCAAAGTGTGCTACAGAATTTGATTCCATTTGCTATTGTGTGCTTTCATAAGCCAGGGTTTGCAACACTTTTGCCATCAAAATAAAACAAAACAAAAATCAAAACTGATTGGATGTCAAGCATGACACATACGTTGTCAGATGGAAACCATTCAAAACTTTCTCCTACTTCAAGTCAAATCTCAACAGCCTTCACACTGAAAGTTGGTGAAAAGCTGAATTGAAGTTCAAGTTTGCGTAGAAATTTTTGTTTTATTTCCTTTTTATTGTGAAGTGGGTATTAATTTTTGCATTAAAAATGAGTGAGAGAGGTATAGGTTTGTAAAGAATGTTTTTCCTACTTTTCTATGTGTAATTAATGTCTAATATCATAAAAATAAATTCTATCTACATTTCTCTGCATCTGTTTAGGTACTTTTTTTCTGTAAGTTCACAAAGTTCAGAGTTTCAAAGAGATCTATGATTCAAAAAGCTGGAAAGAAAACTACTCCTCTGATTTAGATATTGACCTCAGATAACACACAGGTAATTTCACAACAATTCGAGAATTATATGCAAAAAAAATCAAACCACAACACTTAGAAGAAAATATAGATAAATATTTAGCACATCTCAGGCTGAGAATCTGCTTTTTGAACTAAAAAGGAGGAGAAAAATAAATAAAAAATAAAAAGATCATTCTTGAGCTCAATAACTTAATTTCAAATCATTTCTATCCAAGGGAACAATCCAAAATGCAGACCGAGATTTTATGAAGAAATTATTCATTACAGTTTTATTGACTAAAAAAATAAAAATCAGTCTAAGTTAAGGGACTGGTTAAGTATATCAAGGTACACACATACAACAGAATATGCATGGATGAGTGAGGTGGGCCTGCTTGGGTGTTAGGAGCAATGGAGACTGGTGGTTTGAAGGGTGAGCACTTCATCTATGGAAGGTAGCAACTCCTTGATTCCCATCAGTTGTTGGCTTTGTGGAAACATGGGCCCTGTGTTGCCAGACTCCTGTTTTTTAAAACTTTTTAATTGGAAATAATTTCAAATTTACAAAAAGTTGCAAAAATAAGAAATAGTAAAAGAACACCTACACCCTTGATTCAGATTATTGTTAATATTTGACTCCATTGTTTTCTCTTTTTCTCTGCACACATATACATATACACACACTGTGTGTTTGTGTGTGTACACACACACTTTTTTTCTGAACCATTTGAGGGCATGTTACACATATCATGGCCCTTTACTCCTGAATACCCCATTGTGCATTTCCTAAGAACAGAGACCGTACTACTTTGAGGTGGGACATGCGGAGCGGGATGAGGAAGGGAGAGCGTGAGGAGGTCGTCTCCCCACGGCCTCCAGTCAATCAGCCACTCGCCCTTGCTGCAACACCCAACAGAGGTTGAAAAGTGCTACACTGGACAATTGTCACTCCATCAGTAAAAACAATACCTCCAAAATACGTAAACTTATTTATATTTATTTAAAAATTGGATATATGTACTAATTTACTAACGTATTATGTACCTTATATATCCCACTTAAAAAATGATGAGATAAAATTAAATACAAATATAAGTTTTAAAGTTGCCTTCCTGTGCCCTGGCAGGTGCGCCCCTCCCACTTTGGGGGACATTGTTGCACACCATGGTGGCTAAAGAGGGAAGAACTGTCACCCTTTCCAAAGCTGAGTCTGGGTTCTGCTCCCCAGACTGTACCTCCTTCACATCTGCCGGCTCTCTATCACAACACACTGCTTCATCGCCGTCACAGCTTCTCACTACCGGAAGTCTTCTGCTTATTTACGTGTTTATTCCCCCCACCCCACACACTAGGATACAAGCTCCATGAGAGCCAGGATCTTGCCTGTCTTGTTCATTCCTAATTCCTCCACACCGAGAACAGGGCTTGGTGCACGGTGGGTGCTCATTAGACACTTATGCACAGCTGCTCCTCGCTGGCTCACATTCCAGCTCTTTGGTGCTCCATTCTCCTGGCAGGCAACAGGGCAGGTCCCCCGACCCCCTGCAGGAAGCAAACAACACCCTATCCTGCTTCTTAGCCTGGCTCCTCCACTTTAGAGACCTCCCGGAGAAGGTGAGTGGCTGAGGACAATCTTGCTCTTCAAGGAAAACACAGGCCCGCGATCTCAAAGCCAGAACCTAACATATACACATAATTATAGAATTTTTAAAGGCATTTCTTTTAAAAAATATATCATTTATTTCTAAGCTGAACTATCATTTTTGCACAAAAGTTATCATTCTCACTCAGTGGAGTCAAGCTGTTCTTGGAGTTTCTGTCCTGGGAGGAAAGAGAGAAACATGTGCAGGTACCTGATGGTTTTCCACACATCGAAGCCATCCAGAGGCTTGGTGCCATTTGTGCTGCCCCCGGCCAGCCTCACGAGAGTCGGCAGCCAGTCGGAAATGTGGATGAGCTCCCGGTTCTTCACACCTTTCTGTTTCAGCAACGGGCTTGCCACGAAGCCCACGCCTCGAACGCCTCCTTCCCACAGGCTCCATTTCCTTCCTCGAAGGGGCCAGTTATTGCCCCCCGCCAAAGTCTGCCCTCCATTATCTGAAACACAATTAGGTCTTGGCATGAGGACAGTGTTAACTATCACATACTACATTTAAGAACAGAAGACTTCTACGCACGTTATCAAATGGTGCTTAACAACTAAAAAAGAAAACTCCTGCTTACCCTCTCCCGTACCAACTACTCTCCTCCCACCCAATACTACCCTCTATTACACAGACACAACCAGAGCGCAGCACGGCACATATCTGACACAAGACCTTTACCTCCTCCATGGACGGGGCCACTGGAAAACAAGGAGATCCCCTGAGGGTAACTGCTTGGGATAGAGCCCTGTGCTAGTCAATGACTAGGCTTCAAACGCATGCGTGCAACTTGTGTAACACAGGAGAATGAAGCCAGGTGAGCTGGGCCCCTCCAGTACACGAAAAGAGACCCCTGAGTGAGTTTTGCTTACTGACCTAAAGCTCCTGACAAGTGGGGACAGGGGACATTTTTATTTTCCTCCTGGAAAAATTTTCAAACATTTAAACTGGTGACTGAATTAACATTCTATTCCCTGGTGATTTGAACTCTTTCTTAAGTGTGACAGTTGAAGATTTCATCAGTGGGCTAAATGTCTCTGTAAACAGAGCAGGCGAGTGGAAAAAATAATCACAAGAAAATTTCCTCTCTTCTCGACAGGATGACAAGACAAAACTTCATCGTGCGCTGTGCGCCAGGGAAGAGAAGGTTTCGCTTCCAAGACAACGGAGGGAATGGAGGACATTGGTGAAGCCAAAGGAGAAGTTATAAGAGTGACTTAAGTATCTTACCAGCTGGCAGGGCTCAGAGTTAGAAATTAAGTTGGGCTGTAGAAAGTAAAAAGTGATATTTATTGGTACTAAGGTTGTAGAATCATATTATCTCCAAAAGTATGCATACATGTAGGTGACTTAAGAGACACATTTTAAATGACACTTATTTGCATGTATACTATATTTCAATTAGTTTTTTAAAAACCACGTTATCCAAATGAACCACATGAGGGCAGGATGGCACACCTGCTCTAGAGGACGCTATATATTAAATCTAACACAGAAATCAAGATCTATCAAAGCCACAGGATACACATGGAGGGAAAGAGAACTAATATTTGTTAAGCACTACCAGGCACCAGGCACCACTTTAATTTCACATTTTCTCTCACAGAATCTGGAGTCTGACAGACCTGGAATTGGAGCCTGATGCCAGCCACTCACTAGCTGTGTGAGATACTGCCTCAGTTTCCTCCTCTTTAATGTAGAGATAATAACTCCTACTTCATGTATTATGGTGAGAATTAAATGACACCATTTATGACAATTGTTTTCCTGGGTACTTGGCACAATCTAATGCTCAATAAACGGCAGCTAATATTTACAACAACCCAAATAGTCTAACATTATAACTGTTTTGTCACCTACTCCCACAAATGAGATTTTAAAAGGCTAAATAACTAATAAGTGGCAAAGCCAGGATTCAAACACCAGGTGTGAAACACCTGTGTGACTCCCAGGTACCTTCTGTCCCCACTGTGCCATGCTCCTGATGTCCCTGGTGTGGCATGGGTTTTATACCTATGGGCCACATAAAGCTTCATTTCCCTATGAAAACCATAAGCACCATGAATCTCAGCAAAGTGTACACTTTTCCTATGACACAGCAGAAGGACAGCTATTTCAAGGTGATGATAATTCCTTTAGAGGACCCTTTGTTGCTGGTCGGTAGGAAATTCAAGGCTCTACTGCCCAAGAGACTTCTGATCAAGCCCTTAACACACCAGGTCCTCGGTTCTTTTCTGTGCCTTGTGAAGGGGAGGGAGTAGAGTCTTGAGCTACATCAGATGAAGGCAACAATTCTGCAGCACATGGGTGGGTAACTATCAATCTCTTTGTTTGCTGTCACAGACTTACAAGAACCTTTCCTTAAACCTCACATCTCTTCTTGACAAAAACTCAAAGCTCAAACAGTCACCCAAGCTAGTTTATTAAATACACATTCTATTTCACATGAGCAGACCTGTAGATTCAAAACAAGGTACACCATCTTTAGACAGAGGGAATTCCTCCATGTTCCTCATACTTCACAGAGTATTAGTCACCGATACCCAATGTATCAAAACTTAAAGAAGGTGCCATTCATGTGATACAAAAATACACTGGAGGGCCAGCCCCAGCGGCCTGGTGGTTAAGTTTGGTGCTCTCCACTTCAGCGGCCTGAGTTCAGTTCCTGGGCATGGACCTACACCACTCGTCTGTCAGTGGCCATGCTGTGGTGGTGGCTCACACACAAAAAGAGGAAGATTGGAGGCAGATGTCAGCTCAGGGCAAATCTTCCTCAGCCAAAAAAAAAAAAAGAAATACACTGGAAAGAAATGTTTACACTCTAGCTGTGAGGTCAAGAATGGCTGAAACAGCACTATTATGTTGCTCTGTTGTCTGGATTGCTGTAAATGATACTAGCTCAATGCTTGTGTATAAGATGCCTGTTGTCTCCATTTTAAATGGATACACTCCTTTGAAATATTATATGTCTCTTTCAGTTCCACATAGTTGTTAGTGCTCAATACAAAAATGTTGGATGATGATGGTGGTAGAAATAAGAGTGGAGATGATGAGAATAAGGGTGGCTGGGTCTGGAATCTGATTCTAGGAGCAGCCCTTTAGGTATGACTCAGAAAGGAAAATACTCTGGGCTGTAAAGAGAATTTGGCCACTGTTACTACAGTAGGAGCTGGAAGGTGTTTCCACACCTTATTGGGGGAGGGCGCTGATGCAGAGAGCGAGGCTGTTTTTGCCATTAGCTCATGTGATGTTTTTGCCATCAGTAATGATAAGCTATTCTACCATCCGTTATCAACGTGGCTTCCTCTGCCATTGTTTCAAGAGCACTCCAGAGAGAAAGCACTGTTAATTGACACACCTGCAATTTGTCCTCTGGGGCTGCCCTGTCATGGAGCCAACTGCAGACTTCGCTGCATGGAGAGGGCAGTTCAGCTTTGCCAGGGGCTTGTCTCTCCACAGGTGGCACCCAGCTGATGGTTACCACTTACCAGCAAAGGGGCAGAATCCAAAAACTCAGGCCTTTGAGAAATAGGGTGCTGTCTATTAGTTCTAGTCCAGTCTTGCCGGTATTTCAAAGAGTTGGACATAAAATTGATCAGAGTAACAGAAAGAATAAAATCAGCTCATTTGAAACAGGTAGAAAAGGGGTTTCCTATGTTGCTCACTGAAGTCTGACATAAATTAAAATTTACAAAGACAATGGAACCACCACCATTTCAAACATGTTTCTTTTCATTTTTCCTCCTAATTTTCTCTTGGGCAAAAGTTAATTTTTGTTCTTGTTAAGAACTAATTTTCAAGAGAAATTTTTCTTGTTTCATTTCCTGACTGACTTCTGAAAAAACTTCCAAATCAAAATAAGATGACTCCAGCTAGTAAAGGAAGCTATGGAACATTTTTTTTTTCCAGGGAAATAGTTTTTCAGCCATATTTTTGGCAGAGGAAAAACCTAATTATAAAACCTTTGCTGTCTAGAAAAGAAATGTCAAAATAAAACAAATGCTGTCATATACAGATGGTAAAGCTCACTTTATTATTCATTATTGAACAAAAATAACTGTCAAAAAGTCATGGAAAAACATCAGTTAGCCAAAGATCTGAGCAAAAGCATTAAGTATACAACAATGAAGCCTCATCCATATCCAGCTGATAAAAATTAAGATGGAACCACGACAACAACATTAGTTTTTAGGACTACTCCCCAACAATGTAATGTTGTGGCTTGGCTGTGAAAGGCTGCCCTGAGCATAAGCGTATACCTCTCTCTCACTGCCCCTCCCCATGGATCCTTCACCCCGGGCTTACCCAAGACATTCTCCTCACTCTGACTCAGGGATCCTGGAAGGAAAAGCAAGAAAGTCTCCAGCAGCCTTGCCCCAGGGCCTGGACTTCCCTCTAACAGGGCCAGCAACGTGCGTGTGACAGATAAGTAGACGACACGATTTCAAATACCAAAAAGCCTCTTTGTCCAAAAAAAGGACATGCTTGCTGATGGCTGGTTCCTTTAGATTAATTTTTTTAATTACTACCTTGCAAATTGGAGAGTTAATATGTGTCTTAGTAGTCATCTAAAAGATTAGGTAAATTCAATCTTCTACTAAAAGATTTTGGAGAAAATACCCAGATACTCCATTTACAACCTGAAGTTTTTCTCTTTCCCTCTAGATCTACATTTAATCATTTCTGATTGAATGTGCATTCACTTCTGCCAAGTCTATCTTCAAATGGGTTCCAATCCACCCTCCTTCTCCAGCCCCACTGCCTTGGGTCTGACACTCCTCTCATCTGGTCTCCTGGGGTAACAGACAGACTGCTTCGCGTTGCCCTCAAAAGCGTCTTTGTAAAGCCCCAAACCAACCAGGCCACATCTGTGTTTCAAGACCTCTGACTGCTTTCCAATCAGGAAAAAGTTCAAACTTCTGCCCAACATATAGAATCCTTCGCATCTGGCCCCAACCTACTTTTTGGGCATCAACTCCTGCCGTTCCCCGTAAAAGTGCCCTGGGCTTTAGTCACACAGAACTAACTTCTCCCTGTTGGTAGAACAAGTCATGCCCTTTCATGCTGACTTTGCCTTGTACATGGTGGCTTCTTGGCCTAAAATGCCCACTTCTTCTCTCCTGCATGACTTAAATTTTAAGTTCCAGGTTTAATGCCACATCTTCTGTGAACCTTTTACTTATTCCTCCAGACAGTCTTTATCGCTCCTCTGCACTTCTGCTCTTCATAGATACCTTTTCTATTGTATTCATCTCTGAATATTGTTAATTAGTCGTTCATGGGTCTGTCTTCCTCATGAACTCTGCCTCTCGAGAGCAAGAGCAATGTCTCACTCTTCTTTGCACTCCCAGGGCCTTGCATGGGATCTGCCAAAGAGAAGGGCTAAAAATTGGGGGGAGAATGGGACAAATAAGTGAATGGAGAAAAGGCCACCAAAAACAGAGATTGAAGGCACTAAAAATTAACTTTGATTACTGCACAGTTTTTTCTGAGCCTTCATCCAGCCACTCCACAATCTTGACTTTTAGGAGGCTGTTCTGTACACAGATGCTGCTTATTCTACAGGAGGGGGTGCTCCTGGACCCCTGTGAGGATTTAAGTAAATCAAACCCACAGATACCAGGATCATTTGTCCAATCTGGCACCTGGGCAGTTACTGTGAAGTCAAAGGGGTTGTGTGAGAGCATGTGAGGAAGCATGGTCCTGGCTTGGAAGAGAATCCTCACTCACTCCTTTAACAAATCTTTCTGGAGTGCCCACCACATACCAGGGACCACTCTAGCTTTGGGAACACGGCAGCAAACAAGAGAGACAAGGTCCTCTCTCTCATAGAGTGAGTAGAAAAAGAGGTAAGATCTCTCCATCTGTAGTAAGTGGTGACCAGGCCTCTCGGAGGAGCTGAAACCAGAAGACGGGACAGAGCCAACTATGACAGAGAGGAGAGCCTAAGCACAGGGAGGAGGAGGCTTGGGGCCCCATTCAATTACACTTTAGATAGTGGGGTGTTCTGTGTCAAGGCTTCTTTGTAATTAAAGACTAAATTAACTATACTCTTAAGAACACTCTGTTGCCTGAGCTTAAGGAAAACTTGCGCTGAATAACGACTAGATATAAACAAAAAGACGTTTAGCTGTTTTATGACTGTCATCATTTTTGTCTGTTGTCCCTACTGCTACATTTCTAATTTCACTGAAATGTATTCGAGGGATAGGAGTTAAGTGCTGTGAGCTGGGGCAAGTTACTCTGTCTCTGAGCCCAAGTTTCCTCATTTGAAAAATGAAGATAACGACAATACCCAACCTCAATATAGTGCGTGGCACAGAAGTAGTACTCAATAAATATCAGTTATTTTTTTCTGTGTTTGTGAGGAACATTAGCCCTGAGCTAACATCTGTTGCCAATCCTCCTTTTTTTTGCTGAGGAAGATTGGCCCTGGGCTAACATGCGTGTCCATCTTCCTCTACTTTACATGGGACACCACCAAAGCATGGCTTGACAAGTGGTGCGTCGGTCCGCTCCCGGGATCCGAACCTGCAAACCCTGGGCCAGGGAAGCAGAGTGCACGCACTTAACCACTATGCCACCGGGCTGGCCCCTCAATAAATATTAGTTATTTTGGTTGATGATAATCACCACCATAAGCAGCAGCAGCACTGAAATATGCAGAGCAGAACAGGCTCCTATATGGGTATTATTAAATACATGCTAGTTTTAGGTATTATAACCACACTCTAAAACACCACACTTCCATAAAAAAAGAGTATTCTAAGCATAGAGCGTTCTATAGGTTGTATTCCCCTCCCTGTAGGTAATTTCTTGAGAGTCACAAAAATACAATGAATCATGGGGGGGGTTTGTTGTTATTCTTGGGGCAGAACCAGGGTGACTCCTTTCTGTTTTCATGAGTTTAAATAAGGTACATCAGTTATCAAAGAAAGAGGTACAATAACCAGAGCTTACGGTTCAAATGAAACGTCGGAAACCAAATCTTTATTCAGATGTTCATTCGAATATTTGAAGGGGTTTTAAATGGTTTGCAGCATGCAGGGCAGATAAATGCTCTGACTCCCAACTCCTAGTCAGACACTAATCAGCCTTTCCATCTTGATTAAAGGCACCAGCAAGGGGAGCGTTCTGCTGCGGCAGCATTAGCAGGACTCTGATGGAATGGAATTGGCAGCCAGACGCCAATTAACTGATGCAGCCACCAAAAGAGCTGAAGATAGAGGAAGACGGATGCCGGGAGGGAAAGGGCAAAATCAGGAATGAATGGGGATTAAAAAGAAAAAGATTACACAGGGTTGTACTAAAAGATTTCCTTATTTTAATGAGGCTAATATCGCTGCTTATAATGATGAGATACCAATGAGATTTTATCTCTCCTTTAAAATTTATTAAGGATGAAAAGATTCAAAAGTCTGTTGAAAGATTGAAAACATTTGGTCTCTAAAAGTTAAAATGGAACCGGGAACTGGAAAAGAGTGTCCTGATTTAATACATATTGGTAGGCAAACAACTGAACTTTCTTCTGTAGTTTACAGGTAGTCACAGATCTTGGACAGCCTTAAATGAAAGTGGTAAGATAAGTAAAGATGTTGTGAGTTACTCTCACTTGGGAGGCCCAGGTACTGCTGGATCCCCAACAAGTAGCACAGAGGCCTCGGGTTTGGAATAGTCAGGGCCAGCAAAAGTACCAAATGTTTGTTCTATGCTTTTTTACAACTAAAGTCCTCCTTGTTTCCCTGCAGTGTGATCTTGAAAGAATGCTTGATACTTGTTAACTAATGGAGTTATGAATTTCAGGGCAGACTAAAATTATTTGGCACCTGGAGGGAGTATCACAGTTTATTCACAAATTATTTGGCTCCCCTTCCACACCCGAAACCCCTTTAAGGTGGCCAGATAAGTTTTTACTAGGTAGCTGTTTATCTGCCAGTAATGCCAGTCAAGAAGTAACAGATGAAAGAAGTATCACAGAAGAGTCTGGCAGATTCTAGGATAGCAGGAGAGAAGCGAAAATACCATCAACAGATGGATGAAAGGAGAGTTGTGGTTTTAAAATCGCAAGTGTATGGTGAGAAAGACAGGAACTGAGGTCAACGATTTTTCAGAGAATTAACCCAGAGAAAGCTCACATTTTCTATTTGGGCAACTAGCATCAACTACTTTAATTTCTTTATGTTTCCAAATATATTACACAAGTTAATTTGTTCTGAATTTACCCTTGAAGCAGAAACAACATTTTCCTGGATCTCTTCTTCACATGCTTTTAGGGTTACTCAGAAAAACCCAGAAACCAAACCAAGTGGACAGCCAGTTTTGTCTCCCCAAAGCCCTGCTCCGAAGTTTGCTATATGCTAAGGATCGCCCTGGTGTGTGGGTGTCTAGTTGTGGTGAGGGAGACAAAGAAAGTCCTGAGAACACTGATCAGCACAATCCTCTTGGAAGAAAAACAGAAGAGTGAAACATTTAATGGCAAAAATAAAAATAACTCAATACACCTAAATATTAAGAAGTTTGTGAAAAGAATTTCAAATATTGAATGCATACTGAATAAAGGTATGAGAAAGAGATTCCCTTTGGATCTGTGGATGACACTCGCTCCAAAGCCCAAGTAAAACAAACTCTGAGTCCTCAGATTCCGGGTCCTCCTGACCACGCGGGACATCAGGACCCCTTCTGACCAGGGTTCACAGTGAGAGTGAGGAGAAATCCTGGTGACAGGGGACATCCCAAGCACGTGAAGACAGCACTGGCTGTTGGGAGTGAAGGCGGCTGGCAGAGAAGAGAGAATGTGGGAAGCAGCCTGGGTCTCCATGCCTAAGGAGAGGCAAGTGGCTAACCAGAGGCTTTCGCAGGAGACAAAGGGATGCTGAGAGAGAGAGAGGTCCAGTTATCTGGGAAACTCAGCATCTTCTAAACAGCCATGAACTAAGATAAAAAACAAGACTAAACAATCAAACAAATCAAAACAAACACCCCTGGGTAACCACAATAGGCATCACCAAGTCCCTGCAATCAACTGGATCCTAACTCAGAGCCTGCTTAGTCTCAGACACAGTTCTAAAAGTACATACGGTGTGGTGTTTGGCTTCCTAACTTGATAGCAGGCTAGAATCTGCAAATTGGGAAGGAATTTGCTGGAGATGGTCTCCGTAGAGATCATCCTAAGAGTAAGGGAAGAAGAAGAAAAAATATGAATTTTAAAAGTAGACCACACGGGGCCGGCCTGGTGGCGCAAGCGGTTAAGGGCGCGTGCTCTGCTGCGGCAGCCCGGGGTTCGCTGGTTCGGATCCCGGGCGCGCACTGACACACCGCTTGTCTAGCCATGCTGTGGTGGCATCCCATATAAACTGGAGGAAGATGGGCATGGATGTTAGCCAGGGGCCACTCTTCCTCAGCAAAAAGAGGAGGATTGGCAGATGTTAGCTCAGGGCCGATCTTCCTCACAAAAAAAATAAAATAAAAAAATAAAAGTAGACCACAAACTAAAAATGTATTTACCTGTTTTTCCAAAGCTAAGTGATCCACACTTTTGTATATTAAGGACACTGCTGTATGAAGCATAACACAGTAACTAAAAAATTAAAATGATGACCCTATGCCATTAAGACATAAGAGATTGGTGGCATAGTTAAGAACAGCTTAGACCTAGAAAAAGGTTCATATTCCATATTCACTGATTCTCTCTACATCAATGGAGTGTGACCACCTTCACGTGTCATCTTCTAGCAGAGGTCATATCTACAAGCACAAGAAACTTCTACTGTCCTGGCATAGGGTTAAACCTATACACTGAAAAGAGAGGAAATGATTACAGGTCAAGCAGGGTGCCTCATGTGCCTCACAGGAGGATGTTTTGAAATACTAAGTCGGGGCTTTTCTCATGCCTGGTAATTCCTGTCACCCTGTGACCTTCCACCTGGAAACTAGGCAGGGCAATGGGTGAATGGCCTCAGGGAAGGGAGAGTCAGCACGTGGATGAGCTGCAAGATTCAGCTTAAAGATTCCTCAGAGCCAGTTAGGGGAAGAGAGAGGACCGGAAGCAGAGCGAGAAGATGTGGCTGTGCCCCTAAGAAGGCGCTCTGGGCCCTGCCCTCACGTCTGCGTCCCAGGGTAGAGGGAGTGATAGACGTGGGTATCTAAGAGCAGAAACAACATGTGTTTCATTCTCCAGTGCAGCCTGGCGGCAGGGGAGGGGACAGCAAAGCTCCTTGCATTTCCCTGTGCCCACGGTGGTGTGGCAGCAGACGGCAAGGGTTGCAGGCTCAGAGGCCCTCACACCTCAGTGTGGAAGAGGTTGCAGCCTCACTGATGAACAGTTTTCTTTTGCTGTTGAGAAGAGTACAGCTGTGCCAAGTCTCTGCAGGCAAGGAGGTGGCAGCCTGATCTAGATGGGTGACACAAAACAGCCAGACAGGAGCAGGAAGGTTTCTGCAGAGAGGAAGTGGGGATGATGACTGTGGACTACCTGCTCCCCTCAGCTCCAATGCTTTGGCTCCCTGGAGGGGAGCCAGGGATGGGACAAGGAGACCCTGAATTAACTGAGTGATCTAAATAGACTGAAACCAGGTTTCCTCCACCCAGCAGAACTGAGACCCCAGCAGTACTGAGTTCAGTCACAGGGAGAAAAAAAAAAAGAAGCAGGTTACACTTCTTGCACGTCTACCTTTGTGCATTAAAACCTGAGATTACCACGCGTATGTGTGAGCACTACAGCTGCAAGCTGTGTTTGATGGATATAATATTTGCGTGAGGTTATTTTGCATGTGAAACAGGTGGTGAATCTGTTTTTATTGTTGTGGTTGTTTTGCTTTTATTACAGATGTGGTAATATATGACCCACCTGTGGACTCATTCACACATTTTACCTTTTTATCGAATAGCAACTATAATAACTGGGAACGTTTTGAAATAGGGAAAAAACTTTGTTTCTATATCATGGTTCTCAAGCCTAAAACCCCCTTTTTATAACAAATATTTTGTAATGCTTCTTTTAATGAAATTCGTACACAATATTATAATGAAATTCATACACAATATTATACTTATATACCTAATTTTTAAATAACTCTAAATGTAATATAACGGAGAAAAGGCAATTTGATAATAAAATAGCATGTGTTTCATATGAAAACGTGTAGGCTCAACCCTAAAAGACACAGCAAACTGGTTAGATAATTGCATGTACTATATATGAAGAAATTTGGACTTAAAGGAGGCCATTCTATACTAGAAGGACAGAAAAATGAAAGAGCAGGGATGAATGCTAGAATAAAAATTAGAATAGTAAGTGTATATAAAACCACACAAAAATTACATTGTGTTTATATGCTGACTAGACTAGGTTCTAGACTCAGAAAATTATAAACATGTTTTGTAATCTTCATGACTAACCAGCAGGATACCTGTAAGTTGTACAAGACTTAGGACAGCTCCTCACTGCATAGGGCTATTAGAGGCATGGCATCCTGGGCTTCTGCCCACCAGGTGCTAGTAGCAGCCAATAAATTTCCAAAATGCTCCAGTCAGAACCACTGCCCTACATAATGGCAGGCTGGGACATACAGCCAGGATGGGCTGTGGCCTCTCTTTCAAGAGGTGTCACAGGCTGGTACTCATTACTTTGTGAATTTACCACAATTTGGGGTCTGGTCTGAAGTCCTGCAAGCTCATCAATAATTCTATCAGCACATGGAAAGAGGCTCCACCTCTCAGGAGCAGAACCATTATAAATGATATACATAATCAGTGTCATTTAACTGATTTACAGCGTAAACTTACCTATCACCACAGCTGGCATGTTCATGGCCCCAAGGGAGTCACATAAGTGCATGGGAAGCTAAATTATAATCAGATTTCCAGGTGAGGAAGGACTCAGAGACTAACTATGTCTTATTGCTAATACATTTGTATTTTTGTTTATGCAATCTCATAATAAAGTAATTACTTTTCAGATCTAAAATATATCACATTAAGTTATACTATATATATTCAAAAATGTAGTAAAAGAAGGCTTCTTTCTATAAAAAGGAAATTACCAAGTTTTAACCATTTTTTCAGCAACTAAGTTCTCAAAAATATACTAAAGTTCACTCAAGAAGAATCTACTGAAGTTTACTCCAGAAAAAATAGAGAACCTAAGTAGCTCTTTATTAAAGAAATTGAAGTTTGTAGTTAAAAACTTCCCATAAAGAACACTCCAGGCCCAAATGGCTTCACTGGTGAATTCTATCAAACATTTAAGGGAGAAATAATACTAGTTCTATACAAAACAGAGAGAAGCCTAAACTTCCCAACTCATTCTATGAGGCCAGCATTACTCTGATTCCGTAACCAAAGACATTACAATAAAAGAAAACTACAGCGAACAGAGGTGCAAATATCCTTAATAAAATTTTAGTAAATCAAATCCAGCTATATATAAAAACAATAATACATCATTGTGTTAGTTTTCTATTTATTGCTCCTATAATAAATTGTCATAAAGTTAGCAGCTTAAACAACACAAATTTATAATCTTATAGTTCTATAGGTTAGAAGTCTGAGGTAAGGCTCCTTGGGCTAAATCAAGGTCTTGGGGGGGCTACATTCCCTTCTCGAGGCTCTAGGGAGAAGCCATTTCTTTGTCATTTCCAGCTTCTCAATGCTGCTCAAATTTCTTGGCTCAAGATTCTTTTCCTCCATCTTCAAAGCCACCAATGGCAGGTTGAGTCTTTCTCACTTCATATTACTTTGACCTCCTCTTTATCTCTCTCTTCCACTTTTAAAGATCCTTGTGATTACCTTAGGCCCAAACAGATAATCTCCTCATTTTGAGGTCAGCTGATTGGCAACCTTAATTCAGTCTGCAACCTTAATTCTCCTTTGCCATATAACATAACATATTCACAGGGTCCGAGCTTTAGGACATGAACGTCTTGAGGGGGAAGACATGGAAAAACATTACTCTGCCTACCACAACCATGATGATCAAATGAGGCTTATCCCAGGATTGCAAGCAATTTTCAAATAGAAGAACAACGCTGGAAGAATTACACTACCCAACTTCAAGACCTACTATAAAGCTATAGTAATCAAGACAGTATGAGACTGGAACAGGGGGCCTAGTAAAGAACCACACTTACATGACCAGTTGATGTTTAGCAAAGGTGCCAAAAACAAACCAATCAAGAAAAAAGTCTTTGCAACAAATGATTCTAGAGTAATTAGATATCTACAGGAAAAAAAAAAAAAAAAAGAACCTTGACCAATCCCTACTTCACAATGTACTGCATAAAAATTAATTGAAGATGGATTATATTATAACTCAATAGTTAAAAAAACATTAAAATATGGGCAAAGGATATGAATAGATATTTCTCCAAAGATCTAAAAATGGCCAATAAGCACACGAAAAAACGTTCAATAGCATTACTCATCAGGGAGATGCAAATCAAAACCACAATAAGATACCACTTCACCCCTACTAGGATGGTTATAACAAAAAAGACAGACAATGACAAGTGTTGGAGAGGCTGTGAAGAAACTGGAACTCTCACACATTGCTAGTGGGAATGTAACATGGTGTAGCTGCTTTGGAAATAGTTTGGCAGTTCCTCAAAAAGTTAAACATACAGTTACCATATAACCCAGAAATCCCACCCCTAGCTATCTATCCAAGAGAAATGAAAACATCTGTCCACACAAAAACTTGTGTATGAATGCTCATAGCAGCATTTATTCATAATAGCCCAAAAAAGTGGAAACACCCAATGTCCATTAATTGATGAATGGATAAAGAAAAATGATATATTTTCAGCAATACACAGCAAAAAAAAAAAAAGGAATATTATTCAACAATAAAAAGGAATAAAGTACTGACACATGCTACAATACAGATAAACTCTGAAAACATTATGCTAATGAAAGAAGTCAGACACAAAAAGGCCACATATTGTATTATTCCATTCATATGAAATGTCCAGAACAGGGAAATCTATAGAAAGTAGATTAGCGGTTGCCAGGGGCTGGGAGGAGGGAGGAATGCTAATGGATACAGGATTTTTTGTGGGGGTGATAAAAAAATTAGATAATGGTGATGATTGTACAACTTTGTCAATATACTAAAAACCACTGAATTGTACACTTTAAAAGGGTGAATTTGGTGGCAATGTGAATTATATCTTAACAAAACAAAACTGTATGAGGAAAAAAACATGGATCCAAGACCTAAATGTAAAAGCTAAAACCATAAAACTTTCATTGAAAAACATAAGAGAATATCTTTGTGACTTGGGGGTAGGCATAGTTTTCTTAAAATCAACAGCTTTATTTATACATTTGTGTATAAATAGTGATAAGACCCATAATGGTGTGAGAGGAAGCAGAGGGATGCTATAACTTCAAAGGCAGAATAGTCAGGGGGAGAAAGTGCAGCTCTGGTCAGCTGGTGGGATCTCGCTGCAACTAAGCACCCACCCTGCACTTTTTGCCCTT
This sequence comes from Diceros bicornis minor, assembly GCF_020826845.1. NCBI lineage: Eukaryota > Metazoa > Chordata > Mammalia > Perissodactyla > Rhinocerotidae > Diceros > Diceros bicornis. Next base: position 7,730,503 of record NC_080740.1, read on the forward strand.
TGGATGAGAAGTGGGTTAAAGACAAAATCCTACATTCAGGAAAACTCTTCCTGATGTCACAGGAATGCACACAGTCTGCCTCATGGAAACAGTCCAAGCCTGCTCACTCCATGTATATTTCAGAACACAGGCAAGGATAAACTTCAGCACAACAGATGTGATTCTTCTAGACAGGGCATTCTGAGTACCACCCTAATTATCAAAACCCAGCTCTTCCAGGACATGTCAGATTTTTTGTTCTTGTTTTCACCAGTCCATCAAATTGACTTGGCTTCTTTTAAAAACAGTAGATCTCTTCTGGAATCAATGTGTCTCTCTTTCTCGTACAGATCTCTACTTTTATACTTCAGTTTTTCATCGAGCCTTTTGTGGTAAGCTGACCCTACAAAACATCTGCTTGGCACGTGAGACACAAGATTCTTTTTTGGAAAGCTTTTTGTATGCACCCAAAGAGACCGCTTCATTGTCTATTCCATTTTTGGCTTCCTGCAAGTTTAAATGTAGAATCAAGTGGAAAATGACTTCAAAACAGATAAGAGATTATATGAATCTTTTCCATACTTCATGTAATCATGAAGATATATTAACTCTATCAGATATGAAACGGTGTCCTAGTGATTTCTTTTATTTTTTATCTTCTGATTTACATACAGTAAAAGTCACTTGTTTTGGTATGAGGTTCTCTGAGTTTTGATTAATGGAGCCATATAACCAGCACCACAATCAAGATACAGTGCAACTCCATCACCCCAGAATCACTCCCTTGTGAGGCCCCTTTGTAGTCAAACCCTCCACCCCACCCTTAACCCCTGGCAACCGCTGATGTTTTCTCCATCTTCAAAGTGTTGCCTTTTCCAGAATGTCATATAAAAAGAATAATACAGTGTGTAACCTTTTGAGTCTGGCTTCCTTCACTCAGCATAATGCATCTGAGATTCATGCGTGTCAGTGCGGGTATCAGCAGTGCAGCGTGTTGCTGAGCAGTGGTCCACTGCAGAGATGTACCAGTTTCATTTATCCATCCGCTAGTTGAAGGACATTTGAGTTTTTTCCAGCTTTTAGCAATTACCAATATAGCTGCTATAAACGCATGGGTGTAGGTTTTTGTCTAAACATGTTTTCATTTCTCTTTGGTAAATCCCCACGACCGGGATTGCTGCTTTCAAAATATCTTTTCTGGGCCGGCCCCGTGGCTTAGTGGTTAAGTGCGCGGGCTCCGCTGCTGGCGGCCCGGGTTCGGATCCCGGGCGCGCACCTACACGCCACTTCTCCGGCCATGCTGAGGCTGCGTCCCACATACAGCAACTAGAAGGATGTGCAGCTATGACATACAACTATCTACCGGGACTTTGGGGGGAAAATAAATAAATAAATAAAATCTTAAAAAAAAAATATCTTTTCATCATCTTTGGTTTTCAGCAGTTTGATTACAATGTGGGTGTAGTTTTCCTTGGGTTCATCCTGATTGGATTTACTGAGCTTCTTGACTCTATACACATCTCCAAGTTTGTAAAGTTTTAAGACATTATTCCTTCATATATTTTTTTCTGCACCAATATTTTTCCTCTCCTTCTGGGACTCTACGGACATACATGTTAGACCTTCTGATACTGTTCCACAGGTCCCTGCAGCTCAGTTTGATTGTTTTCCTATCTTTTTTCTCTGTCTTTCAGATTGTGTAATGTCTATCGATCTGTTCTGAAGTTCACCGACCCTTTCTATCGTCTTCATTCTGCTACTGGGCCCACAGAGTGAATTTTTAATTTCAGACACTATATTTTTTAATTGTAAAATTTCAATTTGGTTCTTTTTTTACCCTTTCTTTCTTTTTCTCTGCTAAGAACTTCTACTTTTCCATTTATTTCAAGAGTGTCCAACTTTATCTCATAGGGAATGCTTATAATCAACCCAGTTAAGACTCAGACTACAAGTTTTGTCTCACCTTCTGTGGACAGTGGTTCTAATGTCAGTTTAGTTTTTAAAGCCTTTGCTAAGACGCTTGGGTTTGCCCAGTGTGTGCACCACTTGGGGATTAGTCTGGGACTTGTGCAGTGGCTTGTAGCGCAGTTGAGTTCTGGAAGCCTTTGCTTCGCTTCTTTGGGTCTGTGTGGTACCTGCACAGCTTGGCGGTGAGCCTGGGACTTAAGTCAGTTCATACCTCTGATCAGAAAGACAAGTTTCTCTCAGGTTTTAGCCCCCTATTCTGTCATGCACTTCCACACAACTGAGGTTGCCTTTGGGAGCAAAGCAGCAAAAGAAAAAGAGAGATAAAATAATCGGATTCTCCCAAACTCTTTGGACAAAAAGGGCCCCTTTTCTCTAGTCTGCTGGTCAGAGAGAATCTTCTTTTGGGGTTTTAAGTGGCCAAACCCCCCACTACAAAAGCAATGCAGGTCCTCAACTGGGGTCGGCCTTGGGGCAGGGTCAGCAGAGAAAAAACAGAAACAAACAAAATGGAAATTCTTCTCCAAATCTCCTATATTCTCCTTTCCCAAACCTCTGGTTAGAAACAGGGATTTCATCCTGAGGTTTTGCTGCCAACAACTGTTGCATAGTTCCGTAATTCTATCAGCCCTTGAGTCAAAGCTGGGAAAAACTCATCCCCGTACAAGGCCTTGATAAAGCTGTGACTTCATTCCCATTTGCCATTTGCCTGCTATTATTTACTTTTCAGGCACCCCAGGGAGTTGTTTTCTGTATTATCCAGAGTTTTTAGTTGTCATCCATGAGAAAGATAGGCTTTAGGTGGCTTATTCCATCCTGCCCAGCACCAGAAGGGTGTGCTCGTGATTTTAACGAGAATGGGCCAATGGGACTTGTGATATCCAGTCTTGTTTTCTGTTGTTGTTACCTTTGCCTGAATTAATACAGAAGCAGAATAAATGACACCTCATGTCAGGTAAGAATAAAAAAGAAAACAATTGGGGCTGGCCCAGTGGCATAACAGTTAAGTTTTCACCCTCCGCTTTGGTGGCCCGGGGTTCACAGGTTCAGATCCCAGGGTGTGGACCTTCACTGCTTGTCAAGCCATGTTGTGGCAGCGTCCCATATGAAGTAGAGGAAGATGGGCACGGATGTTAGGCCAGGGCCAATCTTCCTCAGCAAAAAAAGAGGAGGATTGGCAACAGATGTTCGCTCAGGGCTAATCTTCCTCAAAAAAAAAAAAAAGGAAAACAATTATCTGAAAGGCCTTAATTTAGCACCTGCTAGACACCCATGACTGTTGTCAGCACTGTGGAAAAAGATGACAGAGGTTCCTTACATGGTCCCTGCTTTCAAGGGGCATGTCATCCATAGAAAGCCTGGCCCATGTGAAAAATACAAGACTGTCCCCAGTTAGGACTAAAAAGGATACAGGGAAAGGAGAGAGAGATGAAAACAAGGGAATCAGAGAAGGTGACATGGATGCCGGTCAACCCCATGCTAGACCCAGATGGAAAAGAAAAGGCACATTCTGCCAGAGGGGACGGGGTAATCATTCTTCCAAAGTTGGTTTTGTACCTTTTTGTTACACATTGAGTTAATTTTCCCCAAAGGAAACTAAGAGGCAGTTTCTAAGGGCATTTTATGACTCCTGACCCTGTTCTCTCATCTTGGTAGGAAGGGTTTCCAGGACTTTGGTACAGAGTGAGGACCGGAGGCCCAGTCATGCTGGAGTGAGTCATGGGATCCTTCCTGGGGAGTCTTGAATTACCACAGACAAAATTCTCAATAATGGTTGTAACTCAGCTGGTTGCTGGCATTGTTTGTATGCTGCAGCTGAGTTAAAGCATTTGGAAGTTTATTTTTCATATTTTATTTGGGTTTATTCCTACAATCACAAAGGCAGTACCTTCATTCTAGGACAGCATCTATTGTATTTGAAAATATTTGTGAAGTATTCAGAAGGGCTTTGCATGGAGAGCCCCTGCGAGCAGACAACCACAGAGGAGGCGAGGCCGCGGGTAAAGCAATTGCACAGATGGCCTGCATAAGCAAACAGGGGCCAAGTCCATTGTGATTTTTCGCTTGCAGCTGTGTGGAAAATACCCATGCTAGTGACTCAACGTCTTTGGATTTCTAGCTTTAAATTACAGCTGGGAAGAGAACATTTTCAAATGCTGAGCATATAGGGAGACTGGTGAGCTTCAGCAGTTTTGAGCCCATCAGCTACCGTGCATTGCAATACGGAAGGACAATTTTAAAAAAATAACAGGGATTGCTGTCTCAGTAAGAGCATCAAGCATGGTACCTGGACAGCTGGCACAGCAACCAGAGCTGTGGTGACAGAGATGCTGTATCTATTTCCACTTGGAGAGTGAGCTTCCTTCTGGTGTAACTTCATGCTGGGGTCCTGATGTTCTCTTCTGGGGAGGTGTGCTCAGATCCCAAGTTATTGCTTGGCCAGCCCATCAGGCTCACATGAAAATGGCAGGACCAGTGACTGCATCACATTTGTGTCTTTTCACGGTTTTATCTGGGAACTCTATCTGTTGTAAAAGACCTTACTTGTGTTCCCCGATCCCCATCCCCCCACTTCCACCCTCCTCCTGGCCGGCTGCTGGGACTGTATTTTGTCGCTTATCTAACACAAAATAAACAGAACAATCTGGAGCTAATTTAAGCGGTTTACCATATCAGGATACAGCTGGGAAAGATTTTAAGAAAAAGGCTCAACAGGAACAATAGTGCTGTGAAGCTGAGCAGCGGCGGAGAGCACAGGAAGGCAGTTTCAGACAGCCTGGCAGACAGCTGTCAGCCACTCCAATAACAATCCCCGCAGCCAATGAAAACGGGCAGGGTCTGTGCGGGCAGCTCAGCCGGAACACCAACAGTGAAAACAAGGGATTGGAGGGTGTTCTGAGTTAATGGCTCAAGTGTCAGAGCCACCAGTCCTCCGGGAACCCTTCCACAGTGCTCCCACGCAGCAAGGACTGAAGAGGAATTGCAGATGAGGGGACACTTCATTTCTCCATAACACTGGCCAAGACTTTTTTTTCTGACATGCATGCATACATGCTGGCTTTATCCTGACTTATGAATCCAGCAAGGCCCGCAGAGAAACATCTGTTTTTGACATCAATTTCTTCTACTCTGCAGGCTGGTTGTCTTTTTAACTCTTTGGGGGCCTCTGGCTAGACCTTGAATTTCCTGGTGCAACTTGACAGAGGTGAGAGGGCTGGAGGGAGTTAAATAAAGCTCTGTGCTGCCCTTGAAAGAACCTGCAAATGCTTTACGTATTAAAACAAAAAACCCCACTTGGATCAAGCTCTTGACAAAAATCCAACCAATTAAGCAAACTGCATAGTCCTAAAGGCAGTGACGTTTCGTGCAGAGAATACTGAATTGAAAGCCTGGACTTGAAAACACCAATTTGTAAAGGTACATGCACCCCTGTGTTCATTGCAGCGTTATTCACAATAGCCAAGACTTGGAAGCAACCTAAGTGCCCATCAAGGGACGAATGGACAAAGAAGCTGTGGTATATATACACAATGGAATACTACTCAGCCATAAGAAACAATGAAATCCAGCCATTTGTGACAACATGGATGGACACTGAAGGTATAATGCAAAGTGAAATAAGTCAGAGGGAGAAGGTCAAATACCGTATGATTTCCTTCATTAAGTAGTAGATAATAACAACAATAAACACATAGGGACAGAGATTAGATTGGTGGGGAGGAGGGGAAGGGGGGAGGGAGGAGGGCGAAAGGGATAATTCAGCACATGTGTGTGGTGATGGGTTGTAATTAGTATTTTGGTGGCGAACATGATGTAATCTATGCAGAAATAGAAGTACAATGATGTACACCTGAAATTTTTACAATGTCATAAACCAATGTTACTGCAATAAACAAAAAATTAAAAAAAAAAAAAAAAAAAAGAAAGCCTGGAGACCTGGACTCTAAGTCAGCTTCTGCACTGCAAAAGGTTTCTGGGTCAGCTTCCTCACTTTGGGACTAAATGCCCTTTTCTCCTTCTTCTTCATTTAACTCATGATATTAGCTTATGCTCACACCTTCTTCCAGGGAGCACTCAACTTAGTAAAAGTTTCCCCCTGACAAGAGCAACCTTTGGGTCTACTATAGAACAATTCCATTTGTTTGAGGATAACTTTAAAAAATAATCTATCTGTGTTCTAAAGTAAGAAGAATGCCATCTGGATGGTTCAATTAAAAAAATAAAAGAAAAAGTAGAAATTAAATAAATGTTTTATTAGTCACTGCTCCATCTATTGTCATGCCATATGTCACAACAGATCATTTAAATAGTATTGATTATCAAAGTTTCCAGGATAACAGAACTAACTTAAGACTAAAATCTCAGTGTGCAAATACACAGAGATATGGATAGGTTTTCTAAGAGCAGAAAAGAATATGGAAGGCAGGGAACTATCTTCTTTAGAAAATGTAATATCCCTTCTATTTCCAGAGCATGTAAGTTTGGACAATGATTACTTCAAAAATATCTGAGCACACTTACAGAAAAAAAAAAAAACAAAAACCAATTATCTGAAAATAAAAACTCTCTCTAGAACAGCTCTCAAACAATAGCATATATCAGAACCACCGAGAAGGCTTGTTAATGCACACGTTGCTGGGTCCCACCTCCAGAGTTTCTGGTCCAGAGAGGGCCTGAGAATTTGCATTTCTAACAAGTTCCCAGGTGATGGTGATGACGATGCTCCTGGGACCATACTTTGAAAATCATTTCTCCATAGAGAGAGATTTAGTGGCTGATACATTAAAGTCAATCAATTTGACTTGGTATCTTTTTTGTTGTTCTTCTGAATGACTGATCAAGTGTGGCTGAATAGTGATAGCGGAAAAATAAGAACACAAATGGGTACTGAATCAATGCAGAATATTCATAAAAGTCACACAAAGAGAAAATGGCTGGACCTTAACTTCCGTGAGGATTAAATTATAAAAGAATTATAAAAGTCATTATTTGCTGAAGGGTAAAATTGTCCTTGACTTAAGCATAAAAAAATGGGGCAAAGCAGGGCCGGCCTGGTGGCTCAAGCAGTTAAGTGCGCACGCTCCGCTGCGGCGGCCGGGGGTTTGCCGGCTCGGATCCCAGACGCACACCGACACACTGCTTGGCAAGCCATGCTGTGGCGGCATCCCATCTAAAGTGGAGGAAGATGGGCACCGATGTTAGCCCAGGCCCAGTCTTCCTCAGCAAAAAAAGAGGAGGATCGGCAGATGTTAGCACAGGGCTGATCTTCCTCAAAAAAAAAAAAAAAAAGTGGCGAAGGAGAAGTGTTTATAATAATAAGTCCCTGGGTCTCGACTCTATTCCAGTGGTTCTCATTCTGGCTACACAACAGAACCACTTGGGAAATCAGAATCTTTGAAAGGGGCTTTCAAGGTGATTTGGAAATACAGAGAAGACTGGGAACCTGCCTAGAAGGTGCTCTGTCCTAGAGAAGAGAGTGTTTGAATTTCCAGGATTGGACCACAGAATCTCAAATGGTATCTTAGAGATCAACATGAAGATGACGAGGTCAAAAAAGACTAAATGGCATGCAAGAAGCTGAACAGCTAGTTAGAAGCAAAGCCACAATTAAACTTCTTTTCCTGACGCCCATCCAAATCTCCATCATATTATTTGACTGCAATGGCAATAATAATTAAAAAGATAGAAAAAGGAGATAATTGTGGAGAATCTAAAATAGAGCCCTCAGTACACAACAGTAAGGTCAATTATCATCTTGGAGATGCCAGTGGTTTCATTCAAAGTATCCATTTTAAGAAACTGAGGAGTCAATGCAGGCTTTCATCAATTCTGAAACTATACTTCTAATGAATGGTTATGTAGCCAGGTCTTCACTCTCTACAGCCTAAGTGGTTGCGGTGACGTTGGTGAGTAACATTATTGTGGTACATGAAGACCATATGAATTTGAAGAATAAGAAAAAAGAGAGAAGATGGACTAGAGTGATGCTGTCTGGTGGCCTTAGCTCACAGGAGAGCTCCTCTCAAGCAAGTTGTTTCGGAGACCCCATCAGCGCTCCCACCATATTGCAGTGCGAGAGGTTTGCCAGAGGAAAAGTGAGGTCATGGAGTGATCTGCTGAGGCCCACAGCTCATCTGTGACTCAGCCGACTTTATGGGACTCAAAATGAATTAAAACTACATTTAAAAGTCGTATCTTCCACCTGGTTCCCATCATTGATTTTGGCTAGCAGGAAAAGGATGTGTCAGTTTTTATCTGCAGGAGGTAAAAAAGGGACAGTATATTTCGGGGAAAAGCAAACATATTTGCCATGATGGTTTCGGTTTTACCAACACAGCAGGTGGGTCAGGAAGTACCGTACGATCCAAGTAATTACCACAGCAACATTTCACTCAACCAGGAAATGTGCCGTCACACGGCCACGGAGAAGGCATGTTTTGAGTACACAACATGGAACAGAGGTCAGATAGGAGCTTCTCCAACTATCTGACTGCGGCACTCCATTTTATGGACACTTGTTTCTCTTGAGATCAATTCACAATATCACTATCCATTCCCGTTTTGTGATGAAAACCACACATCCAATCAGCAATTATTTTTCAAGCAGCTTTGCTGAAAGAACAGTTGAGGCATTAGAAAGAAGAATCAGGGGACGGCCCGGTGGCGCAGTGGTTAAGTGGGCGCGCTCTGCTGCAGCGGCCCAGGGTTCGAAAGTTCAGATCCTAGGCGTGCACCAGTGCACCGCTTGTTAAGCCATGCTGTGGCGGCGTCCCATATAAAGTAGAGGACGATAGACACAGATGTTAGCCCAGGGCCAGTCTTCCTCGGCAAAAAGAGGAGGACTGGCATGGATGTTAGCTCAGGGCTAATCTTCAACGCAAAAAAAAAAAAAAAAAAAGAAAAAAGAGAGAAGAATCAATGTATCATGCTGATCACTTAAAAGCTTTTTTCGTGGTTACTGAAAGCTTGCTAAGAGCTAGGGGACAGGACTCTGTGAGTCAGTGGGCTCTTCCAAGGCGGCTTCTTGGTCAGACGGAGCAGTGCTTCCCTCACCAGTCCTTGTCCTGCCAGCCAAACTCATGATGGAACCAGGCTTTTAAAACATAGTTTTAATTCACTCTGAGTATGAAAAAGTAGGCTGAGTCACAGACAAAAGCAACAGTTCGTGGTGGACTTAGTATGTTCCCTGCTCTGTTCTATGTTGGAAGCATTTATTTCATTTGATTCTCAAGTTTCTCATGCTATGATCAAACACAAATGTAGTGGTTCCTATCAGTTTATTTTACAAATGTGAGTTAGAGCCCCTGACCCACATTTCAACATAGGCTCAGTGTTGCGTGTCCGTGTTTGGAGCTGAAATTGACAGACTTGCCATTTTAGATACATCACAATTATTCTCTGCCACTATATATGTTTATGCTAAGATATCAAAGTACCCAAAATTTTAGCAAAAAAAAAAAAAAGTCTTTTCGACCTGTAGTCACCCAAATCATGATTTCTTAAAATGACTGCTATTATTAAAAATTATGTTTTTAAAGAATGTTTAATGTCAGAGAAATTTTTACTACAGAAAGTTAATATTTGCCTTGGGTGGTAGGATAACGAATAATTTTCCTTTTTCTCTTTAAATTTTTCAATAGTTTTCTAGTTTTCTACCATGATCATGTATTAATTTTTTTATCAGAAGCATGATTAAAGTAATTTTAAATACATTAATGAAGATAGTAAGGATTTCTTTCAAAAGTTGATATTAAATCTAAAATAAGTGTGGCATGGGCCGGCTCCGTGGCGTAGCGGTTAAGTGCGCGCGCTCTGCTGCTGGCGGCCCAGGTTCGGATCCCGGGCGCGCACTGACGCACCGCTTCTCCGGCCATGCTGAGGCCTCGTCCCACATACAGCAACTAGAAGGATGTGCAGCTGACATACAACTATCTACTGGGGCTTTGGGGGAAAAATAAATAAATAAATAAAATTATAAAAAAAATAAGTGTGGCTTGTTGTATAATCAAGTCTACTCTGGTCATCCAAAGGTTAGAAAGTATTATTTTAAATGTTAATTTACAAAGAAGAAAAAAAATGAACTAGGCAGTACCTTTTTTTAAGAGAGAAAAGTAACATTTTAGAGCCAAATTACTTAAAAATATAAAATGAAACAAGCCCTCAGTGTGGCCACCAGTCCTTCTCAGTGCCATCCTTGTTGGAACAGGGTGACCCCCATATTGAAATGGAGTGGCCCACAAATACTCAGAGCCATAGGATAGCGCCAAGATACTTTATCTTCATTATATTTCAGGAAAGTCTTCTTACGGATATTAAACCTTCCTGATCATTGTCCAGGTAATTTGCTAACCAATCGACTATCTCCTTCAGCGTTTGAGCTTATCTTCACTCCTTGTGTATTTTTGACTAGAAGAGGCATAGCTCAATTCTGACAGAATTGTTTCCTTTTGTCAAATAAATCTGGTCTTCACTAACAATGCGCAATCAGTTTGGTTTCTGTTTCCCATTCATTTCCTGGACATCTGCTTATTATCTCGTTATCCAATAATCACCTGACCAACCAGCTACTGCTGCCACTTCAATTGAAGTTGACACAATTTATCTAGTTGACCTATCTAGGCCCTTGGCTTCTTTTTTGAGCTTTATCAGCCATGCCATAAAGGACTTTTCTGAGCTGCATTGATACTGTAACTAAAAGGCAACCAGTGATCCCAAGGAAAGACCCTCCACACTGAGGATTGTGGTTAGTGAAATACTTCGTTCGAGTCAGTCTGAGGCAAGCTAACTCTGCACACTAAGAGAAAAGATGCCCCAGAGGCAGTGACAGGGAAGGTCAAATAGGCTTTCAGTTAAACACGAAGACTACATTGATCTGGGGAAAAAAAGAAAAGGAGGGATAGAAGTGAAACAGAAGATAAAATGGAACTGGACACCTGTCAGATCTAAGTGGATGTCTACTTGCTTACTACAGCCCTTATGTAATCTTAGTCTGTGAATTCATTTACAGTCTGAGATTAGCATTTGTTACAAATATCCTCTCAGATGAATGATTCATTGTAAAATTACTGAAGTTTTGGATGAGGATAACATGTGGCAAGTGAGGCACCACTTCCATAAAATTCAAAACATCCCAGACCCATATGTACATCACATGAGTGAACAGGTGATAATAATCACACGCTCTATCCCACATTTCTTTTAAGGTTCTCAGCAGGTCTGTGAAGGCTTCCCATTCAAGTTCTAAGACAGACAAGAGGCCAAGCTACATCAAGGTGCTCTGACTATTGGGAGAAAGAGCAAGATCCTTCCCAGCCTGTTCTCCAAAGCAAAGAAAACCAGGCCTGGGCACATGGACAAGCTTTCCTAAGTCTAAAGCCAAGAGCAGACTTGAGCAAATTTCTGGGGTAATGTGGTAAAACACTAAACTTGTCTGTCTTCTGGGAATATTCAGGTAGAACAAGAGGTCACTGAGATAATGACCCCAGGGAATCCTACCCCAAGATCACATATGTTTCTTTCCCATCCCCAAAGTCATCCTTCTCTTACTGACAAAACCAAAAGATAAGAAGGAAGCTAAAACATCAATTTATTTTGCAGATAAAATGTTTCCTTAATGCCAGGTTTTCTCCTTGAGATTTATCATTTTCCTATTAAATTGTATCATTTATCGTGCCCTCAGAGCACTATAAGTGTCTAAGGAAATCAGAAACAGAGCAAGGAATGAGAAAAGAATTTCATAACCGGAGGTTGCTGTTCATTCCTGGGGGGATCTTTCCGGCCTGTTTTCTACTAGGAATTGTAAATGTATATATGCCTATACATATGTGTTGCAATGTCAAATAAAGTATCAACTTTTTGTGTGCCAGTGTTCCAAGCACAGGGGATACAGTGATGAAGAAGACAGACAGGTCCCTGCTCCATTAGACCTTAGTTCTGGAGAGAGAGACAGGTGATAAATAAGTAAAGCAAAAAAATGAGCAGATGAGATAATGCCCACTGTGATAAGTGCTATACAGAAAACAAAATGCTGTGATGTGACAATGAGGGGCATGGAGGGGCAACATCAGATGAGGAGTTGACTTGTGGGCTGAGACTTAAAATGACGAGGCATCAGCCCTGTGAAGGTCCAGATGAAGAGAGTTCTAGACGGAAGGAACTCAAGTTGAAAGGCTCTCTCTAAAACAATATTAGGGTAGGGGGATGCATTTTGCCAAAGTTTCTTTTAAATTAAAGACTATATTAATTATATTTCTGATAATTTTCTATTGTTAGGAAAAACATAAGCTTAATAATGCCTAGCACTCAACCACAAAGGAAGTTCAAATCAAATTATGCGATTATCATCACTTTTCTTCCATGATCAGTACCACCTACCTACTTAATTTCATTGAAATTTATTTATATGATAGGATACACGTCTATTTGAAATCCTTTTTTGAATGCAATTGTGTTTAAAGTGGCAAATTAAACCACAGGTTCAAGGGGAATCAAGGAAAACTGAACACTCTTCAATCAAATTTGGCCAAAATCAGTTAATTTCTTAGAAACTTATAATTACTTATAAAAACTTATTTAAAAAAACTTAAGAACAGACCAAAAGAAAGGTACAACTCAAATTGTCACCACACTTTCTCACGTTGGCCCATCCAGCTTCAGGAGACATCTTGTCAACCCTCAAGACAATTAATTCATAGTTTTTAACTGTAAGTTTGATGCATGTATAGAGTAGATTTATTAGTAAATAGTACATGTATTGTTTCCCTTAGGAAAGTTATCTCCTATATAGCAACTAAATATTCTACATGCAATTTCATGGTTAATATATTTTATATCAGGGATTTCTGATGGTACTATTAGGTACTAAAACTACCACTCTTCATACATCTGTTAGATGTAGTCAGAAGCCTTAAGAAGATAAAAGATTGCCATTTTTTTTTTTAAGTGGAATTACACTTATGGAAACTTTTCAGGGGTGTTCCCACTCGGTTTATTGTAGAATGTTTCTAAATTGATTTTTAAGGGCTTCTCATGTATCTATCTATATATTTTAAAATCTTTTATTTTAGAATAGTTTTAGATGTACAGAAAAGTTGGAAATATAGTACAGAGAGTTCCTATACACTCACACCCAGTTTCTCCTACTGTTAATATCTTACATTAATTAGTCCTACATATTTTGGGTAATAAAAATCTCAATTTCATCTGTGCACATACACACGCACACGCACACATATATACACACACACTTGAGGAACTTTCAACCCAGTACGGTACTTCTTGTACAGTTTAGTATGAAAATTGTAATCTTTCAAGACCTTTTCCTAATGTCTGACTTTTTAAAATGTTAGAATAATAGTGAATTATTAAATTAAGTAATTCTTCTCCAGACATTTTTACAGTCAAAGCAATTTTTTTAATCAAAAGGTCACTACCAAATAATTATCTAATTGGCAAAAACTTTTCTTTCTCAATTCAAAAAGTAACTAGAAATTACAACCGTAAAAGGGTGCTAACTGGGTTTTCACAGAAGCGCGAAGTGCCAGGAGCATTTTTTTTGGTTTGTTTCACTCCTCTGCTGATGAAGGTTACCCTAATTAACCTTTATCTTCTGCATGACAAGACCAATACCAAACGATGCAGTTCAGTAGTGGTGGAGGAAGAGGAACAAAACAGTCAAGTAAGCTTTGAGATTTTTCTTAAGTGTGAGATATCCTGTGGATGGGCATAATTTCAATACAGGAAAGTAGGAACCCCATTCTCTAGTCTGAGAGAAGGAAGTGGAGGGGGGTGGAGAATGGAGTCCACATGCCCTCATGGGAATGCCTGATGCACTTACAGCAAGTCACGGTGACTCCTGATGTGTCCGTGAGCCTGTAACAGCCCAGATTGGAGAGGAGTCGGGACAGGGTGCACTGTGGGGACCACACAGTCCTTATTCTCTACAAACAATGTCTACTCACCACAAACGTCAGCATATTTGCAACATCTGATGGTTCCTGAACAAGGAGAGACTGCCATTGCTAGCAGCTGGCCTGGACGGGACTTCAGGCAGGGTCCACGTACAGTTCAAATGCCTGAGGGAGTTTGGTCAAGTTTGATTCACTTTTGTGTGCTTAGCATGGAGCCTTGCACAGAGGAACCACTGAAAGAATATTTGTTGGACAGATGAAGGAATGAAGAGTTTACTCACCCCTAAAAGAACTGCAGAGATTTGGGGTTACATGTAGCTGCTGGGGGCCAGAAATCAAGAGCTTTCCAGTAAGACGACGACTAGCCTGCATTTGAATTTTGGAGCACTGGCTGACCCGAAGTCGTTTTTTAGTGCCTAGACTTCTGCTTAGCAGCCATTGTCCTGGAGAGTGTGAATACATTTTCAGAGGAAAAAGGCTCCTTCACATCCTAGCCATCAAGAGGCAGGAGCAGGGAACAGGGGCAGAGGAGGCAACTAGTACAAATGAATTCTAGTGACAGCGATGTTCTCTGGGAAAAGAAACTGGGAGGCTGGAGGACAGTGGTAAACGGATGGACTTATTTTCCACTCAAATACTTTTGTGTACATTTTAAAATTTTGTACTTCATGCATTATGTGTTCAAAAAATTAAATTATTTTAAAATGAACTCTGGATGAAGCCATTTATCTGGAACAAGATTACTGCACAGTAATCAGAGGAATGTCTCAAACAGGAGGCAAGATGGAAGTGAGGGGTCCAAAGATACTCTGTAGACTTAGGTCTCAGAGAGTCCTCTACCCTGCTGGCCATGGGCAGTACCTGAGTGGGTACCTAAGCAGGTACATCAGTGGGTGACGAGGCTGGGTGAGCAGCAGCGACCCACACCTCCAACAGCAGGTTGGGGAGGATCATCGTTCAACACCTGGGCTCTCATTTCCATAGAGCTCTGCATGTCTGGTGATCTGATTCCAAATCCTAACTCTTCCCAGCTCCTGAAACCCTTCCTCCCTGCTTCTGCTCCTTATAGACCGCCATCAGCAAAAGTTCTTATATCCAGAACCTCTGGCTCTCACTGTAATCTAGGTCTCCCCTGAGGACACTGCTTCCTCTGCAGCCTCATTGCTCATTACTGCACTTCCTTTTCCTGACCCTTCTCTCTAATTGCCACCTTTCTTCCCTCAGATTTGAAGCTCATGCCATCAGCCTACACTACTGACTAAACTACTTTATTGCAGTTGTTTATAGACTCTTCAATCACTCCTGCCACATTCCTTGAAGATTTCAACACCTAGCATCCTATCACTCTCTCCAATACCATTCCTGTCATAATCCTTGATGATTTCAATATTAATACAAATGATCTTTCCAAAAACCTGGACTCAATGACCTGACCTCCTCTCCTCCAATGATCTTAGCCTCCACCTTGCTATAGCAACTCACCCCCAGATTCATACTCTAGACTTTGTTGTTACAAATATTTGTAACCCTCCATAATCTCAATTTCAAGCATCAAACTCTCCAGTGACCACCAACCATCTTACCAGCTCACTTCCTGTAGAACTGAGCTGTTCAAAATGGTAGCCACTAGAAAACTGGAAATTCACATGCAAAAGAATGAAACTGGACTCCTATCTTACACCACTCACAAAAATTAACTTGAAATGGACTACAGACTTAAATGTAAGACCTGAAACCATAAAATTCCTAGAAGAAAACAAAGGGAAAAAACTCCTTGACATTGGTCTTGGCAATGATTTTTTGGATATGACATCAAAAGCATAACAAAAGCAAAAATAAACAAGTGAGGCTACATCAAACTACAAAGCTTCTACACAGCAAAAGAAATCATCAACAAAATAAAAAGGCAACCTACAGGAGAAAATATCTGTGCAAACCATATATCTGAAAAGGGGTTAATATCAAAAATATACAAGGAACTCATACAACTCAACAGCAAAAAACCAAACAAGCCAATTAAAAAATAGGCAAAGGACCTGAATAGACATTTCCCAAGGAAGATATACAAATGACCAACACGAACATGAAAAGGTGCTCAACATCCCTAATCATCAGGGAAATGCAAATCAAAACTACAATGAGATATCACCTCACAGCTGTTAGAATGGCTATTACCAAAATGACAAGAAATAACAAGTTTTGGCAAGGATATGGAGAAAAGCGAACATTTGTGCACTCTTGGTGGAAATATAAATTGGTACAGCCACTATGGAAAACAGTCTGGAGGGTCCTCAAAAAATTAAAAATAGAACTGCTGTATGATCCAGCAATCCCACTTCTGGGTATATATCCAAAGGAAATGAAATCACTATCTCGAAGGGATATCTGCACCCCCAAGGACATTGCAGCATTATTTACAACTGCCAAGACATGGAAACAACCAAAGCGTCCGGTGATGGATAAATGGATAAAGAAGATCTGAGATATATATATATATAAAGTAAAATATTATTCAGCCATAAAAAAGAAGGAAATCCTGCCATTTGTGACAACATAGACAAATCTTGAGGACATTATGCTAAGTGAAATAAGTCAGAGAAAGAGAAATACTGTATGATCTCACTTATATATGGAATCTAAAAACAAATGAACTCATAGTAACAGAGAGTAGATTGCTGGGTGCCAAGGGCTGGGGTGTGGGGGAAATAAGTAATGCTGATCAAAGGGCACAAACTGCCAGTTATAATTTGAATAACTTCTGGAGACCTAATGTACAGCATGGTGACTACAGTTAACAATACAGTATTGTATACAGGAAAGCTGCTAACAGAGTAAATCTTAAATGTTCTCACTACACACACACACACAAAAGGTAACTATATGAGGTAATTGATGTGTTAACTAACCTTATTAGGGTAATCAATTTGCAACATATACATAGTATATCAAATCATCATGTTGTACACTTTAAACTTGCACAATGTTATATGTCAATTATATCTCAATAAAGCTGGGAAAAAAAAACAAACAATAGCCACTAGGCACATGTGGCTATTGAGCACTTCAAATGTGGCTAGTCCAAATTGAGATGTGCTGCAGGTAAAAAATGCACACTGGACTTAGTATATTTTTTTAATAAAAAGATTGCAGGGTCCGGCCTGGTGGCGCAAGCGGTTAAGTGCGCGCGCTCTGCTGCAGCGGCCCAGGGTTCGCCGGTTCGGATCCGGGCGCGCACCAACGCACCGCTTGGCAAGCCATGCTGTGGTGGCGTCCCATATAAAGTGGAGGAAGATGGGCACAGATGTTAGCCCAGGGCCAGTCTTCCTCAGCAAAAAATGAGGAGGATTAGCAGATGTTAGCACAGGGCTGATCTCCTCACAAAAAAAAAAAAAGATTGTAAAATATCTCATTGATAGCTTTTTATATTGATTACTTGAATGATAATATTTTGGATATACTGGGTTGAACAAAATATATTACTAAAATTAATTACACCTGTTTTGTTTTAGTTTCTCTTAATGTAGCTATTTAAAATTACATACGTGCCTCACATTTGTGGTTTGCATTATATTTTGACTGGACGGCATTAGTTTAGAACCTCACTTCAGTACTTCTTCAACTACACTCAGATATACAATTCTCCAATCACATCATCTTTTTACCCTATCTTAACCCTCCACCAAGTCCTAATTTCCCTCCTTAGCCAGCTCACATTCCACAGCCCATCCTTCTAATCTCTTCTTTATACCACCTTGCCCTTCTCCCTCTTCATTGTACTCACCTGGGCAAACTCAACCTCATTAAATTCAACTTTCCATGGCCCTTTGGAAACCAGGAGGTATCCAGAAACCAAGTATCATCAGTGTGTCCTTGTCCAAATTTTGTCATCACTAATGCTCTTCCTACTGGAAGCCCAAATGGCTTGAGAGCCAGCACGTAACCAGTAAAAAACAGAATGAGTGACAGTTTTAATGGAAAGACCCTTAGCCAAAAAACCTGAACAGGGTCCTACTCCCAACTCTGCCCCAACCTAGCTGCATGACCACAGAAAGAAACTTACCTCTTTGGGGCTCAATTTCCTCACATATAGTGTGAGGATCTTAGCCTTTCTAGCTCCAGCATGCTATGACTGGTGAAGACAATGGGGATCAGTACGAACATGGGGCTATGAGTAAAGGCTTTTTGACACCGTCTTTGCCTGAGCCAAAAACAGCAGCTTGCATGCAGGTAGTTTATTTTCGAAGTGATCTCAGGGAGCAGGGGTGAGAGGCTGGGGTTGTTGACAGGGAAGATGGGAAAAGCCACACATGGATGTGCTATCAAGCTGGCCACTGCCACAGGTGACTCACGCTCAATCTCACTGCTACCCTTTGAGAATCCTAAAACATTCATCTCAGAACTGTCACTCTGGGGGCCGTATGGAGGAAACATTTATCCAATGGCTCCCAGTGAGTAAGGGTGGCCCCACAGGCATCAACTCCCAGCACCTCTGGGTTGTACACACGGGAATCCCTCGGTGTCAAAGAACATGTGGGCCCAGGGCAAGGCACTGTGGTTGCCTTGTGAGAAGGTGACCAAAGCCTGCTCTAAACTGGTCCCCAGAGCAGCAGCTAGAGCAAGACATGGGGCTAAGAGGATCCATCATGATGCACGGAGGTGTAGATGACAGACACTGTCTTAATAAGTGTGGTTTCTGAATGAAAGCCTAGAGACAAAGGATGCAATTGTGGCTTTGCTTTTAACTATGGATCACTGTTGCTTAACCTCATCTCTTCATCTGAAAAATAGAGAATAATATACCTACCTCAATTCTGGGAAAGGCTTAAAACCAGAGTGTTGCCATTCAATGGTTTTAAGAACATCAATAATATTTAAAGAAAGAAATTGACTATTGGGTCATCAGCTTCTGCCTGCCCCAGCCCTGCCCAGCTGCAGATCCTGAGGCCTTCAACATACAGGTTCAGCTCTGTTCGGCCCTGGAGACGGAGAGCTCCCTATTGGGGTCTACAGCTTTCCCTGTACCCTCCACTCCCACCAACCCCCAATTGCAGTGTCATGTGTGGGCTTCTACCTGGTTTCCAAACGTACACTCCAGTTCCCTGAAAGCGAAGTCCCAACATCCCGCCCAGCCCTTGGGACCCTCCTCTTCTAGGGACTGCTGGGATCTATCCATGTAGAACGGCAGAATGGGGTCCTGCTTCAACGTGGACCTTTGGAACCTAAACACAGATACAATATTTGTACAACAACTGATTGCCCATAGATTACTGCTGTGGTGTTGTCACCAAGCAGTGCAAAGAGGCAAAAGCCCAGATGGTGATGATAATAATAATGATAGCTTAAGTATTAAATTCCTACCTTAGACCAGGGCTGGTATCAGGTGCTTTTTACATGAATTCCCTTACTTAATTCTCACAATAGTCTTATAAGATTTACCCCCATTTTGCAGAAAAGAAAACTGATGCTCAAAAAAGTAATTTACCAAGTCACCCAATTAGTAAGTGGCAGGATGAGGATCTGAACTCAGGTCTGTCTGATCACACAGCCCCTGCTCCATCTTAACCACTTGCTACACTGTCTCTCCAACATGGGTCTCAAACTTGCCATGTCTCCTGGACCATCATAGACCAGACTCTTCTTCGACAACCTACTGGAGCCAGTCCTATAGCCAGCTCAGCCCCCTATTCCTGGCTTTGCCCAGACATGGCTTCCCACTGTCTCCCTGTTCCCAACATGCCAAGTAGTTGATTTTCCAGGGAATTCTATATTGACTGAAGCTGGAATCTTTTTTGGCATAATATATTGCTCTATCAGACATCTGACTTGGCCAGCCTTTTGAAGTTAAAATGAAATATCAATTTCTGGTGTGTTCTTTGAGTTAGGACAAAATTGAGGTCCATTACCAAGTTCCTATGATGAGAAATGTACACCTGATGCCAAGAATAGCAAAACAGAGCAAGGGGAAGAGAAGAAGGTGCTTCAGGGAACAGACTGAATTGGAGTTGAGATAATAGCATGTAACCTGAAAAGCAAAACATTACCCTAAAATACCAACATTTAAAATCATTTTTCTTTTCCAAAACGTGTTTCTTCCTTCTTACTCTTCACACGTTGTATATACATACACGACAAGGAGAAAGATGCACTGACCGTTATTTTTGCACTTGCAAACGTACTCTCAAGGTTTTATATATTTTTCAAGTCCTGAATGAATAAGGAAACAAATGTCAGCTGACTGGCTGGGTGTCTCCAAGGAAGAGACTGTTTATGTCTGCTCCTTTCTGAATCCTCAGACTTGGAGCACCTTATTATCACAACCCATCATTTCTTTCTCATTTACAATTCTCAGCAGGACCCTTGGTTGATGGTTACACAGACTGTGCACTAACCCACAGGAACATGGTTTCTGCATTCAGTGTAACAAGTGATCTTGCTGAAGCTCCAAAATCAATTAGTGCTTCAAGACTTGAGAAAATATTATCAACAAAGGGATAGTTATCTAAGAAAAAAAGTAAATAAATTCCTGCGGAGAAAATAAATGCCATTGGCTTTTAGTCATACACAGCAGTAAGACTGATTAAATTCCTCGAGAATATGAGCTGACAAAGCAGTGGGAATGTGATAACGAAGGTCTCAGCTCCACAGCAACTTGCCTCCGAGAAGCCAGCAAGGACACCTAACTCCTTTTTATTTCTATTAGGAGGAAAGGAAAAGTAACAGGATGGAAAATTCAATTTACTTCTCTTAACTTTCTAAACATTTCATAAGTAACTATATTATTAAACAAAGCACAGTATAGAACTTAATAAAAAGAAGTGCACCTAAAAAGGAAACACACCTCCTCACTTTTCAGAACAGCACGTTCTATTGTGAACAAAAGACACTTTAGCACTCATATAGCCGTGTGATACGTGAACGCAGTAGCTGGAATGGAAAGCAAAAGATCTAAATTTTCACACCATTTGTTACTGGCCACCTGTGCTTTTCAACAAATAACCTCTCTGCGATTATTTCCCTATCTACCAAAAGGTGATAATTATTTCTCTTCTTACCCCAGAGAATTAGAAGACAATGCAGCTCTACAACAAAGGGTGTTTTTTTTTTTGGTTCTCCTACACATGCATAGCCTCCCCATTATCAACATGCTCCACCGCCACAGCACTGTTGTTTTTTAAGGTCTTCAAAAAAATTCCCTTTGTTGTAGGGGGCAGGGTGGATATGAGAAATCTCTGCGCTGTCCTCTGAATTCTGCTGTGAACCTAAAACTGCTCATAAAAAATAAAATCTTTATAAAAAAACAAAACAGCTTTTTTCTGGGAAAAGATTATTTCTATTTTATGGAGGAATACTTTACTAGTAGTGAACTTGTCCAAAAAAAGATTTTATAATCTTAAAAAAGAAAAATATTGCTGAAAATGGATACAGTAGCCTGGAGACTATCTTCCACCTATAGAAGTACTAATGATTAAAATTTCAAAGAAAATGTGTTATACAACATGGGCATTTACTAATATGTTGATCCAGGATCCCATAATCCGATTTGTTACATGCTGTAACAATATTTCTTCTGGCACCGAGGAGGAAGTGCTGTAACACCATAGCAAACGAGTTAAATATTTGGAGTTTTCTTTAGAGCAGGTGGAGAAGGCCTTCTTGCCCCCTTTTGCCTCCACCATGTTGCATTCTGCATTTATAAAATAACAATAGGCATGATCGTGGTTCTTGCTCAAGAGCCTTTCTACGTGCGAGACCTACTGGTGGTATGGACTTCAAGTAATGAGACTGGCTTCTTCTTTCTTTTCTTTTTTTTTTTTAACAATCCAACCCCAGACTTATGTAACCAAATGAATTATACCTTTCAGTGGAGTCACTGGGAAGCAATACCCTTATTTCAATGATGCTGTCAATGCTCAACACTGTTTTTGGAATTGCCTTCAAAGCCAGTTTACGAGCCTCCTAAACAAAATGACCTCAGCTCTCATGTCTCCAAAGAAATACAATAAACAGACAAATCTTATCTTGTAGAACCTTACAGTCCACTATGTGTTATTTCCATCTTAGCCTGATCAGTAAGAGAGAAAATCTTCAGTAAACAATCCCTGGGGAACTCCCAGGAAGTATAAATTATGAACTCATGACAAAGCTACCACCTAGAGCAGCACTGTCCAATAGAAATATAATCCGAGCCACATATGTAATGTAAAATTTTCTAGTGGCCACATTTTAAAAAGATAAAAAGGTTAAAAAGACATTTTAATAATATATTTTATTCAACCCAATATATCAAAAAATATTATCATTTCAAT
Organism: Diceros bicornis minor; assembly: GCF_020826845.1. Taxonomy (NCBI): domain Eukaryota; kingdom Metazoa; phylum Chordata; class Mammalia; order Perissodactyla; family Rhinocerotidae; genus Diceros; species Diceros bicornis. The sequence continues at coordinate 7,752,662 of NC_080740.1, forward strand.
ACAAAATCAATATAAGAAATTATTGAGATACTATTTTACAATCTTTTTCATACCAAGTCTTTGAAATTCAGTATTTTACACTTACAGTGTATTTCAATTCAAATTAGCCACATTTCAAATGCTCAATAGCTACCTGTGGCTAGTGACCACCTACTAGAGATAGCAAAGAACTAGATCCTTTTCTCCCCCAGACAATGAAGGCCAGTGCATTACTTAGTGTTGGATTAATTGAGTTCTTCTTGGCTTTTCTTAACGCCTTTAACTTGTGAGTAGATGACCATGATACGAGAAAGCTATCTATAACGCTGGACAGAGTTTGGTATAACAAAGAAAACCTTATAACAAGGTCAATCTGACACATGGTAGAAAACCTGAGAATTAAAACAGAAATGGTAAACAAAGGTCTAGAGGCTCTTTCACCCACCAACAATTCTGGCCCCTGCTTGGCCTCTGATGCCACTCCGGCTTGGCAGTACTACATGTGGTTTTTTCTCAAAGCTGGGAAAAGTCAGACACAGCTTTGAAAGGGTTTGCCTTTGCCTAGGAAAAACAGAACCTGTGATCTAAGTTACCTAATGATTCACACCCCAAACATACTGAAAACAAAGGACTAGCATGGGGGCAAGGACCTGGGGAGGGCAGGGAGCCAGAGGGGCTGGAGAAGCTGAGACAGGAATTTAGGGCTTAGGACCAGCAGGCGAGAAAGGAAAGGACATTGAAGACTCAGGAAGTGCCTCTGAAGACCCTTCATTCCATCACCCTGGGATACCAAGGCAGCCAGGCCCCCCGGCATTCTTAGCAAGAGTGCAGACTCACGGCCCAGACCTGAGCGCAGAGACACTTCATGTCTGTTGTGTGGGATGTAGGCACACCCTTTAGGGGGAGCCACACCAACCACCACCAAGATTCGCGATTCAGGATATGCACAGTGTCAAAGAGCCTGGACCTCCAACTGGGGTTCTCTAACAGCTAAGCGAAATCCTCCGCCCTGTGGCCAAGGGCTTGCCCCACCGCCCCCAGGCACGTAGGAAGAGCCACAGCTCCTGAGCTGCCTCAAGTTCTAAGTAAGGACACGGGGACATTTTTTTGTGAATGAATGCAGTTGATCTCCTTTAAACAATTTTTAATTCTTCCATCAAAGGATAAAAAGAAAAGAGTAGAAATCTAAGATTTTGAACTTCAAAATCCATGAAATTAACTGTATTCTGTTCCAAAATTTGCCCTCGTGTGTTTTAATTTAAAAATGTTTTAAATTATTAACCAGTTAAATTACTTAATTTTTCCTCCTATAGATTCAAATTAGCAAAATTAACATTCCAGGAAGATGTATCCTATTTATACTGTGGTTCGTGTGCCCCTTTGGGCACCAATGGTAAGGCTGCACTGGCCTAGTCACCAGGCCCAGAACACACCTTTGCTTCCCTCTCCCCGCATGTCTGCTCGAGCCTCTCTCCATGCCCAGAATGTCCCGCCTTCTCTTTCCACTTAGCCACCCATAACTTATCAGTCATTCAAGCACAGTTTATTTCCCATCTCCTCTTCAAAGCATCCCCTGATGAATCCCATCCAGAGCTCTCTCCCCCAAACTTCGTCTTTCTGTTCCACTCATTTGACCTTGAATTATGGCCTGAGTAAGTGTGTTGTGACGTCTAGAATGCATTGACACTCCTCCACCTGCAAACATTTCCTGAGTTCTATGCGAGACACTGTGCTGGAGTAGTGGCTCAACATACTTTGTGTCCTCCCCCTGACCATTCACACTGCCATCAGTAGCACTTCTCCTTACACTAAGTGATAGATTTTCAGCCTGGAGGTCGGGGAATAAACACAAGTCCTTCTAGGGGATGTGTCAGAGTCCCAGACATGGGGAAGGACTTCTCCAAACCATACACTTGTCTCTCCCCCACCCCCCCCAGAGGGGAATCCGATATTTATGCCTCACACTCAATTAAAGACCACTGCCACTACACTAGGTGTTCCTTAAGGGAAACCATATCTTAACTAGCTTTGGGTCTCCTCAGGACCAGTACATTGTCTTAAATAAAATACTGACTAATTCTTGTTACCGAGAAGAAAAATGGTTACCTCAGCTGGTCAGCGACCTCACCTATGACAGCCTGATGACCATAACCCACCACAGACACCAATCATACCTCTCCCTTCGGGGACTCACAATGTGAACTGTACGCACTGCATACTAGGCACTCTGGGGGACTGGATTTTCATGGATTCCATCACTCAGCCTGCTCTATTACCTCTGGACTTGAGAAGGACCTTCTAACACCCAACACAACACCACAGTGGGATTTAAAAGTGGCTCCATAAAGCCAGCATTCTCAGTCTCCACACAGCACACCCTTCTCCCCTCGCCCCACTTCGTTTATACTTTTGACTAATCTGTACATGTCTGTGCGTGCCGGAATCTGTCACCAGATCACAGGCTGTTTTGAGGACAGACATATAGGCTTTTTTTTTGGTAGTCTCCATAGCAGTGGATGTCATTTTTAATGTTTGTTAAATTTTTTGCAACAATTCTTATTTTTTAAAAATCTACACAAATAAGAAAGGGATGGAAATGATTTAAAAAATCAGTGTACTTGGAACAGTAATCCTAGAGGAGGTTGACTAGCTGTGGCCCACACTGTGAAAGAAAAATAGAAACGAGATCACAGAGATTACAGTTAGGAGGGAAACCGCGGGAGAGGAATAAACCTGTGGTGCCAATAATCTCTGAAATATTTTCTCATCAAGAAAACATGAAAAAAGAGCCCCACAAGGTTAAGGATGGTTCTTCAAGAAGGGAACTAGCCCGGAAGGCAGAATTTCTGTATACAACGTTTTGTTGATGCTTCGTACCTAACTGCCAAAGTCAGCAAGAGAAGCGATGGGGATTTTTTCAAATATATTTTTATTATTGTTTTTAGGCCTGGTGAGGGGATCTCATGCTTCTGAAAGCAAAGGAGGAGCAGCCTGTTTGAGGCCAAGCACAGCAGGGCTATCTCCCACAAAAGGGTCGGCACTGGTTCCCAGGCCCTCTGCGGAAAAGCAAGTCTGCATAACCACGAGAGGGCTGCAGACCAAGTCAGAAAACCTCAGCAATCGTTGTACGGACCCCAAGTGGAGAGGAATCTGAGACAGAACGCCAGCAAAAGCTAGCCCCGGAACTCTCTAATCTTTGAGCAAATGCCTTGTTTCAAATATATTCCACACACATGCACAGCAGTTACCACCGCCTCAAGGAGAAGCCCACACGTGGAGAGTAAAATGGGGAAGAATTAGACTGTTTGGGTTCTTTAGTAGCCAAAATTTAGCCATGCTCATTTTTTGGAGGTTTTCTTAAAAAAACTACTACAGGGTAAATCCTTATTTTTACATTCCAGAAGACATGAGTATAAACAATACATAGTTTTTGTTTTTCAAGTGAAAATATTGGTTCCTCCTTTAAAATCTAAACTTGTATCTTCCATCTATTATTAATGACATTGATTTAAAAACAATTCCAGACCAAAAACACATGAAATACAATCTACTTTCTGCTGATTCATAAGCCAATAATTTCTAGGCCATTTCGTCCCCTCTTTCATCCTCCAGCTGCCTCCTGTGCATTTGCATCTACAGCTTGTGACGACCTGACTTTATTTCGGCCCCTCCCCTTGCAGTGACTGTGGTTCCCAAACAGAGTCTACTTCTCACCGTGCTTCCTCCCCCAGTGCAGCCGTCCAACCTAACACTCCCCTCACAGGGAATTTTGGCTCCGACGAGTTCTGAGAGGAATGCTCGATATAAGAAACGGATCCTCTTAAATGTGACCTTTAAAATGGAATGCAAAACGAGGAGAAAGTAAACCCAAACAAATTGGAAAGCTTCTTGCAATTTAGTCAATAAATAGGCTCAGTTCAATATATATCTTCCATTAATCATAAACTCAGAGAAAGGCCACTTCTCATAGGAGTGTGAAAATAAAGACTACTTCATGTTTCTCATGCTAAAAAATTCATAATATCGATAATACAATATTATATTAGAAGATATAATAAGCAATATAATAAAACATGGAAGAGCTGGTAAACATAGGGACTGGGAGGCATCTCTGCCTTAGACTCTGGGCTCATAGAGTCAATGGTTTGTCACAGAGAATACAAATGCAAGACTTTGTTCTGGGGGCCTTTAAAATGTACTGGTTTCTATTTTCTCTCAATAAAAGCATAAAAACTCTGTATGCAATACTACCTATCACTAATACAATCTTCAAGTGGTCCAGCATGCTTTCAGCATGGATGTTAGACGTAAAGTCTACAGAGGTGGAATGGATTAACAACTTCTGGCTCGGGGCAAGATCATTCTAGTCTCACAGTTTTGATACACCTGTTGTTATTTCCCTCTATGGTAGATGTGTTAAATAAAGGTGGAATTGCAAAAAGACAGACAGCACGGACACACTATATGACATTCACTTAACAGGTTTCCCTTAGCTGTGTCAGAAATGCATTTAAGAGTTTGAAGAACCTAGTAAGAACGGTTTACTAGCAGTTCAGTTACTTTGTTTTTGGCACAGAATTTCTATAATAGTTATAAGTCTGCCAATCGCATAAGTACATTTAAACTGTGAAGAAGTTCTCCATTTGCCAGTACCAGTTTTTAAGGGAATTCAATATATGAGAGAGAAAGGGACATGATATTTTGGAGACTTAGTTAAGATTCTTTATTGCTCTGTTGAAGACATTAAATTACATCTAATTTTGTGAAAGCTCAGGTTTCTAACAAACGTTAGAAGTTTAGGCTCTGTAATAAACTACTCTGTCCAAGTAGAAGTGTACTATTGCAAGGATCTGGTCAGTGCTCCTCGATGGTGGTGATTCTGATATCTGTGTCAGGACACCTCTCCTTTGTGCAGGGCTGGCCTGAGCATTGCAGGTGCCTGTCCTTCAAAGGTGACTTCACCCTCAAGTCACTGTGACAACCAAAACCATTTCCACCCATGTCTAAATACTGCTGCAGACCCCCCATCCCAGTCCCAGCTGGACTATGGATCTACTGCTATGTGGACTATATGGGCACCCCGGCCATGGGTGGCACTCTTTCCAGCTCTCTGCAAACGCATCCCATTGCCAACAGAGGAGATGGCTCCACCCAAGGCTATCATCAGCACTGACAAAAGTGCTGAAAACACAGAATCACAGAACCACCAACTCTCCTAGTTACAGGAACTCTTAGAGATCAACTGGTCCAAGCTCTGCTACATATTTCTTAAATCAGTCCTTTCATCTTGATCAATTATCCCTCTGCCTTTATTCAGCTCCTCCTTATCCTCCTACCGCTCTTTACTGTCATAGCCTCCTAAAAGGTCTGCTTGCCTCCAATCATCGTCCACACCAATCCCGGAATGAAAACCTGATCCTGCTGAAAACCTTGCAATGCCTCCCACTGCCTTCAGAGTACCTTCCAGATTCCTCCCTGCACACACACGGGCCCTTTCTGAGCCAGCTTTCATGTCACGCTCTCCAGCCTCACATCTCACCATCCCCACCTTGTACTCTAGGCTCCAGCCCCCGTGACTCTCCTACAGAACTGCTCACACAGCTGAGAATGCTGCCCAGTCTCCTCCCCACCTGGACACTGTATATTTGGCCAACTCATTCCCAACCTTTAAATCTCAGGAAGCCTCCCCAGACCCCCATGCTCTGGTAGGTGCTCCCATCATGTGCAGGCAGCCCCCTGGGCTGCATCTGAACACTCTTCCTCCAAATCATAATAATACATTTGCTTGTCTGCCTCACTAGACTGTGAGTTTCCTAAGGGCTGTATCTATGTCCTATTTCTATCTGCAATGACAGACTGAGTGAATGAATGAATGATCAGCCAATCTGCATTTAACAGATAACGAAACTGAAACTAGAGTCTACATAACTAATTGGCAGGAAAGATGGGACTTGAACCCTGATCATAATTTATCAGAGAGGGATTAGAAGGGTCACCTTTGTATAAAAAGAACAGAACACTATGTTTGTAATGAGACAAGCAATATCTGGTAACAGCACTAATAATCACGCATTATAAAAAGAGTGGCATTAATCTATCAAGGTCACAATTTATATGCAGTAAGGGCATGGAGAGCAGAATAATTAAATATAAATTTTTCTTATTAGCTTTTTTCAAGAGTCTGTTTCTAGAAATGGGTGTGCTGACCTGAAATGAAAACACCTAGGAGAGGTTGAACTTCAAACTCAGTTGGCTCCTGGCAACTATATATATGTATGTGTACATATGTATGTATACTGCTATATACATGTATAACATATATATGCAAATGATTTAAATAATTATATATTCCTCCTTAGGTAAATTCCCAAGGTTTGAGTAAGTTACCTTAGATCAGAGATTCTCAAATTTCTGTATACAAAAGAATCACCTGGATTCTTGCTAAAAAGGGAGATTCCTGGGCCTAGATGCCAGGGTTTCTGATTCAGTAAGTCTGTAATAGAGTCTGAGAAATTGCATTTTTAAAATTGAGGTAAAACTCACATAACATAAAATTAACCATTTTACAGTGTTCAATTCAGTGACATTTAGTACATTCACAACGTTCTGCAGCTATCACCTCAGAAACTGCATTTTTAACAAAGACTCCACTGCTGCAGGTGGTCCCCAGGTGGCATACGGAGAACCACCACCTTAAGTGCTCAGATGATGATGACAAGGAATGAGAAGCCTCATGGACCTCCCTCAGATTATAAAAGCAGGTTAAAAAAAAAAAAAAAAGAGTAGCTTCCTGCTGCAAAAAAGCAGCTTCCCCAAGCATCTAAGCCTAAAAAAAAATACGCCTTTGCCGCTCCCTTTCACTAAAGATAAGCGTGATTCCCAGAAGCTAGTTTATTTCAGAGTTTTCTATACTAACAGATTCAACACTTATTTGTTCGGAGGCACCTGGTATTTTTACGTTTATAGAGAAGAGTCGTGCTAAGTGAGGTGAGAACCTGGAAAAAACGAATCACCACTCTGTAATCAGCCAGATCCAGGTCCTGTTTCCTTGGGTTTTAATCACACTATTATAGCACTTTATTAAATTCTACTTCACATTATTAAATTCTAATGAAATTGTCAATAAACACAGAAAAAGTCTCCAGAGGAAGAACTGCAAATTAGGTTTCTCCTTAGAGGCAAACTCTGATCTAAATGTAAGTGAAACTGGTTCTTCTTCTTTTTTTTTTTTTTTGTGAGGAAGATCAGCCCTGAGCTAACATCCATGCTAATCCTCCTCTTTTTGCTGAGGAAGACCGGCTGCGAGCTAACATCTATTGCCAATCCTCCTCCTTTCCCCCGCCCCCCCAAAGCCCCAGTAGATAGTTGTATGTTGTAGCTGCACATCCTTCTAGTTGCTGTACGTGGGACGCGGCCTCAGCATGGCCGGAGAAGCGGTGCGTCGGTGCGCGCCCGGGATCCGAACCCAGGCCGCCAGCAGCGGAGCGTGAGCACTTAACCGCTAAGCCACGGGGCCGGCCCGAAACTGGTTCTTCTGATAAGAGTTGATATAAATATAATAGCCGCATAAAGATGTTGAGATCAATTGCGGTTTTCTCTTCAAGGTTATAGAATCGGTTATCCTAGTTTTAATTCATGATCTAGTTGCTCCAGAGTTGGCTCTATTTTACTCATTTTACTCAGGGTCAGATTTCCATGAGGATTCCTGGAGTTTAGCAACTATAAAGACCAGCTGCAGTGATAGGAACCCAGGTTAAGATAGTATCTTCCTCATTAAAGCCACTAGTGCTGCTTCTCTCAACCAACATCCTGCTAACATAACCAAGACACAGAACAAGATGGAAACTCATCACAAGGAGAAAAACCAAGACTGACAGACAACCTGTAACGCCAGACTCTTGGAGCAATTCCCATAGGCTATAAGACTGAGGAAGCTGGACTGGGCAACAGGGGCTGGTGTGCCCTGTTTGCCTCAGGACGCAGAGCCACCCCTCCTACCTGAAAAGAGGCAGGAAGGCAGCCTGGGAGGGGACAGTGCCAATTTTTGATATGACCAGAGAAGTATTACCTCCTCCACCTCCTATATACTGTTAGAGATCACAACTCCCAGGAAAAAATGGGCAGGAGAAGAAAGGGTCTGACAGTGGGGCACACTGTATCTTGGGAAATGCCCCCAAGAGTAAAGCCCTGAGGGATGGAGATAGGAAGAGTCTGGCAGCTATGCATGCTGGGGTTACTTCAGCAGGTCAAAGAATGAGGCAGCCAAAAGAGAAGAAACATGTCAAGCAGGTCCGTCAGGTTCAATAGACTGGAGGAGGCTCAACGCCTACAGGCCACTGGGAACTGAGGGAGCTGTGGGCATCAGTGTGACCTCAAGCTACAGATTTGAGAAGGAACTAATCAGGGAACAGTGAGCAGAAGCCAAGAGACGACCACGCGCTCTGTGCATAGAGCCTTCACCGCTTATACTCAGAGAAAGAGTCTACAGCTGGGAATGATTTACTGTGGAAATGAAGATTTTCGAAAAGTTCTAGTCAGAAAGATTCAGGAAAAGCATGGGCTCTATGAACAGAAGTGTAGAAAGCCAAAAGTAGAGACAAGAGACAATGGGATGAGGTAAAAGGAGAAGATGAGATACAAAAGCACACTTGATTAGGGTTAACAGGTATTGACCTCAAGATCTGGGTTTGAATTCTGGCTCTTCCAATTGTTAGATGTGTGGCTCTCTCAGTCCGTTCAAGCTGCTATAACAAAATACCACAGACTAGGTAGCTTAGAAACAACAGAAATTTATTGTTCACGGTTCTGGAGGCTGGGAAGTCCAATATCAAGGCGCCAGCATGGTCACCTTTTGGTGAGGACCCTCTTCCTGGTTCATAGCCGGCACCTTCTTGCTGTGTCCTCACATGGAGGAAGGAGCTAGGAGTCTCCCTGGGGTCTCTTTCTTAAAAGCACTCATCTCATTCAGGAGGGCTCCACCCTCATGACCTAATCACCTCCCAAATGCCCCACCTTCTACCACCATCACACTGGGCGTTAGGATTCCAACAAGTGAATTTCAGGTGGACACAAACGTTCAGCCCATAGCAGTGGCCTGGGGCAAATCACTTCACCTCTTTAAGTTTTGATTTCTTCATTTATAAAATGGGGATAAAGGAGCCTCTTTCACAAGGTTACTTTGAGCTGTAACGCTTACAACACGACCAGTGATGAGCAAGCACAGGAGGAGCTCCAGAACAGGGCGCGGGCGCGCAGCAGACATTCAGTCAACAGTAGTCATTATTATTACTAACGAGCCTAGAGGAAAACAGAACTAACTGAGGCAAAGAAAGCATTGCAATGGAACTAAAAACACAATAATAATCTACACTGGAGATAGTAAAGAGCAGAATTAAAACTGCAAAAATGTCTAACAGGTAAGGCAGAGGAGCTCGAGAAGACTGAGAAAAAAGACAAAAAACTGAAAACAATGAGAGAAAAGCTGAGTCGGTCATTCAACCTCCTAATTAAAGATGTTTTTGAGAAATAAATCAAGCAGAACAAAAGCAATAAGTGAAAATATGAACAAGGAAAACTTCCTGGAGTGAAAAATAATCTCAGTATGCAGATCAAAGGGCTCACTACAGTTCAGGCAAAATTAATTTTAAAATATTTTAAAGACCCAGACCTAGATATAATTCAGCAAAAAATTTAAACTATGGAGATAATTAAAAAAAAAAAGCCTCCAAAAAAGGTCCCAGGGACCAGCTTAACCAGAGAGATCTTTCAAACAACCTGTAAACTTCCAGAGCATAGAAAAAGATGGAAAACCATCCAAACTGTTCTATGAAGTGAGCATAATAAAGATAAAAAAACCTGACAGAGAGAAAAGAAATCACCAAACCCACTTTTACTTCTGAATCGATGGAAAAATCCTAAACAAACCCTAGCAAACCGAATTCAGCAGCATAACAAAAATACATACACACAATAAAATTGGATTTAGCCCAACAAAGCAAAGATGATGCAAGACTATCATATCTATTAATATATCATAGTGTCAGAACACAAGACAACCCTAGTATAAGGTAATCCCCATTTTCTCAGTGAGAAGTTCCAAAAGTTATTTTTTGCCAACTTGAATTAATAATAAATATATTATGGATGTTTATGAAATAGTCAGCTATTTAAAATATAGTTAGGTATGCACATTTAAAAACATACAATAAAAGAGATACATTGATCTTAAAACATTGTTTTTTTTCCACTCTCAGATATCATGAAAAAATTTTATTTCACCTCTTCCCATGCATACTTGACATCGACATCTGTCGTCACAGGAGCCACTCTGAGATATTTAACAGTTTTCCAGAGCTACTATCTTCACTTCCGTCTGAGCACCTTTCAGTCTATATATATACATTAATCCATATATACTTTCATTTCAGGAAATCATTTATCCTTAAATTGTATAATTATGGTCTGTATAACAAAGGCTTGTTTTATAAACTTATAATTTCCAATTCTTGCAACTGTGAGGTCATTTCCCAGGAATAACTACTAAATCAGTATTAAACGTCTTAGCCTCTTTTTTTAATTGATTATTTCTAGTGGCCTCTATAAGCATTCAATACCAGCACTGATCAGAGTGCCTTGCCAGGCTGTTCAAAATAAAGTAAACTGAGAAAGACTTGCAGAATATGAGATCTTGTAAGGACTTAAGCATATGATGTCTCCCTCTTTTTTAAAGGATAAGTTTTGGGGGGAAAACAAATTTTATCTTATATTCAACCCTTTTCACAGAGGGCATATGTGGAAAATTATAGTATTGATATAGCACTCAAGAAACTGAACAGGGCACTCACGGTGGACACCACCCCTGGCCCTGCCGAGGCCCCTCAGCAGACCAGTACTGCAGCACACCACAGGGAAAGCTCTGCTATATCACCAGGTCCAACAAGAACATCCAGATCATCGTCTCAGTGGCAGGAGACTGCAGCGGAGCCAGAAAGGTGAGGCCTGGCTCTGCCTGGTGGGTGACCCCTGGGCAAGGTACTTAGCATCTTTGTGCTTCGGTTCTCACACCTGCAAGATGGGTTAATAATAGTCCCCAGAGAATTACTGTGAGGATTAACTGCACTAATTCATGTAAAGTACTTAGACCTATGTCCTGCACCTACTAAGCACTCAATAAATGCTAGATTCAATAACCATGCCTAATTAAAAGGAAAACAAAACCACTCTAAAGAAAACTATTATGAGTAGAATACCCAGATTAATTCCTCAACATGTCACCTCCCACCCCCTACACTGTCACTTTACAGTAAAACTCACCAGCTGACAAGCCCTGACCCTACCCTTGGAGTTTCCAGTCAACTTCTTAGGTTTTAGCCAATGATCACTAGCGATTTGAAAAAGCCTCCTTCATGAAAGACAGACCAAAACAAAGATACAAAGACCTTAGAAGGAAGAGAGACAATGTTGGGAGTCCAAGCAAATGTAAAAATATATGTATTGTATGTGTATACATATACACCTATAAGTATATGTATGCACACACCTACAGACACACTCACACATATATAAAATTAATCGTTAAGAGCACAGGCTTTGGAGAAACAAATTATTACATCTATAAAAACAGAACTTTACAAAAAGGAATTATCAGAAAACAAGAAAGAGTTCTTGATTACTAAAAACTATGGTGATTGCAATGAATTCAACAGAACAGTTACAAAATAATGATAAGGAAATTTCCTAAATAATGGAAAAGAAATAAAGAAAACAGGAGAGTAAAAAAACTAAGAAAATTAGAGGATTGGCCTAATATCCAAATAACAGGAGTTTTGTAAAGAAAGAATAGGAGAAAAGGGGGATGGAAGACCAAACAATTCTGAAATAAATAATACAAGAAAATTTCCCATAATGAAAGAATCTGCATTTTCAGATAGAAAGTGCTGTCTGAGTACTCAGCATAATGAATAAACCAAGATCTACACCCAAAGCACATCACAGGGAAATTTTAGAAAACTATGTTTAACGAGAGGGGGAAAAATCACACCTATAACAGATTAGGAATAGCATGACACTGACATAATGAAAATTATTTTCAAAAATTTTCTTTCTTCTTTCTTCTTTTCTGTGTTTTCTATAATCAACATGTACGACTTTTATCATAGGAAAATTTTAATACAAAAAAAATCTATACTCAGAGACTCTAGCCTAAATTTAAATGGCTCCATTTCTTATCTGTCTTCATAATGTCACAGTCTTTCTCTCTGCACTGATACAGAGACCCTGCTAATCAGCGGAAGTCCTATTCATAGTGGATGCCTGGGCTGTAGAGATTGCTGAGAACAAGCCACTCCAGGGACTCACTGCCCAGCTGCTCTGCGTATGCATGATGTCCACTCATATTTACTCAGTGAGCACTTGTTTTCAAGCATACTCCCAGAATATTTTGATATTTGAAGGAAGGGAGGGAAAGCCCATAATTCTTTTTCCTTAGACACATCTTTCTATCCATTATTATCATGTCTCCACTCTTGCAGTTAGCATTTATTTCAATAAGGAACTGCTAAATGTTCCAATTTGTCTTCATTCCATTTATCGAATACCATGTCCTAGGCTTTGCCAAGAGATGATTTTCCTATTGACAGGCTTACCTGTGGAGAAGATGAACACTGTGTTGTTCCAGAGCCCACGGCTTTTTAAGGTTGCGGTGACATTTCCCACTGCTTCATCCATAAGGGTCACCATTCCTGCATAGTGACGCCTGTTCTTATCTTGGATAAAGTCGTATGGCTTCAGGTATTCTTCAGGGACCTGAAGGGGCTGGTGGACAGACTGGAGAGCAAGGTAGAGAAATAGAGGCTGGAAAGAGAGTTTGTGCAAATCAGTTAAGAGGGTATGGAAGCATTAAATATACAGAGAGAAGTCCAGATTTATCAGTTAATAAAAGTAACATCAAGACAACTCAGAGAATGAGTTAACGTATTTGTAAATCACATATCTGATAAGGGACTTGTATCCAGAATATATAAAGAACTCTTACAACTCAATAATAAAAGACAATTAAGTGAATTACAAAATGGGCAAAGAATTTGAATAGACATTTCTCTAAAGAAGTTATACAAATGGCCAACAAGCATGTGCAAAGATGCTCAACATGATTAGTCATTAGGGAAATGCAAATCAAAACCACTCTGAGACACCACTTCACACCCACTGGGATGGTCATAATACAAAAAACGGAAAATAACAAGTGTTGAAGAAGATGGGCAGAAATTGAAACCCTCGTTCATTGCTCGTGGGTGTGTAAAATGGTGCAGCCAGCATGAAAAACAATTGGGCAGTTCTTGAAATTGTTAAACATAGAGTTACCATATGATGCAATATTTCCATTCCTAGAGAAAGGAAAGCATATATCCACACAAAAACTTGTACATGGATGTTCACAGCAGCATTATCCATAATAGCCAAAAAGTGGAAACAACCCAAATGTCCACCAATTGATGAATGGATAAACAATATGTGATATATTTTCAGCAATATACAGCAATAAAAGGAATATTATCCAGCCATAAAAAGGAATGAAGTACTGACACTTGCTACAACATAGATGAACCTTGAAAGCATTATGCTAAATGAAAGAAGCCAATCACAAAAGACCACATTTTGCATGATTCCATTTATATGAAATGGCCAGAAGACGCAAATCTATGGAGACAGAAAGTAGATTAGCGGTTGCCTGGAGCTGTAGGGAGTTAGGAGGAGAGGAATGGTGAGTGACTGTTAATAGGTACTGCTAATAGGTAATGAAAATGTTTTAAACTTAGATGGTAGTGATGGTTGCACAACTCTGAATTTACTATTGAATTGTATACTTTAAATGGATGAATTTTATGGTATGTGAATTATGTCTCAAGAAAGATGTTAAAAAATGTAACAAAAGACACAAGACAAAAAGTTAAAAATAAAAGCTTGAGTTCTAAAATGGCCTAGAGGGCTCTGATCCAAACTAATAATAATAATATTAATAATAACAACCACATATTAAATGTTGTCTATGTGCTAGGTACTATAAAGATTTACATATTCTACCTCATTTAATACTCAAAACAACCCTATGTTACATCCATTTTACAGATAAGCTAACTGAGGCTTAGAAAGGTTATATGACTTGCCCAAGTTCATATTAATTGCAGAGCAATTTCTTATGGGAAACTCCACTATTACGCTGTGGATACGTACTAAAGAGATGCTCCAGCTGGGGTCTAGCTGGAGACAGGATTATAAACTGCAAGCCTACAGCAATTTGCAGCCCACATGAAGTTTTAAATCAGGAAATAGCACATAAAAATCTGTTAGCTTTTGTTTTAATTTTCTTGAAAACTCAGAACGTCTGACAACTCCACGCCCACACTCCATCTGGTAACAAATAGCTGGACTTTGAGAAACAGAGACCCCAATCCCAAGTGCTCTCCAGTTTTCTAGAGTCTCCCCATTGTTCTACTGAGTGGCTTCACTTATGTAGGTTAGCAGTCCGACCCTTGTACACATGAGAGTTTGTGACCCCAGTCTGGGCTCTCTGCAGCGGGCAGGGGTGGAGGAACGAGAGAGAGCGCATGGCTTAAGGAGACACGCTCACCAGGTCAGCATCAGCAACACGGCCACTCACCGGGTGAAGGAGAGAAAGGGGAAAGGGGGTAGGTGCTCCCCAGCCAGCCAGTGACTCCCAGAGGCAATGGGCGGGTGGGTGGTGGGGGAGAGTCCTTAAAACCATGACAGGGAAAAAAATAATGATTCTGGGACCATCATTAAAGGATCTTATAAATACTCAGTATGGAAATCATTCTACTCACTTTGTTAAATATAGCAAAAACTTGACTGAAAATCTTTCCCATAATTATTCTCTAGTGGCTAAAAGAGTGACCATCATTTTTGAGGGGTTAAAATGATAAAACTATGGAAATTCTCCCATTTTTTCAGTGGTCAGGCTTCTGTTAGTTCAAACCAAAGGGGCATAACTGAGAAAAGGAAGTGAAAACAACCTCTGAGGATGAGACCCAGCCTGTCCTGTGACTGTCACAGGCCATGCAAAAGCCTCGCACTACCTGCCGGCCAGATCCTTATAGCTTACAAGTATAGATACAGGCATTCCTTGAACAAAACAAGTTATCTTTTTTCCCATTTCATCAGCAGTAATCTAGGGCCATTGAGTATATGGGCAAACAGCCTTACACACATCAATATGGCTCCAGGTCACCAGGAGGAGGCAGAATGATGCATAGTGCAGTCCATTTAATGACGCAAGGACCAATGTAACACATTATAGAGCATTTCCATCCAACATTCTAAAAATAAAGTTTCAGCACTGACAAGGTGACCTTTATTTGTGAAACAACTCATTCCCCAATAGTGCTAGATGTGAAGCATTTCTATACTATTTTTAAATTGAAAAAAAGTTAACAGAGTACCGTTCTTAGTACTACATGGTGGCCCAGTGGGAAGAACAGTTAACTAGGGCCCTAAGTTCTCCAACCACAATCAGGACCCCACCTGCAGCCACGTGTCCTAAGACCCTCCCAGTGAACAGCAGTAGCCAATTTCCCCACACCTGCCAATGAGGGACTCAGCTCACTGTTAGCCTACAGCAAGCAGCTGCCATCCTGGGCATGCGCTCATTATTACTATGCTGTCTACTGACTTGAGTTCCAACCCAATCACAGCTTGGTCTTTGGAGACCTGCCAGCCCATTCTGACCGTACTGACATCCGCTTCAAAACACTGGAGTCCTGGACACACTTTGATCTCCAAGGATCTCCAGGTTAATGCTGCACCCTGATCTCTCCCTGGCTCTTTCTTGGGTCCAGATTCCTACTCTGACCAACCCAGTTACAGCTACTGCCTTTACATCAACCCCACCTGTAACCTCTTCAGGTTTCTTAGGAATATCAAACGGAATCCTAGATGTAAATCATGACCACATGTTTAAGTATTACATAAAAGTATAACATTATTGGGGCCAGCCCGGTGGCGCAAGCGGTTAAGTGCGCACGTTCCGCTGCGGCGGCCCGGGGTTCGCCGGTTCGGATCCCGGGTGCGCACCGATGCACCGCTTGTTAAGCCATGGTGTGGCGGCGTCCCATATAAAGTAGAGGAAGATGGGCATGGATGTTAGCCCAGGGCCAGTCTTCCTCAGCAAAAAGAGGAGGATTGGCATTGGATGTTAGCTCAGGGCTGGTCTTCCTCACAAAAAAAAAAAAAAAAACTATAACATTATTACCTAAAGTTATTAGCATATTAATAAGATGCTAAGAGTTCATGTCCCTTTCTTATTACACCATATGACTCCTAAGATATAGACTCTAAACATCCTCACCATGCTAACAAACCTAATTGCAGTGAAGAACAAAGCCTTATTTTCATTTCTTTAGTATATTTTCCTATTTTAAAGTATAAAAATTTTTTTAAAGCATATGATATGTTTTTAAATTGTTATTCTCTTTGAATTCCAAATTAAGACATTTCTTTCCAAATTGTGTCAGGGAAAAGTAAGAGTCTACCACTAAAAATTCACATTGTTTCTAGTAGATTAGGTGTGTGAGAAAACACTTATTTTTTTCTACAAAGTGTTGAGGGGGGCTACTTTTTTTTTTTTACTTGAGGAAGAGTGGCCCTGAGCTAAAATCTTGTGCTCATCTTCCTCTATTTTGTATGTGGGACACCGCCCTAGCAAGGCCTGATGAGTGGTAGAGGTCTGTGCCCAGGATCCGAACCTGCGAACCCCAGGCCACTGAAGCGGAGCATGCCGAACCCAACCACTGTGCCACTGGGCCAGCCCGAGGGGGGCTATTTTTAACTAAAAGATATTTTATGAATATGCTACTTTCACACTGTAGTGTTAGTACTAAGGGAATTATCCTGTAGAAAGAGAGAAAAGAGATTCCTTCCCAACACATGTGCAATGGTTATTAGCAGTATCTGCCTGACTCCACCAACCGTGTTTCTGTTACAAAACAGCTCCATAGGCTTTTTTCCCCTCAAATGCTCTTTAAAATAGGCACATTTTTAAGTTCACTTGTAGATACTTCGAGTGAACTTCTTTAATGATTTCCATCTTAGAACAAGTTGCCTGTGTTACGGTCTATTTATCGCACCTGAGAAATTAGCACAGAATTAGACACAAGATTGGGATAAGATGATGAAAAGTGCAGCTCCTGGAACCGCGTGATGTATCATTTTATTGAGAATTGAAAATGTAAAGACCTGCATTTGCTGTCTTAGACTTTCTGGGGCTATTACTCAACTACTGATGATTTCATTTATTTATGTCTATGCTTAAAACTTTACTTGGAGGATGTTGGGAATGCTGGATACTGCTTCAGAGATTTCAGACATTGTAGAAGAATGACCACCTCTCATCTGGCAGTTTCCAGAATGTTACCTATGAGCAGCACCATACCAGTAACTAGTCTGGATGGCTTGTGAGCTCTTAGGGCCTACAATTTTCCTCAATTCCTGTGCTTTCCCCACTACACCAGTTAAGACAGCCCACCCACAGAGAATGATTTCACCCCGGCTGCTTCCTCTTACCCGCTTCATGTTATGGGCACTTGAGAGAATACTCCGTTGTTCCTTAATGGGAACTAATTTTTATTGTAGGCACATTATAGTTGTTGCATGATTAAGGTGGTGGTACACTGTGAACCTATAAAAGGCAGTTGGCTTCTGCTCGTCACTCTGTGTTTGAGAGGAGTCAATAGTGGCTGCTTATCAGAATCTCTGGTGGGAGATGGGGGCGGAGGGGTAATTAAATAGCAGTGATGGGGTCCCACCTCAGACAGATTAATCACAATATTGGAATTGGTATGTCTTACCAGATGATCCCTTTATACTGTCAGGATTGGAACCATCACACTGAATCACACACTGGGACTCACAATCTCTGGTTTTGGATATTAACTATGAACTAGAGAGGCTTGTTAAGTGCATTGAGCTCTGGAGTCCCACAGCGTGGGTTTAAACTCTGATTCTGACTTTCAATAACTCTGTGACCTTGAACAAGTTACTTAACCTCTCTAAGCCAGTTTGCTTATCTGTAAAATGGCGCCTCCCTCAAAGGGCAGGACAAGGACTGCGGTTCCCTTGGACTTTATCTTGTTCTTCGGGTTTTTAGCTGTACCTATAAAATGCCAAGCATACAGAAGACAACTGAGAACGTAAGCCAATGACTGAGCAGTTATCTTTCCAACAACCTGAATATTGGTTTAGATCTAGATTTAAAATCTGCATATGTCTACATATTTGAAAGACTATTCCAGTTTCTTCCATGAGCCACACAAGCGTAGCCACTCTAAGATGTCAGCATGCAAGAGTGATAAAAAGCCAGAAGTGGGGCAAAGCTGAGGACAGACACTGGGGAAGACCCCCACTACTGAGTTAGACAGAACAGGAAGCAACCACGCCAGAAAGGGAGTCATCGGCCAGGCACCTGGTCTGGACAGGTATATAAACCAGAATCCAAATTCTGACCTGCACTGAGGACCTTCAGAGGCCAAGTGCAGGACATTGGAAGAACCAGATAACACGGCACATTCTGTAGTTTGCTATGTCAGGTCCTGTTGAAGGACTAATTTCCTGGGTGTACTGATGCAGTTCTTAATGTAGCCATATTGTGAGCCCAATATCTGACAACACAAATATCTGACCCAATTTTAAAGGTATTTATAAGCAAAATCCAGAGAATTTAGCTTGAGCTTTAGCTCATGCGGTTAACTCTAGGTTAACAAAAAAATGTTTAAGGCTATTCAGACTCTTTTCTATTTTTACCTATAGATAAGTTAAAAGATTTCAGCACATACACAACATACACATGACATACACAACAGCTTCAGTATGGTACATGTGAAGAACAGACCCATCAGTACACCCCGGAAGACTCAATACCGTTAAGAGTCCATTCTCCCCAAGTTGGTCTACTGATTCAGTGAAATCCAAATCTAAGCAGGTACTTTTTTTTTGGTAGAAATTGACCAACTGATTCTAAAATTAACATAGGAATGCAAAATATCTAGAATAGCCAAAATAATCTTGGGGGGAAAAATACCGAATTAGAGGTTTTGCCCTGAACGTAAAGTTTGTTGATCTCCTAACAGAAAGTTTGCCATAACAAAGCCTCATCTTGTACATAAGCCTATCATTAAAAAAAAGTCAATTTACTAATTACTTATAGCACATGCACATAATACACCAAAATAGTAAGACTATATCTCTACAAAAACACTATAGTCACAGTATTCCTCAAAGTGTGACCTGGGGACCACTTGCAGCAGAATCACCCTGGAGGAGTTTCTTTAAAATGCTGATGTATGAATTTCCCCTGGACCCAATGAATCAGATGCTTAGAGGTGGGCTCTGGGAATTTCTAATTTTAACAAGCTTCCCAGGCTGATACTGATGTACACTAAAATTTGAAAACTACTCCCCTAGACTTTATTAGATTTTTCCCTAAACGACAGCAGTCTTTTCCTCTATTCATCTGAAGAGATGCTATCTTAACACAATTTTGATATCAATAAAGAAGCAAGACTTACCTTCTCTGGTGGATGGTTAGCTATGAGGGCTATCGCCCTTTCGGTAAATACATTTGTTGAATACATATTTTTATATCCTGTTGCAACTTCTTCACCATCTCGAAAATCAAGAGCACATCGTGTAACGTTCAGAGCCTCGATGAATGTGCAGCGCTCATGAGAATAGTAATCTTCACTACCTAGGAGATACCCTACAACAAGAATGGGAGATGAAAGTAGCACAGCATAGAACTTGTTAAACAAACTAATGTTTCAGCATTTAATTGCCTAATGCAATTGATTACCCGTGACAAGGCAAATCAAATGACAAGGCTCACGAGAGCACCATTTCTTAACATCTCTATATTTGCTAGCAGAAGGCATTAAAATGTCATTGTAAAAAAATCCAAGTCCATTCCTCAGTCAAGTCTTAGAACACAAGCTCTATCATGTAACTCTCAAAGTGGGTGATTCCACATAAATATGTTTAAAAATATCAGAATTCAAATTCAGTAAAGGTGATAACATTGTAATCTTTTAAAGCTATCTAACAGCTAAAACAGCATATGGTTAATGTGATTTGTTACAAGTTTTTACTCTGAGATGATCACATGAATGAAGGCAGGATTCAAATAATGTTAACATTGACCTTGGGAGACTGGCTTCAAGGTTATTTATAGAAGCAGTTCCAGGAGAAATCATCTTTAGTTAGATGCTGACACCCACTGGTGAAAGACACAAACCTTTCCAAACAGAGGATGTCTCAGCATAACTTAGGGCCAAACCATCAAAATAACATGTGGCACTGAAATCAGATTTTTCTACCTATGGTGATCTCAATTTCGCCACAAATTTAAGTGGTATCAACTGCCTATCCCACAATTTAGACTTAAACATATAAGGAAATGGGTTTTCTCAACTAATAGTTGTTTCTGCAAATGTTCCATATTTTCCTAAAATATTAAAATAAGCTGTGCTGGGGCCAGCCCAGTGGCGTAGTGGTTAAGTTCGCATGCTCCACTTCAGTGGCCTGGGGTTCACAGATTCGGATCCTAGGCGCGGACCTATGCACCGCTCATCAAGCCATGCTGTGGTGCCCTCCCACATACAAAATAGAGGAAGATGGGCACAGATGTTAGCTCAGGGCTAATTTTCCTCAGCAAAAAGAGGAAGATTAGCAATGGATGTTAGCTCAGAGCCAATCTTCCTCACCAAAAAACAAAAAGAAAAGCTGGGCTGCATATTGTACGATTCCATTTATATGAAATGTCTAGAGTAGGAAAATCTATAGAGACAAAAAGTAGACTAGTGGTTGCCTAGGGCTGGCAGGGTTGGGGGAAAATGGGGAGCAACTGCTAATAGGGATGGGGTTTCTCTTTTAGGGTGATGGAATGTTCTACAATTGGATTGTGATGACAGTGGCACAACCCTGTGAATTTATTAACTCACTGAATTATATACTTTATTGAGTGAACTGGATGGTATGTGAATTACACCTCGATACAGCTATTAAAAAGAAATAAGCTGTGGACTCTGAGCTATGGCCTGACAAATAGCACTTATTAACCTTAAAATGAGGATGATAAAAATGGCCTAGCCCTTTCCCCAGTCCTGAATGTTCCCTGTGATCACAACCAAAAGTCCCATACAGCTTACATAATAAATGAATTCATTTTTAATTAATCTCCTTTTCTATGATTCACTAAATTCAAGGTCTTGAATACAATGAATACGTCGGTCTTAACTTTTTAAACAGTAATCCTTTCTCCTACATGTATAACAGAAAGGGAAATCCAATATGTTTGTCAATTAATATGTAATAAAGAAATGTATCCATAAAAATAATTTCAGCCTTGTATGGGTGATCAGAAGGGTGAGGACCCTGGGGTTCTACGTGGGGTTTTTAATGACGACGAGGTGTTAGAGTTTGAGGAAATCACTCAGGTTCTTTATCTGTAAATGTAAACTGTTTCCTATCATTTGGGAGAATATATACATAGGATATACTTGATTAAAAGGTGTATGAACTAGGGGCCGGCCCTTTGGCATAGTGGTTAAGTTTGCACTCTCTGCTTCGGCGGCCTGGGGTTCGCAGGTTCAGATCCTGGGCACAGACCTATGCACTGCTTATCAAGCCAGGCTGTGACAGGTGTCCCACATATAAAGTAGAGGAAAATGGGAACAGATGTTAGCTCAGGGCCAATCTTCCTCAGCAAAAAGACAATTGGCAATAGATGTTAGCTCAGGGCTAATCTTCCTCATCAAAAAAGACAACAAAAAAGGTATATGAACTATAAATATTAAAAAGATATTACAAATAGCAGGATTCCAGAAATAGAACTATATATTGACATACTTGGCCAAACTGATACCAAGGAACCATGTAACAATCACACAGAGCTTTTCTCATAACAGTGATTCACAAATCTGAACTTACATGCTAAGCTTAAAGAAGATGGCAGCCTATGATTTTTGGGGAAAATGAGGAAATATTTTTGAACAACTAAGTCTCTGACTGCCTTATTTAACAGCTTTATTGAGATATAATTCAAGTACCATACAAGTCACTTATTTAAAACATACAATTCAATGGTTTTTAGTGTATTCACAGAGTTGTGCAACCAGCTCCATAATTGTCTGACTGCTTTTTACCACAACATCTAAGTCAGAACAGTGATAGTAGCTGATGGTCATTATACCCTCCTTGTCTGTGAGTCTCCATTCCACAGGAATGTGGGGTGTCTGTGCATCTAATCCCCAGTTAGCCTTCTTAGTTCTCATAAAAGGATATCATTGACCTTCTGTCCAGTTGAATTTTTAAATATAAAATTTGACCCTAATAGAAAAATTAACAGAAAAATAAAAAATATCCATAGTCCTTCCTTCCTCTTGCCAGAGTTAGGTATTGACCCATCTTTTAGCAAAGGCCTGACTGATATTTTTCAAAGGATGTACAGGCTGTTTTTTCCTCTAGAATTTCCAAGATGACAAAGAGGTCTTACACCCAAGTCCGACTTTTAACAGCTATCTGAGGATATTGAGGATCTATCCAGGTTCATGAGGAAAGAATGCCATGATCGATTAACCATGTCTGCCAGAGAACACGGTCTCACGTCTGATGTCCTTGCATCTCGACTTTAACCAAGACCCAACACGGCGCTACGCAGCTGTGTGCCTCCACCGCACTGTTTGGGACCCGTAGAATCACTTTTCCTGAAATGTACTTTGGAGCTTGGCCCTAGCATGAATAAAAGGGAATGCCTCAAGAAACATCTACAAGAAAACCGCCACTTTATTACTAAATGACATTTTTGAGGATGCTGTCCACCTCGCCTTCTCCCAAGGGAGAAATTTCTCTCAGGTCTAAGAGCCAGAAAATGCCTTACTCTTCCTGAACATCTGGTTTCCATTCATCTTACAAATAATGTGACTCTTGTAGCTTTTTCCTTTTCTTTTTTTTGAACATAAGAAATCTCGAATTTCAGAGTTGAATGTGAAGCCTGCCTAGAGCCATGCAGTTTTTTTGTAATTTGGTGTCATGCAACTATTCTATCTTTTTCTACTCATCCTGATTTTTCATTCTATTTATTTTTAAACTTTTTATATTCAATGTGTGTTACTTTTTGGATATGGCAGTTTGTAAATAAATGAAGAGACAAATGGGAAGTAGGTAGGTAGCTGAATAGCTAGACAGAAAGATAGCTCAAAATGAAAAGAACTTGACAGAAAGATATACAGCCACTGGCAAGATAAATTGGTCGTTCATTAAGACACGGTTTGTAACAGGTTAAAAGAGGGCACGTTTTAAAACAAACTTAGGTTTCACATTTATTTTTATAAGGTTATCAAGTCCATAAAATACTTCTTTTATTTCTTATTATCCTTCCTATTACCATTTGTTATTTACCCTTTCATTTTATTTTTTTGATTTACCTTCCCCAATCTAGTGATTTCAAAAAACAGATTTCAGAAGGGGAGAAGGACGCCAATAGAAAAGAGTCTTCTCCACCATCTCCAGGAAAAAAAAAATTTTTGAACACAGTCCATGGGGAAGAAATATTCTGAACCTTTGTGAAGGAAATATTCTCGTACTGAGTTTTTCCTGGAATTAAAAAAAAAAATCAATCCATATCCCCTTTTGGTAATAAGGTTCCCTAAGAGTACAATGGTCTCAGATGTGGAAGTAGCACACTCTTCAAAGGCCCCAACATGGCA
This sequence comes from Diceros bicornis minor, assembly GCF_020826845.1. NCBI lineage: Eukaryota > Metazoa > Chordata > Mammalia > Perissodactyla > Rhinocerotidae > Diceros > Diceros bicornis. The sequence continues at coordinate 7,776,412 of NC_080740.1, forward strand.
TTCAGTACCCTGGCAAAGGTAAGTGCCTCTCCGTGGGCTCATGCCCGCCATGAGCTGAGCACAGAGCCATGTACACGGAGGTGGCATTAGAAAGCGGCCCCACGGCGGTGCTGACTGTTCCACTCTGTGTTCAAGTTTCCAGGTACTTCATTTGATTACACTTGGGTGGGTTTTATGAGATGGCTGTACTTAGTCTGAGCTGTTAAAGAAACAATGTGCATTTCCATTACCGAAGTAGCTATCAAATCCTCGGCGGGTTGGAAGGCATTCTTTCCGGTACATTCCCAGGTGCCATTTTCCGACCATATGTGTAGTGTAGCCTGCTTCTTTTAGAAGCTGGGGCAGGAGTTTTTCATCCAGAGGAATGCAGCTGGGCTGACAGGGCCAGATTATTTGGTGCTGTAAACCTGTGTGGATCTTAAAGAGATAAACATAAAATTATGGATTAATGATGTTGAGACATTCTGAACAACCAGATAAAGTGGTTGCCTGATTTACTGGACATATCTGTCGACTTGAATGTTTAACTCTATTCCTGTATGGGCTTAAGGATATTTCTCAAAGGCACTTTTCTCTCGTATTCAAGTAAGGTAATGGACATAAACAGGACTTGAAAAAAAGACTAAAAGCTCTCTAACAAACATTAGATATTTTCAACAAGTTTCAATATATTTCAACAAATTTATCAAGGCTCTATGTTAGAGCCTTAAGTTTTCACTTCCTACCTCAAAAAAGTAGCCATAATATGAAGTGTAGATCTACCAAAGAAAAAGTGTTCCAATTTTTATGCACACAAGAAGTGGTTGTTTGATTAGAAGGACGTTCTGTAATCTGTCAAGACTTGGTGATTTTTTTTAAAAGTTATTCAACAGTATAATGAAAGTGATAATTTGCATTTCTTATTCCACTTTACATAAACCATAATTTCAAAAGACAGTGATGTACTTTTTCTTAAAAAAAAAAGTGGCCACCTGACCCACAGGTTGGGAGTAGTTCACCCAAGTATGCCCAGGATGCAAAGACCACACGACAACTAGCCTTTAAGAAATGATCACTTGTTGAGTCTTGGTGTCATATTAAAATAGAACATCCACAATTATACAAAAAGGCTATTAAAATAACCCTCCCTTTTCCAACTACATATCTGTATGAGGCTGGATGTTCTTCATCAACTTCTACCAAAACAATATCTTGCAACAGACTGAATGCAGAAGCAGACGTAACAATCTAGCTACCTTCTATTAATAGACACGTACAAAAACACAAAACAATGTCACTCTTCTCACATAATTCTCTTGTTTTGGAAAATATAGTTATTTTTCATGTTATTTATGTTAACATGCAATAGGATTATTATTGCTATTTTTCAAGGAATAAAAAGTATTTTTAAATTTCTCTTTTAATTTCTGGTACAGTAAATTTTAAAAGGTATAACCCACCTAAACAAGCTCTTTGGGTCCTCAATAATTTCTAAGTATATGCAGAGGTCCTATGACCAAAAAGTTTGAGCACTGATGCTATAATGTCCGACAGTGATCATTGCTATGAGGAAAATAAAGTAGCAGAGGGAGAGAGCGACAGAGGCGTTCTTTAGAGAGTGCAGCAAAAGAAAGCTTCTCCGAGGAGGAGATATTTGAGCAGAAATCTGAACAAAGTGAGAGAGGGAGAGAGAGCCTTGCAAAAATCTGGGGCAGAGCAATCTAGGCATAAGGAATAAGCAGTGCAAAGGCCCCCGACATGAACTTCTAGGCGAGTTTGAAGGCCAGCACAAAAGCCTTGTGGCCCTTGTCACAGCTCCTGTGCTGATGGATGCCACTGCAGCCCCTGCTGGGGCACAACTGGGGTCCCCAGGAGCTTCCCTCCCTGCCTGCCCAAGCCCTCCGTGCCCTAAAACTTCACGGCCCACCCTTTGTCCTGGCTTAGCCAGGGAGGTTCTCTTCTTTGTAGGAAGTGGGGCTGGGGTCTCACATTCAACTCTGCACTGGATGTCAGCTTTCTGTAGCGCTGGGCACTCCCGATTTCTCTAGAATAAACGGGGCTCAGAGGACACTGAAGGTTGACAGTCCCAGTTCTCAACCCAGGCCATGACTCTCTGGCGCCTCCATCAGCTGTCAGAGGGGTAGCAAGCAATTATTAATAAATGGTAAAAAATGTGTTTGCAAATGATTTACTGGCTTTTTATAATTTAAAGCAGAATAGCATAAAGGTCAGAGAATTAAATCCCACCCTGGCTCTATCACCAAGCACACACTAAACCCTCAACAATGGTCATGTTAATAACTGTAAGCATTGTTACCAACAACACATCGTGGAGACGCGGTGGCACTCTAGAGAACATGCACCTAAGGCTGGGCCTGCCCCCGGGAGCATGCTGTGGTGATATCAGATAAAATGCATACTGGAATGACCGACTGATCTACAGTGCTCCTGGTGCTGCTACTAAATACTGATTTATACTGATTTTCTGAGATTTAAATACTGACTACTCAGACCGGACAGACTCACAGATCTTTGTCTTCTTTTGTTTTAAATATGTGGCAATAAGCAAATACAAAGTAGAGACCAAAAAACCCTTTCAAACTCACAATTGTTTTTTCTAATTTATTATAAGCTCCTTGCTATTAAATAAAAGCCTTTCTCACAGGCTTTGACATCATCTTGACTTTCATTTTTTGTGTCTTTCCAGAGCCAACACTCTGGAATTGCACCTGCTGTCACTTGACTTTACGATACCCTTCCACGCCCTCCTAAAAGAACCATACGGAATATCTTCAATGTTAAATTAAAGCGGGTTTATTTTGAAGGTGATGTATATGTTTGCTCTCTTGATTGTGGTGATGGTTTCACAGACATATACACATCAATACTTATCAAATTGTATACTTTAAATATGTGCAGTTTATTGTATGTCAATCACACCTCAATAAAACTGTTTAAAAATAAAAGTGAGTTTAGGTTTTCTATTGAGATGTTTATGCCTACCCTAGAAATAACTGGACACCTACACTGGGCTATGTGCCAGAGGCTTCCCATGTGCCCTCCACATCCACACTCTGCTCTCCACCCTGGCAAGCTGACCTGGGGGGACCAAATCAAAGGGCTCCCGTGCCTCCTGGCTTCTGATTGTGTCAGCCAATGGGGAGCCCTGACAGGAGACTAGAGGGAGAGAAGGGACGAGCAGCCTGTACTGCCAGGCAGTCTCTACTGCAGGCCATCGTGAAGGCAGCCTTCTCTACATGACTCTCTCCTCCTAGGTTCTGGTAATGCCCCTTCTCTTTCCTCCCTTCTGGTCTAGAGGGAGTAACAGCTCCAGTGGGTTATAAACTATCCCTTGTGTCTCCCTCACACACTCTCACTTTCTTAAATAGTCCCTTTGTAAATAAACCCTCCCTAAATTATCCTATTTTGAATGTGCCATCTCTTTCCAGCTGGAATCCTGAATAATAAGGATGTTATAATACACAGGCTGGGAAAGGGAAACATTGCTCTGGAAACATACACACACCCCAAATCATAGGAGGATTCTGTCCATGGTTGACACTGGAAGTTTACTCAACAGTAAATTAATCCTGGGTTCAAAAACTTCAGAATACAGACTAATTGGCAACAGGATAAGGAAAGATAATATTTTATGGAATTCAAAAGAGGCAGTGGAGATAAATGCTATGTGCAAATTTCTTTCAATGGAAAGCTCATCCATCACATGCAGAGAATTAACTCTGATTGCCACCAAGCACTGCCAAGGGATGTTGTGTGATTCGGTTTTCCTAGGCCATGGGCACCAGGCCAAGCGGTCAGCTGAAGCCTGCCTCTATTATCTACAATCATATGGAGCAGGGAATTTGTTCTTTCCAGTTCCTGAGAATTTATTTGACAGAGCATTTTTATGGCATTACTGGGGAAGCGGAAGCCAAGCTCTGGATGACAGCCAAAAACATGTTTTTGGTCTCTTCAGACACTATTTGAAGTAAGGAAGCTGTAATGTGCAGAGAAGCAGTAAACAGGCAAATGCTGAGCTGGTTGTAACCCAGCACTTTAGTTTAGCACAGAGCTATAGAGAGCCACACGACGCTTCAGGGGGCAGGGTGAGTGACAACAGGGCACCAAGAGGAGTCACAAGAAAAAACAAGCGTCCCTTGTAAACACAACAGCATCTAAACAACTCCATTCTAAGACCCATCTTCAATGTTCGGAGGGTATGAGTGAATGGAGAGGGTCCCACAGACAATATATGAAGGTCCAAAGGGGTAACTCCCTCTATACCATGTATAGCTGTCTCTTCTTCATTCAAATCTTCTCTCAAAAAACAGCTTCTAAAATTTTGCTCGACGATCAAGGATGCCCTCCACAAAAGCAAAGGGTCTGCAAAGGATATGGCTTATCTCTGCGTTCTTTCTATGAGAGAACTGATAAGAAATCCTTGTTTACATGTTTTGTGGCATGTAAAAATTTATTTGATCCAGTGAGTTATTCTGTCCTCTGCGGACCTAGAATATACTATCAGTGTAATCTTATGAGCTTAAAAGAAAAAAAAAGCAATCTCCTGGAGGGGAGGGACGAAGGGCACTCTCACATCAGAACCGCTTATAATCCGCCTTTGAGAGGTCCAGGCAGTCTATTGGTTAATTATCTATGTGGATGCTCAGAGCACAATATTTCAGCTACACTTAAAATAAACTTCCCCAGGGTCTAGGGGAACCATCGCTACACGTATGGCAATGAATGCTATTTCTCAATAGTGTGGAGACAATATCCAGTTGAACAGAAGGAAGGTTCTGTCCTGTCCGTCAGACCTGTGCAAGATGAACTCACACCCTCATTGCACCCACGTATTTGAGCAACACCTCCTGCTACAGGACTTGAAAATTCAGAAACACAGGCAGCTCTACCCGCCAGTTTACACACCAGGGAGCCTAGAGGGAAGGTTCATGACCGGAACACAATCACAGAACACGCTGGTGGCCAGCCAGGAGTTCAGAATTTCCAGCCTGTGCCTGGGCCAATACACTACAGGTTTTAACCACGGTCAAGTACCACTCATGTGACCTTAGGGTTTATTCCTAGAGATGCCCCACAGAACAAACGGATAGTGGAGAATCTGCTCCCTCCCCCCTAAGCCTTCTAAAAAGCAGTCAGCTGCCCAAGCTGCTGAAGCCAAGAGCTACAGAACACACATTATGTGTATTGGGGGGCTGGCTTTGCCATCTGGCCTGGTCCTTCAGAACTCAGGCTGCAGAACTGGCTGGCGTCACTGACAGTTTTAAGGGTCTATTTATTTTGGTGTTGATTAGCAAAGAGTGTAAATCTCTGACTAAAACTACAAAGGAATGTTGTTTGTCAAAAGAATAAACAAGGCAAAAACTGTTTCAGTGCCTTCCTCTGTTTAAATTATAAATCCAACAGAAAGCCCAGAATGAAAAGGAAGGAAAATATGGAGGAAAAAGAATTTTTAGTAAAGTGATATGATTACGGAAACCAAGACAAAGAGAGTTACCAGACAGTAACAGCTTTGCTCAAAGTGAGTCTTGAAATAACAAATCTCAAAAATCAATCAACAAAAAAATCCCATAAGTCGATGGGTCATATTCCACTCAGCCCCAAACTTATTTCCTTATTTCCTCACTTCAATTACTTGGGACGTAAAATAGGTAAAAAATAGAATTGTTTCTTTAAAATATCTTTAATACTTGCAGAACAAGGCCTCCAGATGCCCCTTCCCTTCTGGGAAAAAGCTCCTTGGCTCTGGATAGGCTCAGGAAGGACACCCGGCTTTAGTGAAAACAAAAGACCCATCAGAGCCAGTCATCCCCGGCCTCCCGGCTCGGAGCCCCGATGCCTTTCAGTAGGTAGCCATCTTGCTTGTCCCTATGGAGCTGATGCATCCTTTGCTCCTTCTCCTAAATGAGCACAGGAATACAGACTAACAAGTGCTTTGTCTTCAGAGGCACCTCTGGCCTCTGGACTACACGCTCCTCTTCTCTCTCACTCCTTGGATGCCTTTGCCAGGGGGTCCTGCGAACACTCCCAATTGGTGACATAATCCTTCCCCAAGCACTCCGCCCATTTCTTCCACCTCTTCACTCCTCTCTGCCCCTTCTAATCTTAGAGTCCAGGCAGAGGCGACCAGGGACAGGAAGTCACTGAGAGGCAAGCACGTGTGGGGATGATAAGGAATGAGCAAGCAGGACACTGAGGGCAATGAGGAAAAGAAGCGGGGAGGTGATGGCATCCCCAGGCAGAACTCCTTCCTCTTCCTGTGCCACAGCACGCAATGCCCTATTCTGCCTGCACCATGCGTCTCACCTGCTCGCATTCCTAATTCAAACTTGAAGCAAAAGTCAAAAATTACCCACGATGCTCCTGCACAGCCTCTTTCCTATATTTTCTGTCCAAGGTTCTGCTTCAGGGGTGAGTGGAAAGCCGTGAAAGTGTCTTGTCCATTTATCAATGTGATTAAGAAACTATGGCTTGCGTCCCTTAAGAACAAAACCTTGGAGTCATCTTTCATTGCTTCTATTCCTTGCCAAGGTTTATAGAGTTCTGGCGGAGTGGCCCCCTCAGTTCCCAAGGTAAGAATGGTCCCAGGTGAGGACCAAAGTTACTTTACTTTTTTCCCAGAAGGAAGTGTCCCCACTAAGGCCTACCACTTTTTGTTACCCTTTAATCTTTTTAATTTCTTAAAAAGGAAGCAAGGGCAGTAGAAATGACATGTCAGCCCTAAGCAATGAAGATGGTGAGCTCTTCAGGAAATGCTCATGTGTGAAAGTGCTCATATATTCATTCATTTAGTTGTTCAATGTGAGTGTTTCTCTAGGCCAGAGTCCAGCCAGGCAATCTAATGGATGAGTCAGACTTGAGAAAAACCACATTTCAAATGCGTACCAGGAACACAGAGGTATAACGGATATTTTGTATTGCATAAAGTCAATTTATAATATGGAAATTTAGTATTTCAAGTCTTCTATTTGAATTAAAAGCAGCAAATTCTATTAGAAAAGCTGAAGGATTTTTATTTATTTTATCACTTTTATAAACATCTTTATTACATATTTTTTATTGAAATATATTTGACATATAACATTGTGCAAATTTAAGATGTACCACATGCTAATGTGATACATTCAGACATTGTGATATGTTTGCCATTGTAGCAATAATTAGCACCTCTATGACGTTACATAATTATCCTTTCTTTTTAGTGGTTGGAATCATTAAGTTCTAATCTCTTAGCAAGTCTGATGATTATAAGACTATATTGTTGTCTATCTTCACTATACTGGGCATTAGATCTCTAGGTCACAATCACTACTCATTGCAAGTTTGTACCCTTAAACAACATCTGTCCTATCCCCCAACCCCCTGAAGGACTTTTAAATTAATATTTTTAATCTTGAGATTTTAAACAAGGGGAAAGTGAATATAAAATCTGTTTCATTATGTGCATAACATGCCTCCAAAGGATACCAAGAAACTAATCAACAGGGGCTACCTATGGGAAGGAGGGCTGGGGGACAGGGTGAAAAGTATTTTTTTAACATATATCTCTTTTTAAATCCTTTATATTTGAAACTTTTGAATGTATTCCCTAAAGACAATTTTTAAAATAAGCTTACTTTTTTTTTAAAAGAGGGGAAAATACAAAATTTAATTCCAACTGGAACTACATTTATACAAAGTATGCGACATGGCACTTCACTGTGGTTCCTTAAAATATATGTGTTTAGAATACCGTTAGTAGCCTTCAGTGTAACATTACTGTGAAAACAGAAGCAAGTAGAGCTGAAGTTGAGTATTTTATCATGGGAGGCAGTATTAGGAACAGGCAGTCCTTGCCTCCCTCTCTGAGCTCTCAGCATGCTCTCCATGCCCTCCTGCACTCAGCCCGACCACAATGGCCTTCTCCCCATTGGAGCTCATTCCAGCCTCAGGGTTGTCCCCCTCACTGTCTTCAACTCTCCTCCTCAGGACCTTTGCACAGCCTACTCCTCTCCATTCAGGGTCCTGCCCATATCACCCTCTTGGAGACACCCTCCTGAGTCACCATCACTTTACCTACTTTGTTTTCTTACCCACGCTTATCACCATGCCATTTAAATTCACCTTCCTTACTCATTTGTTTCTGTATTTATCTCATCCGCCTCTTGCTCACTCCTTCCCCTCACCTCACCCCCACCAGACTATAAGCACCAGAAGATCCCCAGAGTATAGCACAATGCCTGGCATGAATAGTTGCTCAATAAATATTTGTTGAGTGAAAGAAGGAATGAATGCATTATACTTAATGGTGACAGACTGAAAGCTTCCCCTTTAAGATCAGGAATAAAAAAAGGATGTCCACTCTTGCCACTTCTATTCAACATTGTACTGGAGGTCCTAATCAGGGCAATTAGGCACGAACATGAAATGAAAGGCACCCAGACTGAAAAGGAAGAAGTGAAACTACTTCTACTTGCAGATGACAGGATCTTGTATATAGAAAATCCTAAAGAGCACACACTCATGCACGCGTGCGCGCACACACACACACTATTAGAACTAATAAGTTCAGACTGCCGGGAAGATAGTGCTGTAGGAGGACTCTTAACTCACCTCCTCCCACAGATGCAACAAATCTACAACTACCTGTGGGACAATTACCTCTGAGAGAGAACTGCAAACTGGATAAAAAGAACCCCCCACAACAAAGGACAACACTGACAGAGGTGGAAGAGGCAGAAATACCCCTCTGCTGAGAAAAAAACCACATTCTAGCGCAGCACTTTATGGCTGGGAGCAATCTTAAGGTATGAAGTTGTTTTTGGAGGAACAGGGGATGTGATTGGGAGAGCTATGCCACAATAAGCAGCCTTTGAATTCAGCACAACCGAGATGGGTGCCATAATACCTGGGCTTTGCTGCTATTAAAACCAATGGGGAATACCCCCAGAAAAGCTCTCAAACATAACAGAAAGCAAAGCCTCTTCTTAAAGGGCCCACACACAGATTCACCAGATCTGGAAACCAACACAAAATCACCAGAAAGAAAGGTGCACTGTCCTTTGATAAAAGAGACTCACTTGATAAGCTCTGAGTGCATCTCAGGGAGGCAAGAGGCAGCCAGGCCCACCTCTCCAGGGACTGAGACCCTGGAGGCAGCTTTATGGTGACCTAGTCCAGGTATGCTGACACAGATGCTGGCAGACGCCACTGGATTTCTTCCTCTGGCCTGTTAGCACAGGGGTTTGTCTGGCCCACTAGAGCATCTAATCCAGCTCAGGCAGAGCAGACAGCCTGCCCTAGGGACTGGCCCCACCCACCAGCAAACCTGTGAGGAACTTGTGGGGCCACAGTAGGCAGGATGTGTGGGACCCCTGCAGCAGGGTGAGTGGGTCTGCTTCAGTGGAGTGGGGAGTGCTCAAGGGGCAGGACTGTGTTGACAGGGTGTGTGGGCCTGCGGGCAGTGGGGCGTGTTGGCTACAGCCAACTTGTGCTACTGACCATCTCAAACAGCCACACAGGGGATCTGCCCCACCTTCCAAGTCCTGAAATGATTGTGTGTTGCCATGCCTGGGGCTGGCTCCAGCCAACTGCACTCCTCAGAGAGCTGACAACAGCCTCGCGGGCCTGAGGCCTACAGCATTTGTGAGCCCCTGAGCCTAGCAACCAGCCACACTGGGGCCTGACTCTCTTAACAGCAAAACAGCAGCAGGTGTGTACTACTGACCTTGCAGCCAGCCATGCTGAGGCTCACTCCACCCCATAAAGTAACTAAAGTGACCAATGCAGCCACATGCAGCTGAGCCTTATAACCAGCCAGCCCAGAAGCCAGCCTAGCCTTCCATGCACCTGCAGCAAGAGCAACCCTGCCAGAACAGAAGGGCACACATAGCCCACACAGGGGACATTCCTGGAACATGTGGAACTGGTGATAAGAAGGAAGCACACTGCTGGGCCCCATAAGGCATCTCTTACATAAGGCCACCTCTCCAAGATCAGGAGACGTAGCTGATCTACCTAATACATAAATACAAGCACAGAGAAGTAGGCAAAATGAGGAGACAAAAGAATATGTCCCAAATAAGAGAAAAGGACAAATCCTCAGAAAAAGAACTAAAGGAAACAGAGATAAACAATCTACCTGATAAAGAGTACAAATGAATAATCATAAGGATGCTCACTGATCTTCGGAGAAGAATAGATGAACACAGTGAGCACTTCAATAAAGAACTGGAAAATATAAGAAAGAACCAATCAGAACTGAAGAATACAATAATGGAAATGAAAAATTCACTAGAGGGAATCAACAGCAGAGTAGACAACACAGAAGAACGGATCAGTGAGCTGGATGAAAGAGTAGAAGAGATTACCCAAGCCGAACAGAAAAAAAAATTAAAAAGAGCAAAGACAGGGGCCGGCCCAGTGGCATAGCAGTTAAGTTTGCGTGTTCTGCTTTGGTGGCCTGGGGTTCACCAGTTTGGATCCTGGGTGTGGACCTACTCACCGCTCATCAAGCCATGCTGAGGCAGTCCCACATAGAAGAGCTACAACTCTGCAACTAAGATACACGACTACGTACTGGGGCTGTGGGGAGAAAAAAGAAAAAGTGGGGGGGGAGATTGGCAACAGACGTTAGCGCAGGGCCAATCTTCCTCAAAAATAAACGAACAAACAAAAGAACAAGGACAGTCTAAGGAACCTCTGGGACAACATCAAGCGCACTAACATCCGTGTTATAGGTGTCCCGGAAGGAGAAGAGAGAGACAAAGGGGCAGAGAATCTATTTCAAGAAATAATAGCTGAAAATTTTCCTAACCTAAGGAAAGAAACAGACATCTAGGTAAAGGAAGCACAGAGAGCACCAAACAAAATGAACCCAAAGAGGCCCACACCAAGACACATTATAATTAAAATGTCAAGAATTAAACATAAAGAGAGAATCCTAAAAGCTGGAAGAGAAGTTACACACCAAGGAAACGCCATATGGCTATCAGCTGACTTCTTAGCAGAAACTTTACAGGCTAGAAGGGAGTAGCACAATATATTCAAAGTGCTGAAAGGAAAATCCTATAGCCAAGAGTACTCTACTTGACAGGGTTATCATTCAGAATTTAAGGAGAGATAAAGAGTTTTCCAGACAAGCAAAACTAAAGGAGTTTATCACCAATAAACCAGGCTTACAAGAAATGTTAAAGGGAATTATTTAAGTGGAAAAGAAAAGACAACAAATAGGAATACGAAAACTATCAAAGAGAAAAAAATCACTGGTAAAGGCAAATATACAGTAAAGGTATATATGAAGGTCCTATAAAGCTAATATGAAAGTCCAAAGACAAAACTACTCAAAGTATCTACCTCCATGATAAGAGGTTAAAGGATACACACAAACAAAAAAGTGATTAAATATGATATCAAAACATAAAATGTGGAGGGAGGGGAGTAAAGTGTAGAGCTTTTAGTAAGAGGTCAAATTTTAAGAGACCATCAACTTTATACAGATTACTATTTACATAAGTTATTATATATGAACCTCATGGTAATCACAAACCAGAAGCCTATAATAAATACATAAAAAATTAAGAGAAAGGAACCCAAACATAATACTAAAGAAAGCCATCAAATTGCAAGGGAAGAGAGCAAGAGAAGAAGAAACGAACAGAGAAGAACTACTAAAACACCCAGAAAAAAAAGTAACAAAACGGCAATAAGTACATATTTATCAATAGCTATTTTAAATGTCAATGGACTAAATGCTCCAATCAAAAGACAGAGGGCAGCTGAACAGACAAAAAAAAACAAGACCCATATATATGCTGCATACAAGAGACACACTTCAGACCTAAAGACACTCACAGACTGAAAGTGAAGGGATAGAAAAAGATACTCCAGGCAAATGGCAATGAAAAGAAAGCTGGGGTAGCAATATTTATATCGGAAAAAATAGACTTTAAAACAAAAACCACAACAAGAAACAAAGAGGGGCACTACATAATGATAAAGGGAACAATCCAACAAGAGGATAAAACACTTGTAAATATCTATGCACCCAACATAGCAGCACCTAAAAGTACAAAGCAAATATTAAAAGACATAAAAGGAAAAGTAGAGAGTAACACAGTAATTGTAGGTGACTTTAATACTGCACTTACATCAATGGATAGATCATCCAAACAGAAGATCAATAAGGAAACAATAGCCTTAAATGACACATCAGACCAAATGGACTTAGTAGATATATACAGAACATTCCATCCAAAAACAGCAGAATACACATTCTTTTCTAACACACACAGAACATTCTTCAGGACAGATCACATATTGGGCCACAAAACAAGTCTCAATAAATTTGAGAAGACAGAAATAATACCAACCATCTTTTCTGATCACAACAGTATGAAATTAGAAATCAACTACAGGAAGAAAATTGGAAAAGCCACAAATAGGCAAAGATTAAACAAAATGCTACTGAACAATGATTGGGTCAATGAAGAAATCAAAGGAGAAACCAAAAAATACCTGAAGACAAACGAAAATACAACATGCCAAAATTTATGGGATACAGCAAAAGCCATACTAAGAAGGAATTTTATAGCAATACAGGCCTGCCTCAAGAAACAAGAAAAATTTCAAATAAACAACCTAACAGTACACCTAAAGGAATTAGAAAAAGAAGAACAAATAAAGCCCCAAATCAGCAGAAGGAAGAAAATAATAAAAAATCAGAACAGAAATAAATGAAACAGAGACTAAAAAATCAATTGAAAAAAATCAATGAAACTAAGAACTGGTTCTTTGAAAAGATAAGCAAAATTGACAAACTTTTAGCTAGACTCACCAAGAAAAAAAGAGAGAAGGCTCAAATAAATAAAATCAGAAACAAAAGAGGAGAAATTACAACAGACATCTCAGAAATACAAAGGATTATAAGAGAATACTATAAAAAGCTATATGCCAACAAATTGGATAACCTAGAAGAAATAGATAAATTCTTAGAATCATACAACCTTCCAAAACTGAATCAAGAAGAAATAGAGAGTTTGAATAGACCGATCACCAGTAAGAAGACTGAAACGGTAATCAAAAACCTCCCCAAAAACAAAAGTCCAGGACCAGAGGGCTTCCCTGGTGAATGCTACCAAATATTCAAAGAAAACTTACTACCTATCCTTCTCAAACTCTTCCAAAAAATTAAGAGGAGGGGAAGCTTCCTAACTCATTCTACAAGGCCAACATTGCCCTGATACCAAAACCAGACAAGGACAATACAAAAAAAAGAAAATTACAGGCCAATATCATTGATGAGCATAGATGCAAAAGTCCTCAACAAAATACTAGCAAATCCAATTCAATAATACATTAAAAAGATCATACACCATGATCAGGTGGGATTTATTCCAGGGATGCAGGGATGGTTCAACATCCACAAATCAATCAACATGATACACCACATTAATAAAATGAAGAATAAAAATCACATGATCATCTCAATAGATGCAGAGAAAGCATTGGACAAGATACAGTATCCATTTACCATAAGATATTTAACTCTTATTTAACATAGTATTGGAAGTCCGAGCCAGAGCATTCAGGCAAGAAAAAGAAATAAAAGGGATCCAAATTGGAAAGGAAGAAGTAAAATTGTCACTATCTGCAGATGACATGATTTTATATATAGAAAATCCTAAAGAGTCTACTATTAAATAATAAAATATTATTATTTGTTTAGTATATAAACTATAGATATAATAATAATATTATTATAGTTATTTGCAAACTATATATCTCATAAGAGGTTAATATACAAAATATATAAAGAACTCATGTAACTCAATAACAAAAAAACAAGCAATCCAATTAAAAAATGGGCAAAGGACCTGAATAGATATTTTTCCAAAGAAGATATATAGATGGCCAACAGGCACAGGAAAATATGTTCAACATTATTAATTTATTAGGGAAATGCAAATCAAAACTACAATGAGATATCACCTCACACCATCACAATAGCTATAATTAACAAGACAAGAAATAACAGGTGTTGGAGAGGATGTGGAGAAAAGGGAACTCACATACACTGCTGGTGGGAATGTAAACTGGTGTAGCCCCTGTGGAAAACAGTATGGAGAGTCCTCAAAAAACTAAGTATAGAACTATCATATGATCTAGCTATTCCACTCCTGGGTATTTATCCAAAGAACACAAAAACAGGAATGCATAAAGGTGTTTGCACCCCTATGTCCACTGCAGCATTATTCACAATAGCCAAGGCTTGGAAACAACCTAAGTGCCCATGAATAGATGAATGGATAAAGATGTGGTATATACACAATGGAACACTATTCAGCTATAAAAAAAAGATGAAATCTTGTCATTTGCGACAATATGGATGGACCTTGAGGGTATTATGCTTAGCGAAATAAGTCAGACAGAGAAAGTAAAATACTGTATGATTTCATTCTTAAGTAGAAGATAAAAACAACAACAAGGACGAGCCCTGGTGGCCTAGTGGTTAAGTTCAACTCACTCCATTTTAGCAGCCCAGGTTTGGTTCCCAGGCGTGGACCTACACCACTTGTCTATCAGTGGCCATGCTGTGACGGCAGCTCACACACAAAATAGAGGAAGACTGGCAACAGATGTTAGCTCAGGGCGAATCTTCCTCAGCAACAACAACAACAACAACAAACACACATAGACACAGAGATCAGATTTGTGGTTACCAGAGGGGAAGTAGGGAGGGAGAAGGGTGAAATGGTTGTCAGGGCACAGGTGTATCGTGACGGATAGTAATTAGTCTTTGGGTGGTGAACATAATGTAGTCAACACAGAAATCAAAATATAATGATGTACATCTGAAATTTATAAAATGTTATAAACCAATGTTACCTCAAAAAAAAATTTAAAAAAGAACTAATAAGTTCAGCAAGGTTGCAGGATACAGATCAATATACAAACATCAGCTGCATTTCTATACACTAGCGATGAACAATCGAAAATGAAACTAAGAAAGTAATTCCATTTACAACAGTATAAAAAAGAATAAAAACTTAAAAATAAATGTAACCAAAGAAGTGCAAGACTTGTACACTTAAAACTATAAAATAGTGGGGCCGGCCCCGTGGCTTAGTGGTTAAGTGCGCGCGCTCCGCTGCCGGCGGCCCAGGTTCGGATCCCGGGCGTGCACCGATGCACCGCTTCTCCGACCATGCTGAGGCCACGTCCCACATACAGCAGCTAGAAGGATATGCAACTATGACATACAACTATCTACTGAGGCTTTGGGGGAAAAATAAATAAATAAATAAATAAATAAAATTATTAAAAAAAAAAAAAACTATAAAATATTGCTGAAAGAAATTAAAGAAGACCTAAATAAATAGAAAGACAGCTCATATTCACAGATTGGAAGACATATTGTTAAGATGGTAATACTCCCCAAACAGATGAATAGACCAATGCAATTCCTATTGAAATTCCAACTGCTATTTTTACAGAAATGGACAAGTTGATCCTAAAACTGGAATATGGAAAATATGGAAATGCAAGGGGCCCAGAATAGCCAAAACAATCAAAAAAAGAACAGAATTGGAGGTCTCACACTTTCTGATTCTGAAACCTACTACAAAACTACAGTAATCAAGACAGTGTGGTACTGGCATAAGGATTGACATAGAGATCAGTGGAAAAGAATTGTGAGCCCAGAAATAAACCCACATATCTATGGTCAACTGATTTTCGACAAGGGTGCAAAGACCATTCAATGGGGAAAGAACAGTCTTTTCAAGAAATGGTGCTGGAACAACTGGACATCCACAGGTATCCACATACCTCAAAAAATATACAAAAATTAACTAAAAATGGATCAAAGACCTAAATGTAAGAGCTGAAACTATAAAACTCTTAGAAGAAAACATGGAGGTAAATCTTCGTAACCTTGGATTAGACAGTGGTTTTTTAGAAATGACACCAACAGCACAAACAACTACAGAAAAGTAAATAAATTGAATTACAACAAAATTTAAAACTTTTGTGCATAAAAGGACACTATCAAGAAAGTAAAAAGATGATGCACGGAAAAGGATAAAATATCTGCAAATCATATATCTGAAAAGGGTTTAGCATCCAGAATATATAAAGAACCCTTACAACTCAACAATAAAGAGGCAAATAACCCAATTAAAAGTGGTAAAGGATCTGAGTAGAGATTTCTCCAAAGAAATATACTAATGACCAATAAGACATGAAAAGACGGTCAACATCTTTAGTCATTAGGGAAACGCAAATCAAAAGCACAGTGAGATAACACCTCATACCCACTAGGATGAGTAGAAGGCTATAAGCAAAAAGGCAGATAATAACAAGTGTTGGCAAGGATGCGGACAAATTGGAACCCACATAGATTGTTGGTGGGAACATAAAATGGTGAAGCTACCATGGAAACAGTTTGGCAGCTCCTCAAAAAGTTAAACATAGAACTGCCATAAGATCCAGCTCCCAGGTATACACCCAAGAGAAGTGAAAAAAATATGTTCCTACAAAAATTTGTACATAGATGTTCACAGTGGCATTATGCATACTAGTCAAAAAGTGGAACAATCCAAAGTCCATCAACTGATGAATGGATAAATAAAACGCTGGTATATCCACATGCTGGAATATTACTTGGCCATAAAAAGGAATGATACATGCCACAACATGGATGAAAAGACATCTACTGCGTGAGTCCATTTCTATTAAATGTTGCAAATAGGCAAATCCATAGAGATAGAGAGTAAATTAGTGGTTGCCAGAGGCTGGGGAAGAGGAGGAGGATGGGTAATGGTTATGGGGTTTCTTTCGGGGGTGTTGGAAATGTTCTGGAATTAGACAGTGGTGATAGTTGCCCAATATGTGGATATACGAAAAACCAATGTATTACACACTTAAAATGGTGAATTTTATGATATGTGAAATATAACTATAGAAAAAGAGTATAGGAAAATAAGCAATATCATATATTGCTGGTGGGAATGTAGACTGATATAACCTATTGAAGCGCAATTTTGCAATATTTATCAAAATTACAAATGCATCTACCCTTAAACCCAGAAAATTCCCTTTCTAAGAATTTATCCTACGGATATATTCAAACATGTGCAAAACAACATATGTATAAGGTATTGACTTCAGCATTCTTTGATATATCAAAAGGCTAGAAACAACCCACACACCCATCATTATGTGTCTGGTTAAATAAATTATGATATATCCATTTAACAAAATATTATACAGCCATAAAAATTGAGGATGCTCTTTATGTAACAATATGGAATTATTTCACATGTTAAGGAAGAAAAGCATGTGTAAAGCAGTGTGAAGAGTATGCTTATATTCATATAAAAAGAGAGGAGGGGAACATCCACTTATGTCTTTGCTGGCATATGCATAAAATACTTTTTGGAGGATATATACAGTTCATCTAACTGTATGTATATAAAAGCAGCAAAGAATCTGAGTAGAGCTAGTAAGTAACTGAGTGAGTAACTGGATGCCTAAGGAACAGAATGTGTGTGTGTGTGTGTGTGTGTGAGTGTGTGTGTGTGTGTGTCTGTGTATGTCTGTGTAGGTAGAGATGTTCAGCATAAGCCCTTTTGTAACTTTTTAATTTTTAAACCATGTGAATGTATTTTCTACTCAAAAAATAAATAAAACATAGATTTTTAAAAAGATGAATGAATGGGGGCCGGCCTGGTGGCGCAAGCGGTTAAGTGCATGCGCTCCGCTGCAGCGGCCCAGGGTTCGCTGGTTCGGATCCCGGGCGCGCACCGACGCACTGCTTGGCAAGGCATGCTGTGGCGGCGTCCCATATACAGTGGAGGAAGATGGGCACAGATGTTAGCCCAGGGCCATCTTCCTCAGCAAAAAAAAAAAAAAAAAAAGAGGAGGATTGGCGGATGTTAGCACAGGGCTGATCTCCTCACAAAAAAAAAAAAAAAAAAGATGAATGAATGAGTCATAGGGCTGTGGGAAGAACACTAGCCTAAGAGTACAGAAATCAGAATTCTAGTTCCTGGAGTTACCAGTAACTACTTACCTCATCCATCAGTCTCCCTCTTCCTCCCACCCAAACTCTAGGCATTTTTCACCAAAGCACACAAGTTTAAAAAGGTTAATATGCGAGGATTCTGAATAATTAAATGTCTCAATATAAGAAGCTGAATTCACGTTCCTGTTCAAACAACTGCCTAGCAGCTGAACCAGCGGCTCCGGCAACCCGTAAGGCATTAAGTGCTGGGCAAGAATAATCTCCCTTTCTACCAGTAGAGGGAGATAGTGGGTATGATAACGTGCTTCTGCCAAGTCAGAAACTTGCTCTAACGGACAGGAGAGCCTTAGAGTCAAAGAAACTTAGAGCTAGAAAGAGCCTTCGAGTTCAGGCAACTCCCGAATTTTCCAGATGTGGAAAATGATGTCCTGCGAGGTCCGAGTTGGAAGACTGACAAGGTGAAGACTGAAACCCACGTCTCATAATTCCTAACTGGTTGTCTTCAGTAAATACTTTTATAAACAAAAAACAAAAACTCAGAATTTCTTGGGAACACAAAGTTCAATCAGTCTAGGTTTGTTTTATCACTTTGCACTTTTCTTTCCTAATCTACAGTTAGATGATTATGGGAGGGGGTCTCTATTAAAGTGTGATTGCTAAGTTTGCAGATCTGCCTATAAGGAGTTCTTTCAAGAACCTAATTTTGAAATAGCCAACAAATTTCCTCATTTTATTGTCTAAAATTATGCACAATACATGACTTGCTCAGAAACAAAACCTCTCTATTTTCACTTGACATTTAACATAGGCATTTCCTGATTTGAAATGTGAGAGGTTAATTTTTTTTAATTGAGATGGTTAGGAAGGACCTAAATGTCCAAAAATAAGAGACAGATTATTGGGTAAATCTGAAGCAGCTCTTGCGATTATATTTTTAATAATTCCGAGTAGGCAATGCAGTGAGATGGTTCTGGAGCACACTGACCAGTTCAAATCCTGGCCCACTACTTAATAGCCCTGTGACCTCGGGCAAGTTTCTCAACCCCTTCCAGCCTCAGTTTCCTTGTTATCGAATACGAACAACAGTAGTACCTACCTCACCAGGCTGCCGTGTGAGTTAAGTGAGTGAATATATGTCAAATGCTCAGAATGGTACCAGTGTGTAGTATCCGAGGGCAATGGGGCTCCTTAGCTCTCCCGGAAATACTGACTCCTTTAAAAGAGGATGCTCACTCGCTAAACCAATGTGATTTCTAATTGGGTCTCTTGAACTGGAACAGAATAAAACAGCGGAGAAAAGTTAATCAGGATGTTTGGGGAGGCTAGCTAGCTACGCCAAGTGGCCTCTAAACTGTCTGGAAGTACCCAACTTCTGCCCTGCCTTCACGTCTTAACCACGGGCTACTCTGAATACTTAGGTTTTTTCCAAAATGGAGTGTTGGTGACCGGTGGGGGAGGACGTTAGGAGACAAAAGCAGACAGTTACACGAACACGTTTTTAAAGTGTGGTGTCTGCTTTCCTGCTCAAGTCTGTTGGAAGGGAGGAAGTGAGAGAAATGAATGGCCCTCCCATTCTTCTGCAACTTGAGTTCTCTTACTTCAGAGCAAATGCAGAACCACGCAGGGCAGAACTTGCCTTCCCTCATTCCCCTTCTTCTTCACTCGAATGCCCCTTTAGGCCTACACACTGTCCAGGGTGAGATCTGCATCAGAGTGGGGTTCCTGATTACCCTTGGCAGCCAAAGTCAGAACTGTGGCAGGTACTTAGGCTGATGGTGAGGCACCCATCCTTCATCCCCACTGCAGACCATCCCTACAGCTGCTTCTCAGTCCTCTAGCAAAACTCCATCTTTTCTGTTTCTAAAAGTCTCAGACCACAGTGGAAATCTTTACTGCAATGAACCCTCCCATCTCGGGTTGATCTGAAAGGCTCCATGAACACAGATTTGGGAGGGCAAGGGTCAAGCATATCCTCTGTGACTTGAACAGTATGGGCTCAAAGCATGCTTGTTGAATAAACAGTACATATATACGGAGGTCCACGTGTGTTCTCATACAGCACGCGTTTATTGCATTTAATACGGTCATAAGCACATTGGGATCTTATAAAAATGTCAATCTTATTCAGATTAAGAAGAAAAAAAAAAGAGTCCCATTTTAGAGGCCTGACATGACTAGTAGGACGCAGGAAAGGTACAAAATCCGGCTTTACCACTTTCTAGCTGTGTGATTCTTAACAAGTCATCAACCTCTACAGGTTTATTTCCTCATCTGTAAAAGGGGATTAAAAAGAACAGCTACCTCCTAGGCTGTTTCAAGAATTAACTTTAAAAACAGTAAAGCACTATACAAATATCCTTGATTTCTTAGTTATCTAACACATGCACGCTCTCTACAAATATACTTTTCTCTGTTAACTGCAGATTAGTTTTTAAAGAGATAATGAAGATGCTCAGAGGTATTGGATACGGTTAAATCTGAAAGGAATGTCAGCAGCCCAGGAAAAATCAACCTGGATGGGTTTCATTCCAGGGCCGCTGAGAACTTGGAAAAATTACTTTCATCTCCGGCCGGGCAGTGCTAACCTAGGAGCGCTGGGTTCCCGGGGAACCAAGTCGCCCCCCGCTGCGGGCACTCTTTCATCCTCACTCTCCGCTCTGCCCTCCTGCCTCCCCAGCTCTCACGGCTCCACTCCGGCGCCCGGCCCGCTCCCTCTCCATCCTCCCACCCCAGGACCGCTCGGCAGAGTCCATTCGGACCCTTCGGCCCACCCGCTCGCAGGGCCCAGCAGCTGGCACTCCCCCAGAAACCCTTCACCCCGACCTTCAGAAACGAAAGACAGACGGCCCCCGGAGCGGCGGGGCGCCGGGCATGCGCAGAGGCCGCGGCGGGCCTGGGAGGAGCGAAGGCGGCGCTGCCGGGGCGAGCAGGGGCCTCGCTCGGCCCCAGGTCGGGGAGGGGACCGCGGCTCGCCAGCGCCCGCCCCGGCCTCCGGGCCCACTTCCCAGAGGCTGGCGGCCGGGCCGGGCCGGGCCGGTGCGGCCGGAGGGGGAGGGCCGGCGGGGCGAGGGCGGAGCCGGGCCGGGCGCCGCCGGGGGCGCTGCGTACCTGGTAGCGGCCGGTGAGCAGCTGGCTGCGCGACGGCGTGCAGAGCGGCTGCGCGTAGTAGTTGTCCAGGAGCACGCCGCCGGCCGCCAGCGCGTCCAGCCGCGGCGTGCGGATGCGCGAGCCGTGGAAGCCCACGTCGTTCCAGCCCAGGTCGTCCGCCAGCACGAAGACGAGGTGCGGCGGCCGGCCGGCCCCGGCGCCCCAGCCCGGCGGCGGCCACACCAGCAGCAGCAGCAGCAGCAGCAGCGGGAGGCCGGCGGGCAGGAGCGGCCGCCGCGGGCCGGGGCCTCGGGGCAGGCTCGCCGCGCAGCGCGGGCCCATCCTTCGCCGCCCGCGGCCCCCGCGCCTGTGGCGCCACCAGCCCCGGGCCCCGCTTCTAGAATCAGGAACTGGGCGGCCGTGCCTGCCCCGCCCCGGCACGGGACTGCACCCCCGCGGGCGGCGGGCCGCGGAGGCCCGGCGCCCCAGCCCCCGCCGCCTCTGACCCGGCCTGCCGGGGGCGGGGGCGGAGCCAGCCGAGAGCTCGTGGGGCTCCTGCTGCCCAGCTCCGCGGCCGCTCCGTGGATGCTTGAGAGGAGCCGAGCTCGCTTATCTTGCCAGCGCTGAACTTTGCCTCGTGGCATCCTAAAAGAGGAGCAGATTTGTTCTTTTAATAACTTCACAGTTTACAAGCCCTTTTCACAGCCCTCATCTCTTTCCATCTCCCAACAACCGTGGCAGCTAGGAGTTATAATAAATGCCCCTTTTTTCTCCCCCCAGAATAAACAAGATTGTAGTTGGTTGAGCCTAACCCAAACCCAGTTCTGACTCCAGATCCTGAGTTAGGATGTTGTAAAGGTTGTAGGGGAATCGTTTCTAGCAGATTTATGTCTGGCGAAAGAACCCAGCCTCGTGCAGGTGGGAGGACGATGAAGAGGCAGAGAGGTCCCGATGGCGTTTCAGATTCATCTATGAATGGTGTCGCCCAAGAAGCCACTTCGTCCCCACTAGCAAAAAGAGGGCCAAATACACTCCGACTGCACAGTGCCCTTTTGAAGGTGCAGTTTTATTTAGGCTCCCCTGGGGGTTGTTTGGGGTGGCCATTGAGTAGCTCATTAGCTTGTCCAGGAATGAGCCCCTTCAGAGCTGGCTCTCTGACAATCAAGTAGTGAACCAAAGAAGTATAGTATATACTTTACCTGAAATAGTCTGTGGATGGAAAGAAAAATTCCCTTAACCACATGCTCACTGAATTGGGAAGTTAGCCTCATGACCAGTATATTCCCATTGCTGTCCAAGACTTTCTGCCTATTCTATGTCTGAAGATAGAAGGGTAAAAAATTATGCCCTGCATCCTTTCAGGTTATCTGAGTCTGATTCCATGGGGATTATTTTACAACTTTGTAAGTTGTAAAGTTCTAGCAACTGATAGCAATGGAAACTAACTCTTCTTTATACATCTGCAAATGAATCTTACCCAGGGGTGTGACACCCTTTCCCCCACCATCATGGAAAAAACAGTTTTGTTTCCACTTGCACATTTATTTTAATACACCTGCAAATGAAGCCAGGACCCTGCTGCCTGGTCTAACAGGCAAATCTAGCAAGCAAGCTCCGTAGGCTTCAAGTCGGTGCAAAAGTCCATGCTGTCCTGTGAAGCAGCCATGCAGGCCTCATGAGCCTGTGTCTAAATGGTCTTGCAACCCCTCCCCTCTTGACTGAAGACACCAGCAGGATGAATCAGCAACAGGAAGAGATAATGGGCACCTCACTCTCACATTTCCCAACTACATTTCTTAGAGATTGAGGGAACAAGTAATGACCCTGGTCTTTGCCTCTCTTGACACATAGATAACATCAACGTTACAAGCCTTGTTTGATGTATAACCAAAAATTCTTGTTATCCTTGAAGTATATGACTATTAGATGTGTAAGCCCTTTCCTGCATGAACACTGCTTTGTTAAAAGGTATAAAAGCTGCACTCAGATCTGTAGACCTTGGAGCAGTTCTTCAGAATACTCTGTTGGACTGTTTCCCTGGGCTTGAGTTCCTCACCTCGATTATCGAATAAACACCATTAACTAACCTTTACCTAGACTATTTCAGTCCACAAATTGGAGACCGTGAAGGAACCCAGAGAGACTGCCTGAGACCTCCCTGAGCACTGAGAGAACTCAGTGCCGTGGTGGCAGCAGAGACTTTTGAGCCCCTCTGGCTCCCCGAAGCTCCAGCTATGGCAGGTAAGTCTTTCCTGGGTCTCGGATCTCCTGATCAATGGTTGAAGGTCCTTGAGTTTATTTGATAATTGTGTTTGTCTCCGTGGGACAGGTTATCCTCTGTGTTCACTTAGAAGGGGATTCCACACTTGGTGCTCAGTGTTTCTTGGCCTTTGAGCCAAGAAAAATTAGGAAAATAACTGATGGCTTGAGTCAGAGTTTTCCCCTATGTGCCTCCTTGACAACTGACAACTGGTTCAGCTAGTGCTGAACCAGAATGGGAAATGAAACATCGAAACCCAGAAACAATGGGGCATCCAATAGATAGCCACCTGCTAACACTCCAACAAATTTTATACAGCACGTGCTTGCAAGTGGCTCCCTAAATGGGAGGATATTCCTAAAGGACATCTCACTTTAAAATGGTAAAATGGGGCAGTTTCAATTTATCCAAACTGGTATATTTGCATACTCAATTGGAGAAAGCCAGCTATAAAGTTAAACAACCAATGGGAAGCCTATTTTAATTTTTGAGACTTCTAAATGAAATCAAGAATCCTTTATAGCCTCTTTAAAAGAAAATAATTAAATGAAAGACATGCCGAATTGGAGAATGACGGCTGCAACGCAACTGCACCAGCAAAAACGGTAGCAAATCTGCTACTCCTCTCTCCTCTCTCGCTGAGCTCCTCTGCTTCAACTCCCCTGAAGTTCCTGACCTAAAACTAAGCAAGTGGAAATAGGTAAACTTTTGAGATACTTTGAAATTATAACGGCCACTCTGGGGAACTTTTTCAGATGAGTCCACCTTAAGGGTCACTCTTAAAAGAGAGGATTCAAAACCTCTCAGAGACAATAGCATGCATTCTTTGATTGATATGCAGAAGCTTCTAAAAGACCAAATGGCTTAAAAAACAGCTCTAAAAAGGACGCTTACAACAAAAAAGAAAAGAATCTTCAGTAAAAATCTTTAGCCATCTGAGCAGATAACATTAATTTAGTCCATCTGTCAGAAACACAATTTGGATCCAAATATTCTTTTGAGTTTTGTACCTGAGACATGGCTAAAATGTTTAAATATCTCTGTTTATGTCTATCTGAATGTCTATATATGTATGTCTCTCTCTATATATATTTGTCTGCCTCCGGTTGGTATAATTTCTAAAAGAGCTCTATTTAATTGGCTTAAAGTAAGCACTGATATAAACTATTTCTAAATGCAATAGAAACTAACCCAAATGTTTTTCAAGTTAACATGATATAAAATAACATTTGGTAAATAAAAGCTTATTTAGGTTTGTTGGTTGTCAGAGAAAAACAAAAGAAACACCTCATTGGTCATAAATGCAGCCATAGATTGATGATGATCAAAGAGGGGATTGTAAATAAACTGGGACCCCTCTCCCTGGTCTAACAGGAGACTCTAGCAAGCAAGCTCCGTAGGCTTAAAGTCGGTGCAAAAGTCCATGCTGTCCTGTGAAGCAGCCATGCAGGCCTCATGAGCCTGTGTCTAAATGGTCTTGCAACCCCTCCCCTCTTGACTGAAGACACCAGCAGGATGAATCAGCAACAGGAAGAGATAATGGGCACCTCACTCTCACATTTCCCAACTACATTTCTTAGAGATTGAGGGAAAAAGTAATGACCCAGGTCCTTGCCTCCCTCCACACATAGATAACACCAACGTTAAGAGCCTTGTTTGACATATAACCAAAAAGTTCTTGTTATCCTTGAAGTATATGACTATTAGATGTGTGATCCCTTTCCTGCATGAACACTGCTTTGTTAAAAGGTATAAAAACTGCACTCAGATCTGTAGACCTCGGAGCACTTCCTCAGAATACTCTGTTGGACTGTTTCCCTGGACTTGAGTTCCTCACCTTGATTACCGAGTAAACTCCTTCATTTAACCTTTACCGAGACTCTATTTCAGTCCACATAGCTGATCTGTTCCTTGGATTGTCCTTTGAACTGATATTAACACCTTACCAGTTCCCTCATTAATGAGTTAAATACAATCTTTAATGTATTCATTTTTATATTGGTGTAAGGGTCATGATTTTATCTTTTTTTAACACATAGAAAGTTTCCCTCTTACATACATATAATTTTTTTTCTTTGCATGAAGTAGATTAGTTTATGTTACATCGGCTTTTCATCTCTGGTGAAATCAATGAACTTTAGCAAGAAAAATTAAAAATTTAGCATTAAGTTAAAGAGAATAATTTTGAAGAGCTGTTTGACTCTCATTATGTTAAGGCTTGAAAATTTTATTTAAAGACCTTGTAAGAGACCTTAAAGGCCTAAGAATTTTCCACTGTGGCCCTGCATGGCCTTCTCCCACACCTGTTTCTCCCTATTCTTCCTGATAGAAATCAAATTGTCCGAACAATAGCTGCTAATCTGCAGGAACAGTTCCTCCTTTGACAATGGCTCCAGAAACTAGCTAAACTTGCACAGAGCCTTCTCATGTCCTGCATTTTCAAATAAAAACTTATGTTAGTAGTGCTCTGGAAATGTGCAAATGAGTTAATTAAAAAGAGTTAATTCTATTTTTCATCTATGCTTGAACACCTATGATGTGCAGTACAGGCTAATTATTGTAAAATCTCTCAACGGGGGTTTGTCTGATGTTTCCTAATGATTAGACTCAGGTTATCGGTTTATGCAGAAATATCACAAAAGTGATGTTGTTTCCTTCTCAATGCTTTATGTTAAGAGGCACATGATGTTGATTTGCTTTATTATTGATCCCTTTGTTAAGGCAGCCATTTATTCACTGTAAAGTTACTATTTTTCCCTTGTAATTAATAATTATTTTATAAGGAGATACTTTGAGAATATGTATATATTCTGTTTTTCCTAAAACTTTTGCTTATTATTTTTAGCACCAACTGATGCTTCTTGCTTTAATCAATTACTATTAGGATGGTTGCCAAATGGTGATTTTCTAATTCCATCATTCCTTCTATATTTATTAGTTGTTTTTCTACTGTAAGGAAGAACTTTGCCTTCTTCCCCATTATTTGTTTAATTATTTATATCACTATGAACTCATGGATTCTTGTTTAATCAATATGATGTAGTAGTTTACTATAATTATTTCAATGCTCTCATTTTGTCTGATTTGGCCAGTGGGAGCCCCATCAATCTGGCTCTTGTTTGTTTTGGCATGTCCTCTTCAATCTTTGAGCACTCCCTTACCTTTTGGTACAAGGAGAAATTCTAGGTTTATCTTGTACTTTTCCTTCTCCAACCCTTGAATCAGCCATTTCTCCAAGAAACCCTGATTTCTTTTAGCATAGGGTGGCATCTAGAAACCAAAATCTGTGCTAAAAGTGTGCTTATTGCTACTGGGCTGTCATTGCTTCTAGGATCTCTCACCAGACAAAGATAGGAACTAGACACGTGTATACACATGCACACATACATAAGTATGTATATATACACACCCACATACTATATTGATACATATGTATAGATATCAAACCATGAATTCATAGTGAATACTTCCAATTCTGTTTCCTCCCTTTCCATATGCAAATGGATTGTACCAATTTTCATTATCACCAGCTAGTAAAAAGTACTATACTTTTTAATTTTGGCCAATCTGATAGTACCTCAGGATTGTTTTTGTTTGTTTTTGTTTTTGCATTTCTCTTATTATGAGTAAGGTTAAATATCTTTTCATATGTTGAAGGGACATTTTTACATCATTTTTGTGAATTGTCTGTGTCATTTTTGATTGGGTTTTTGGTCTTTTTCCCCTCAATTTTAAGAGTTCTTTATATATGAGAGATAACCTCTTTAACTGTGATATGTATCACAAATATTTTCTCCCAGTTCATCAATTGTCAAATATTTCATTATGGGGGTTTTTTTGACATGCAAAAGTTATTTCTTTTATGTAGTCAGATTTATCAATATTTTCTTGTATTGCATCTGGATTTTGAGTCATAGTTAGACATTCCTTGCACCAAAGTTAAAGTAAAATTTACCTATGTTTTCCTCTAGTCCTTCTACGGTTTCAGTTTTCACATTTAGATCCCTTACTCATTGGCATTTATTTTTGTGTGTGACGTAAGATATGGATCTAATTTTACCTTTTTCCAAATGGTTACTCAGTTATCCCAGCACTACTCATAAAGAAAATAAAGAAGTCTGTCTTTGCCCCAGGGATATGAGATGCCACCTGTATCAGATGCTTAATTTCTATGTATACTTGGGTCTATTGCTGTTTTTTTGTTCCACTGGCCTGTCTGCTGACCCATGCAGCAGTACCGCAGCGCTCCAGCTACAGAGACTCTACAGTGTGTTTCAATGTGTGACAAGGATAGTGACTCCTCATAGCTTTTAATTTTTAATGTTTCCCTGGCTATTCCTGCATGTTAATTTTTTTATGTGAACTTTAATATCAACATGTCCAGTTCCATAAAAATGTTTGCTGGTATTTTTATTGGAATTGCATTAAATTTATAAATTAATTTAGGGACAACTGAAATCTTTATGATACTAAGTTGTCCCATCTGAAAACAAAGACTATCTTCCATTTATGAAGGTTTACTTTTGTGTCTTTTAGAAGTGTTTTGAAATTTTCCTCATATTGGTTTTGCACTTTTCTTGTTAAATTTATTCTTAAGTATTTTATCTTCTCTGTCACCATTGAAATGGAGCCTTTTCTATTATTTCTCTATAATGGGTTATTATTTGTGGACATAAAGGTTACTGATCTCTGTATGTTAATTTATATTCTGCCAAATACTGAATTATTTTATTGTTTTAATTAGTTTAATCATTGATTTTTTTTAGGATTTTCCCAGTACATAACCATATTAATAAAAACTATTCTGATCAGTTAGAAGATGCAAAAATTAGGACTGAAATAAAGGCAGCTCCCAACTTACAAACAGGTTTAAAAGTTAATTGTTTGGTAGATGGGGTGCTTAGAACTTGGGATATATTTTTTACATGATATTAATACGTGTAATACATACATAATAATACAGATATTATACATAATCACCTGGTTTGCATGCTAACCCACACAAAACCTATTTAACCCGTAGTTAAAATCTCTTAACTCCTAAAGTCAAAAAGAAAAAGACCAACAATCCATTGTGTGTGTGTGTGTGTGTGTGTGTGAAAAGATTAGCCCTGAGTTAACATCTGTTGCCAATCCTCTTCTTTTTTGCTGAGGAAGACTGGCCCCGGGCTGACATCCATGCCTGTATTCCTCCACTTTATATGGGACCCTGCCACAGCATGGCCTGACAAGTGGTGATCCAAACCTGCAAACCCTGGGCCGCCAAAGTGGAGCGAATGAACTTAACCGCTACACCACTGGGCTGGGCCCCCCAACAATCCATTTTTAAATGGGAAAAATATAGGAACATAATATTTTACAGAAAAGGAAATATGTGGTCATTAAATATATGAATAGATGTTCAACCTCACTCAACAGAAATACAAATCGAAACTTCAATAATATACCACTGATACTAGTTATCACAATATTGTTAAAAAACAGAATTCAACTGAGTAAATTCTAAAGATCTTATTGGCCTTATTTAATGATTCATGAGTTGGGCAGCTTCCCTTCTAGCAGATAGAAAGGAGCTCCAAGGAGCTGTACAAACTGCAAGACTTTTATAGGCCAAAGGAGGTGGGACAAGGAAGTAATACTAGCAAAGAGAGGATTGTTTGTGGCAAGGTCACCTTCCTTTAGGGGACAGCAGGGACCTATCAGGCAGATGACCTCACCTGTGCTGACCAGGTAATTTCAGGTTGACTGGTTTAAGATTCCATTTCTGGGAGAGGTTGAAACTGTAATGAAGTTAGGTATTAAGTCTTGGTTTGGTGATATGGGGTTTAGCACAAGTGACTCCGTTTTGGGCCTGTTATCTCTTTTTTAAACAATTCCTGCCTTTTGGTCAGACTCTCAGCCTAACTGAAAGATGTAATCAAAATTTAACTCATTAGCACAACTCCCAGGTACCACTCTGAAGTTCTTGCGGTTTCTGTTGATCCTCTGTGTGGTATTCACAGGTCAAAACTTCAGGTTCACATTTTTTAAGTCAGTCATTCTCTTCGTTCCTTTCTGATGTTCCAGTCGCAGAGAGATCACTTGCTTGGCTAGTGGCTGTGAACATGCATTTAAAGCTTTGAAAGAATACAGTGCACCAGGGAGACTATTACAATTATTATAAGGAAGATAATTCCCAATGTCTGGAGTGTGCTTCAGAGCCATAGTCCCCAAGACCCAAACCAATCAAAATCAAATAAGCCAAAGAAAAACCTCATTGAAGGAGTCACTTTCTTGAGATAAATGGCTTGTTCAGTGACCTTATGTAGCTGAGTTTCAACTTCCCCAGAAGTGTTAATCCAGGTGCAGCAAGTGGTGTTGGCCACAGCAGAGACACCTCCTTGTTCAACTAAAAGATAATCAAGGACTCTCCTATTATCAAGAACAATCTTGGCCAGAGAGTCTAAGGATTTTTCTTGGGCATCTATTGCTTTAGCAGCAGATTCTGCAATATCTTCAAGGGTTAAGGAGAGGGTCCTGATCATAGGTTCATTTGTACTCACTCCTAACCAGGAAAGTAGGGACCTGAGAAATGAAGTGAATCTTGAATCATGAACCCCTCCTAGTAAGTCCTTTCTAACTCGATGATGTAAATTCAAGTTAACCAATGAGGTGTCTCAGTTTGTAAACAGTTAGGGACACAGTTAGATAACCTAAAAGGCATTTCCCAGTTATACAACAGCCATCTATGTGTTCATAGGCCCAGAGAGAATGATAACCACCACAGACAAAGATAAATCCTGTCAGGAACAAATCACTCCTGCTAAGGTGGCACTGTTAATGGATTCATTTCCAGGGATTGTTGCATTTGCCCATTCAAGCCAGGGGTCAGGTAGGTTTTTAGCACATTTGGGAAGTAAATCTCCTAGCCTGAGATAAAAAGTTGTTCTAAGTTCCTTGCAAAGATGGATGATGCTGATGAGATCTTTTCATGGTTGGAGGCAGATCTGATTTAGATAAGCATAAGAACATGGAGGTGCAGATGTACTACGATTTGCATAGGTATTTGTGTCTAATTGGGCAAGTATAGTTATAGTTGGAGAAAGGTAAAAACAAGGCACTGGATGTTCTGGCTGTAAAAGTCAGAGTCTGTAAGTGACTTCTAAGGTGGGTTAATTGTAGTTTATAGGGACATTGGGAACAGAAGAGAAATTGGTCACAAGGAGGACCAGGGGGTCTCCAGCATTATAGACATATCAGAGTTTTTGATGACAAATCCAGCAGTCTGAAAGGTTACCCCCTTTAGCAATGGCCTGGGAGAAATGAATGATTATCTTAGGATATTATACGAATGGTACGAATGGCATTATCTTTCCAGGTCAATGCTAGAGTAAAGGAAAGAAAGAGAAGAAGAAAAGATTTCATGTTTAAAGTATGAAATCTTGATCCGGTGTCTTGAGTGAAAGCAGTCTGCCTAGTCTCCTAGGCAATGTGATTTGGAGGTCTCCAGCATCTGTGTAGGACCAGATGTCAGGTGGAGCCTTCTTCAGCTGGGGTATGTGTACCCATGGTCCAATGCTTTCTAGTTTCACAGCAGTGTCAGTGGTCAGGAGTGCTTGCTAAGGTCCTTTCTATGAGTCTCACTTTTGCAAAAACATCAGAGTAAAACAATAACTGTCTGTAAATGACAAAAGACTTAAAAATGTCCATTGTTAAAGATCTGATGGGAGTTAATTTGATAAAAAATTTATCAAATTAAAACAGGAAGAAATTTATATGATATACAACATTTTAAGATGATAACTGGAATTATGACTGATAACATTATACCAAAACATGTTAGATTTCCAGGAATTTCATACAATTTTTGGAACACTTATAGCATATAGCTATACAAATATAACATAAAGAAGGCTTAGTATTACTTCTTATTCACAATACTTCCCATGTAATTTAACATATCAAATAAGCCTGATTAGTTTAATAGCTCTCTTTTTTATAAGGAGAGAGAACAAATCTTTTGAAATGTTCCAGGGACCCTCTGAAAAATCACAAAGTTAATTCAAGGTCAAAAAGACTTCATTTAGAATTTGATTTTTGGGAAGTTTGACAAAAATATCCATTTAACCAAAGTGACAATAGAAGATGTAAAAGGCAAATACTGAAGGTTACATGGTTGTGAAACACAGTAAATTATTTTGGTAAGATACAAACTCTTTACTGTCCAGGCAGATTACTTAAAAGGTAAAGAAATGTTTGCAATCTGTTATCAAAAGCAGACCAAAGTCCAAGAAACCTTTTTCCTTTTAACAAAGAGAAAACCAATTCTAATTTTGCACTAGTGATTTTTGGAATTAAAACTTACACATATATTTTGGTGAGGAAGATTGGCTCTGAGCTAACATCTGTTGCCAATCTTCCTCTTTTTGCTTGAGGAAGATTGTCCCTGAGCTAACATCTGTGCCAGTCTTCCTCTATTTTGTATGTGGGTCACCACCACAGTATAGCTTGATGAGCAGTGTGTAGGTCCACACCCGGGATCTGAACTCGCGAACCCCAGGCTGCCAAAGCAGAGGGTGCGAACTTAACCACTATGCCACCAGGTCAGCCCCTAAAAATTATGTGTTTTAAAACTTAAATAAATTCATTCCAATCTTAGCCAGCTTGGCCACATATAAATTCCTTTACCAAGATTGCTTTTCCACAAACCTTCTACAATTTTGTCCTGTGGTTTTTTTCCTCTTTCTCATTTTGGAACAATCAATCATTTACTTTCCTTACCTATCTTTCATACACAGTTGTTTCCTTTCACCTTTATTATTTCTAAGTAGTTTTAATTATGTATATTGATTAGAATTCTTAACCCTTCGAATTCTTAATTCCTAGTGAAAACTAAGAAGCAAGCAATTGTGGACTGTCTCTTATACTAGCATTCTATGGATTGGCAGACTTATGAATACATTTCATAATTTCTAGAAACATAAATCTCCCCACAGTGCAATTTTTCAATGTGGCACAAGACATGTTTTCTAACAGACCCAAATATCTTTAGTTCCTCTGTAATAAGAGTTGAAAAGTAGATAAACTTAGACTGATTTAGCAATTAATGTTTCAGTATTTTATCTTATTTGGAAAGATCCAAACATTAAATGAATTTTCATCACTTAATTTAACTTAGTAAAATTCTAAGGGTAGAAGTTACCAAAGATTTGGGATACTTTTTTTTAACTAGACATACCCACTTATATCTATTTAATTTACTTGTTCTCAACAAGTATGTTTAGACTATCCATAAAAACTTCATGAGACATGTCGACATAAATAATCCATAATCAATCTATAAATCAAAATTGGGGGGAATTTATTATGATCCAATTTGAGGACTAGCCCAGGAGAACTTTTCCACTGAGGAAGGAAGCCTCTGAAGAAGTGGGGTGTACAGAGTGGTTATATACGGTCTTGGAACAAAGAACATACTTCACATACGACAGGAATATCTCTTTTACTACTGTCACGAGAGGCTTTGCTAGCACAGCAGGTCAGTGGTCACAAAATGAGCATAGCAAGTCAGTGGTCAGCGGGTCACTGGTCACAAGATGAGTTAAAGCAGGTCAGTAATTAATCCCCACTTTCTGGGAAGAAATGCTGATCCTTGAAGAAATGCTGATTTGTGGGGGCAACATCCCTATCTTTAAGGGCATCACTCTTGGCTTTGGGACATTGTAAATGTTTAAAGCAGATGTACAATGCATGCTCAACAGGCCACGTCAGGACCTTTCCTTGTTTCTGGAAAAACAAGGTCAGGCCGAATTAGCTTTAAACCAAATGGTGTCCTCATATACTCCAATATATCCTATTGCTTTTCATTTATTCATCAGACATTAGACGAGTAGCCATCATCTAAAGCTATTTTTCTTGCTGAAAAGTTTTGTAATAGAGATAACATAAGCTTATTTGACTAGTAAACCCAGGTAGAATAAAAGTTGTATGTGTGTTATATTTAATGCTAATTTTGAAGACATGTCTATTTTAATCAAGACAACAAACTCAAAGTAGCTTTTATTTATTAAAGATTATCCCAGATCATGTGCACATGAAAAATATTTGGGTTAGTTTCTATAGTTCTGAGTTTTAGGAATACTTAATTCATAAGCACTTATTTTTAAAGCCAATTAAATAGAGATCTTTTACAAATTGATTTGGCAATATTGTCCAGAAGTAGAAAAATATCAGTATACATATCACACACATCCACGGACATACATAAACACATAGACAGACAAAAAAACAGACCTTATGGCCTTCATTCTAAAATTTTAGCCATGAATCAGGTACAATAATACAAAACTCACTAGTTATAAAAGAAGTTGGATCCAAATTGTGTTTCTGACAGATAGAATAAGTTAAGGTTACCTGCTCAGAAGGCTAAAGATTTTTACTATATTTGTGGAGAAGACACTTAAGATTTTTTTTATTTACCAAGTTTCCAAACTACCTTTTCCCCTTTTTTATTCCTTCTGATGAGAGTTACCTCCCTGAAGTCTGCATTTCAAAGAGATGGGCTAGAAAAGAGTTCTTGGAGAAGATCCAGTAGAACATTTACATCTCAAAGGCACGGAGAAAGAATGCAAGTTTCTCCCAGGAGGACTTTTATTTCCTAATGCCAGAATTTTTACAATATCTACAAGGCTTTTGAGATGAATAGGGGAGGTTTTGGGATTGGTAAAAAGCATAGGTGGAATTTGAGTTGTTTCTGGAGTCACGCAGCTGGTCCTGTAAAGACTATTTGTGAGATAAGACAAGGACAACTGTTTCTAATTCCTCAAAGAATTGGGTTGTAGCCTAAATGATTTCAAGGGGATGAACAGCCCATCCAACCACATTATCCTCAATTTGTTTTTTTAATATTGGGGAGAAGATCTTCAACTAAGATAGAAATCAAAAGATTGCTATGTTCTAGATTTAGACCTTGTCTTTGGAAGGTTTTTCTTTCCCTCTGGGTACATTTAGCTTAGAGGAGGAGGCTTACAAAAATTCCTGTCAGGCTCTGAATATCAGCTTCCAGTCTGGCCAACTTCTGACCATAGTGTTACCTAAAAAATCCTTTCAAATATCTTGTCAGGTTTCAGCCGGGACAAATAGTAAATATTCCTGCCAGTATTGGACAATGCTATGGACCCAAGAGGTGTCTACAAAGAGCGTACAAAATATGTTATCCTCCCAAGATCCAGAGCCATTCCCAAAGATAGCCAAAAGAAAAAAAGACTGAGACAATTCCCCTAGTGCTGGCGATAGACCCTAGCTACAAATGGAATTCAACCCACATTTCTGTCTAGCCATATTTTGGGGCCCCCAACCTGATGATTACCAAGCCAAGTTCTCAGGACACAAAACAAGACAAATAAGAAAGTAACAGCTGCCCTTGGGACAGAAAGGATCAATAACCAATGAGTCTGGATTTGGAAAGGAAGGGACAGCGTGAAATTTTATTTTCCTCTTGTGACTGGGCACTACAGACAGAGATTTGGCAGAGGTGACTCTGGTAAGAATTCTCACCCTTCATCAGTTTTCCCAGAATTCCATCTGCAGGCTCTGGTGTTTACCAGAATTTGTAAGATTTTCCATTAATTTTAATTTTAAGGGAATAACATAGCAGTTTATCAGAAAATCCCTCAGAGTCATGTCAACTCTGGGAAGGATTCATACAGGGGCCCTCCTTTGAGGGCACATATTGTTGCCGAAAAACTGGGACCTTGTCATTGTAGCCAAATCAATGAACACAATGACAGGGATTGAGGAAAAAAGGAGTAATTTTTAATTTTGCTAACAAAATGAGGCTGTGGTGGGCTTGTGCCACAAAACCCACAGTCCTCCTGAAGTGCTAATAGCTAGGGATTTTAAAGGGAAATCCGTGGGAAAGAATGTGTTGTACAAGGTTTTAGATAGAGGAGGGAGAGCTGTGGCTTTGTAGGTTGGCGCCTTCCCATCAGCCTGCATTTGGCCTTGTGAGGCTGTTTGTGGGGAGGAGGATGGTGAGATAGGGGAAACTGCGGGTGGATGTCCTTGGTTGTCAGTCTCCGTGATGAATGGTGGATTTCAGCACCAGGAAGCCAAGGAGTTGGGGTCTGGGAAGCTTCATCTTCTTGATGTTCTCTGGACATCAGTTTCCCTGTAATGAAACTTCAAAGGACCGGTAACTAGCCAAATTTCAGTGAGCCCCACTGTGAGGTCACCTGGGCTTTAACAATTTGTAACTTGCCTTTGCCTTGTGAAATTCAGGAATACAGAGGTTAAAAAAACTGGTATTTACATGCGAATGTAACTTAGAGAAGCAGGGAAAGGAGATGAGCGCTTTTGGTTTTAACCCCATATGTGCTGGGTTTAACGTAGGGGAACTGATATTAGGGGTGGCATCAATATGAGGGTGTCTGAGTTGATATTGAAGGATTTGCATAAAACCTTTGAGAACAATTTTTTTGCCAGTGTCCTAGTTGATTACACGTGAGACACTGATCCCTGGACCAGCATTTTGATGATGGATCCCTAGGAGGGAGTAATAGGAGAGGCCCAGGTATTATTTTAGATTTCTGGCCTTGGAGCTGTTGCAGCTGTAAGGATAATGGCTTGGCAGACTTTTGTTTATGGTCTTGTTCCAAAGTCCTTTCAAAGTGTTCAGTTATGGTCACGAGTTCAGTCAGACTGGTGACTTCCAATCCTATTTTTTGCCTTTTAATCAATCCACTAATCTCAAGAGATAATCAGTTTACAAATAAGGCAGCTAGAGCAGATTGGGTGACATCCTATATTGTATGAAACCCAGAATGTTGTAGGAAGAGAGCTTCCAGATGGCTTTAGAGTCAGCCACAGATTCATCTGTCTTTTGTTTGTATGTTTGAATAATAGACCAATCAGTATGGGCAGGGAAGACTCTAGGAATGGCTTTTAAAAGATCGGTTGCTATTTTGTGAGCTTTTTCTGGTCCATAAGGGGACCATGTTGAAGATTGAGGATCTCCAATATTATTCTTGGGGTTATGCCATTCTGCTTCTGCATCCATTTTGGGGTTCATCAGCTCCTACCAGCATGTGCACAAACTGATAAAGATCTGGCAGTCTGGGGTCATAGGCCCCATAAGGACTCTAAATTCTTCAGAAAACTTTTGGGGATCCTCCCTGAATTTAGGAAATTTTTTAACTATGGTCCTTAGTTTGGTCTTTGACCAAGGAGTGAAAGATACCTGAAGAAGATCACTTGCAGTCTTGAGTGTCTTATTTTAAAAGGTAACTGTTCATGTTTCTTCAGAATGGAAAGGCAACTGAGACAGAGAATGAGCAGAATGTGAGTACTCAGGTAAGGGGGACAGAGGGGAGCAGTAGGAGTCACATCAATCTTACTGTCTTCTGTTTTTTAGCTACCTCTTATATCTTTAATTTTTCATTAGCCTTTTGCAATGAATCTTTTAATGAAGCTGTTTTGGAATTTTGAGAACTTTTGGAGGCTTCTGCATGCCAATTAAAATAGGTATCCTTTCTGTTGTTTGATTGGGGAGCCCTTGCTTTCAACTGCACTTCTTTAATGATCTCATATAATTGGAATGTTCCCCATAATGGCCATTGTAATTCTGGGTTGTCTCTACTAAGATTTTGCCATATTTGTAGATATCTACACCTTCCAGGACCACAGTTCTTAGACATAAAATAAACAGGTGTGCCAGAAGGTAGCACGCTCAACTCTTTGGAACTTAAAGATCCCATTTCTTTAAATCCTGGGGTCTCTTGGAGCCCAATTAATACTTGAGGGATGTGCCACTGGGTTGTGGATTGTGTGGTGTTTTACAGTGTACCTTGTTGCACAGAAATTTTCTTGATGTTGACAGGTGACCTAGAGTCAATCTAACCCAGTCCATGACCAACTTATCCTAACATGGGAGTCTCAGAGTTAGGTTGTGAGCATTCTGACAGCTTTTAAGTGCTCCAGGGGCCGGCCCCTTGGCTTAGTGGTTAAGTGCGCGTGCTCCGCTGCTGGTGGCCCGGGTTCGGATCCCGGCCGCGCACTGACGCACCGCTTCTCCAGCCATGCTGAGGCCGCGTCCCACATACAGCAACTAGAAGGATGTGCAGCTATGACATACAACTATCTACTGGGGCTTTGGGGGAAAAAGAAAGAAAGAAAGAAAATTATAAGTGCTCCATGCGTGCGCACCAGTTTTTCGGCTTTGACTTCCGAGAGTCTCATTAACAATAGATCTGTTATTCCTTTACCTCATGTGCACATTAATGAAACCAACAGCAACCGAGGAAATGAGACTGTGGACCCAGCAGTAACCAAGGAGATGGTGCTGCAGACTGGCCAAGAAGGCTTAGGTGTGCACCACCAGCAGTTCTCGATGTGGAACTATGGACTAAACCAGCAGACCCTGACAAATGGGGACTGTGGGCTAACCAAGGGCTAAGGACTGGATTCTGGGTGGAACTGTCTGCCAGCTCAAGCTGACTCCCTAAGCCCTGGACAGGGGACCTTGGACTAACTAAGGGCTAAGGACTGGATCTCTGTTAGAGCCTCCTGTCAGTCTAGGCCGACTCATTAACCCTGCACTGGAAGGCCGGTTAGATTGGGAGCTCCATGCAAAGATAGCAGAGCTCAGAACTGAGAGGAACTTTCCCACAGCCCTTAGAAATGGCGAGACAGAGAACTCAAAGGGTTTTCGGGGACCAGTGCCTGTGTTTCCCGTTGTCCCCAAAGCCATCAGAAGTTTCCTTCAGATCCTGCCGCTGCCATCAATTCTATTAAAAAACAAAATTCAACTGAGTAAATTTTAGAGATCTTATTGGCTTTATTCAATGATTCATGAATTGAGAAGCATCCCATCTAGCAGATGGAAAGGAGCTCCAAGGAGCTGTACAAAATGAAAGACTTTTATAGGCAGAGGGGGCCGGGACAAGGAAGTAATACTAGCAAAGAGAGGATTGTTTGTGGCAAGTTCACCTTCCTTTAGGGGACAGCAAGGGTCCATCAGGCAGATAACCTCACCTGTGCTGACCAAGAAAATCCAGATTGACCAGTTTAAGATTCCATTTCTGGGAGAAGTTGAAACTGTAATTAAGTTAGGTATTAAGTCTTGGATTGATGATGTGGGGCTCAGCACAAGTGACTCTATTTTGGGCCTGTTGTCTCTTTTTTTAACAGTATAAAGAAATAAGCCTTCTCATACATTAATCACAGAAGTGAAATTTGGCACAACCTCTAAGGGAACAATTTTGCGTATCTATCAAAATGCACATACACTTTAATCCAGCAATTCCAGTTGTAGGAATTTATCTTTCAGATATACTCAGTGTAAGAAATATCATATGCATCAAGATATTGATTTTAAGCTCATTTTTATTAGGAAAAAAGCAAACAATAGGGCCTGGTCAATTAATTATGGGATACCAAGCAATTACGTAAAAGAATGATATGGAATAATCTCCAAGATATACCATTAATTTTTTAAAGTTAGGCAAATAACATTATGCTTGGTATGCTTTCATATGCTTAAAAATATAATTATATATGTGCATATATATTTATATTGATATATTGAGAGAGAGATGCTTATATACTTGTAGAGTATCTCAAGAAGGATACAGAAGAAATGATAACATTGGTGGTCTTTGGGTAGACTGGTTGACTGCAGACAGGGATGGGAGAGAGACTAACTTTTCACCACATATCCTTTATGCCTTCTAAATTGTAAACTCGGTGCATATAGTATCTATTTCTAATAGTATTATTACTAATAATAATGGTAATAACATAATTTACATTTAAGCAAAAGGGAAAATGCATAATAAGTGAGAACAGAGTCCCAAAAATAAATATCCCCCAGTGAACATGTTTGTAAAGTCCAAAGGCCTGCACTAAGAAAACCACGTAGATGCTTTGGCCTATGATTTATTTCTCTGGTTTGCAGAGCCCCTGGTTCTGGGCATGGTGCTAACTGGCTACAAGCTACACTCAGAAGTTCAGAAGTCAGGACACCTGTGTGTCAGTGCTTCTCTTTACCTGTTTGTTTCCACGCCTTTGAATATGATAAATAATGCATATACAGGCTAAGCAAGTTGAAACACTTTATCTCAAAGTTGAACCGTTAGGGTACAGATAAGAATGGCGAAAGGTCTTTCTTCAGAGAGAAAACCTGAAATTCACTCACTAAATTGTGTGAATTGTGGTTGGTGTTACTCATTGCCCCGTTACTACCCTGAACAGTCCAGAAGGAAAGAGACTTGAACATCAGAAAGAATACCCAAACTTTATTACTTTAGATGTCAGCTATTACACCATTTGCACAATACATTTAGTTTGGGAAACTGATCTGGGATGGATTTGTTTCTACCATGTCTAAGTGAGGGGGGAAGTTCTTCTAAAGGCCTGGAAGGTCCTGTATGGGACTTACAGATAACGTTCCTAACGTTCTTTTACCCTCCTAGTTGCCAGTGGTTACATGCATAAGATACACGCATTAACTTCTGTCAGGGCTGACTGCTCCCACTGCATTAAGAATCATCAAAGTCCCAAGCACATAGGAAGGGAATTCTCTGTAAGGAGTTTCTTCAGCTTGTTGGTTTTGTTTTGTGTGTTACTGTATGTGTGTGTATTGAGAGGAAAAGGACCAGATTTAAAAAAAGAAGAAAGATTTATTTTAGCTCTAAAATTCTCCAAATTTCTGAAATTGATAGTCTGGATAAAATGGCTATGGCCAACTCAAATTGACCCCCTCCTTTGACCCCCTCATCCTGCCCATTGCTTATCACCTCCTACCTCCTGAAAACCAACTAGATGAAAGTAGAGAGTGGAAAATAGTATCATTCATATACAAAGATTTTGGCATAGCGTATTTACAGCATTTACCTATGTAGAGCAAAGTGTACATAGGTCAGTGAACTCTCACAAAGTGCACATGCCCATGTAACCACCACCCAGGCAAGAAACAGGATATTGGTATTGCATTTTGTCCCATTTCTTCTTTCCTTTCTCTTACCTTTCACACAGCCTGAGCCTTAGTGTTCACACAATATTCATAACATACAACAACTGAATTGCATTCACTTTTCCTGTACTGAACTTTTTATATTTTATACCAGTTTCTTAAGCA
Organism: Diceros bicornis minor; assembly: GCF_020826845.1. NCBI lineage: Eukaryota > Metazoa > Chordata > Mammalia > Perissodactyla > Rhinocerotidae > Diceros > Diceros bicornis. The sequence goes on from NC_080740.1 coordinate 7,816,873, forward strand.
CTTCTAAGCCAACTCTTTCCAACCATGCTTAAATATCTCAAATCAAGGTCAATATCATATTAAAAAATAAAAAGTCATATTATATGACAAAAAAATAACCTACTCTTATGAGATAAGGAAGTGCAATATATATATACATATACATACATATATGTATATATTAGTCTTTTAAAAAGTGAAAGATGTACATAGTTTAAAAAAATAAAAAAAGAATTTAAGTTAAAAAGCACACAGTGAGAAGTGTCAACTCCTCTCTGGAAATACTAATGTTACTCTTCCAGAGATAGTCTATGCATCTATAAATACAATTTAAATATTTAAATTTGTCCTATTTGAACGTAAATGATAGCACATTGCATATTGTAATATACTATACTTTTAAAAAATAATAATGTAATTAGTCCTTCTAAATGTGTTAGCCCCTCCCAGAATCTCCCTCCATCCTAGTAGCCATGTCTGCGCCTCTTGACTCGACTCCTTTGGCCAGGGCTGAACGGATTACATTGGTGTTGTATGCCATTCATTGCCTATTACAATGTGATCCATTTCATGATCTTTCTTTGCTCTGCTCTGGATCACAGAGGGGCCAAACTCTACAAACTACATATCCCAGGCTCCTTTACCTAGTTGGCTCCCAGCTAAGTTCAGCCAATGGAGGCACTGGTGAGAGATTGGAGGGTGGGAGGAAGAGAGAAGCCAGGGTATTTCTTCCCTTCTCTCTACTTTGGGTAGCATCTTCCCCAGCATGGCTGTACCTCCTCTGGGGTTCTAGCTCCCATTGGCAGCCCCTCCCTCTGTGGTCCTAGTGTCAGCTTGGCAGCCCCCTCAGGGCATCGCTCACTGGTTCTCCATGTTAACTTCCCTCTTTTGAACTATCTAGCAAGTTAGTCACATGGAGAGGCCACATGGAGAAGGATGCCCTGCCAGCCCCAGCTCTTACAGTCATCTTTGGTGAGGTGCCAGATATGTGAGTGAAGAAGCCATCTTGGATGACCAACCAGTGAGAGTCCTTTTTTTAAAAACCCTGCCTATTTTAAATGACACTTAGTAATAATCATGAGATAAAATGAATAATTATGACTTTGTATATATAATCACGCCAGTTAGAAACAAATAAGAAAAATAGAAGTTAAATAAATGTTATAGTATAAAAAAGCAAGGAGTTGATATGTTTAAATTGTTGTATTTTTGCAAAAGGAAAATATTTAGACCTACATATTGGTCTATTGTAATAAATTGGTCTGTTGTCTATGCATAATAAAGTCACCTTTTCTGTTTTTAAGGCTTAAGCTTTGCAGTGATTTCATTGGAATTAATCTTCACATATTAATGTTTAATAGACAAATTTGTCCAGTTACTTTTGCACATAGTTGATTAAAGAATATTTTTTAAGCTTTTAATTTCAAGTTTCTTTTACATGAGCAACAGATGTACAAGTAATTAGGAAAAGACTTTAACATAATGAAAAGTTTGGCAGAGATTCATAAAACTCTCCTTTTACAACAAACTCCAGAAACTGCAATACTATCTTTGTTTCTTTGGGAACAATTATAGTGGCTTTCAAATATCTCTGTAGTTGAAAATTTTCCACTAAAATAACTTGATCAGAAAATTCATCATACATTTCTATCATATACCGTAAAAACTTCTGAAGTTTTTCTCCTTCTGCTAAAATCAGAGAAAATGGCTGAATGACAACAAGCTTCGACCCTATTTGATCTATTGCTTTAGAACAAGTTCCCAATTATTGGTGAAAAAGATTAAGGCATTCAAATACTGCTCTGCTGATTTCTTCTAGCAATGTAAGACCAGCATCTTTTGTTGCTTCTGGCATTCTTTGAAATTTGATTATTTATTCTGAATAAATGACCATTTCCTTAGATTTTGTTGTTGCATAGTTAATTGCCTTCTCCACAATTTCTGTGGACTGCTCCTTTGATTCGAGTCTAATATTTTATGTAAATAATTTGTCCAGTAACTAATAAGTTACTGAAAAGTTACAACTAGGTACCACTGATGTAGCATTATATTTAATTCTTCCTTTAGTTTTAACACAATTAACCATTTAAAAAGAAGAAATTTGAATTTTAAAGATATTATTCAAAATCAGTAAGCTATTTCATGTATGAACTAAAATTTGCATTCAGTGAACACAATTTGCCCTGTTTCATAATATATAATAAACGTCAATAGAAACTAAATGATCACATGGAATGACAGGGTTGAAGAAACTCAACTTCTGCTTCTTTGTATTTGCAATCACTCTGCTGTCCTTATTTCCAATCTACTGTTTACACGTAGGATTGCTAGTTCCCAGGGGACTGAAGACCCCAACTATGCCTGAAGCAGACTTAAATGATTCTAGCAGTAAAGAACTTACTCTCGGAGTGAATGCATGTGGCTGTCTGTGAGTAGCAGGGGCCCATGGTATAACTGGGAGTTTTCCAAATTAATTTCCATGTAGAATATATTAAGGTAAGTAATAAAAATATGCTGACTTGAAGTAGATAGATAGATATATGATCAAAACATCAATAATTGCAACAACAAAAGATTTTGACTAAAAAAGTGTTTTTAGGGGGAGGAGGATTTGATAGAGTGGAAAAAAGAGACCTGAGACACTTAATGATGTTATTGAGCTACCTCCAGACTTCTTGCTCTGTGCTGTAATAAATAATTGCTTAACCTACCGTTAATGGGGTATTTTCTTACTTGCAGCTGAAAGCTTCCTGATACCTGTTACAACCATCTTATCAGGATCTGCTCCCGGATAGTGAGGTTCTGTGTCCTTGTTTCTGACTCCTCACCTCCTGTTCATTTCTCAATGCAGCCTGACTTTTGCCCTCACTGGTCCCCTGCAGTAGTTCATGCCAGTGGCACCAATGACACTCTGCAGCTGACCCCAAGGGGCACTTTTCAGCCTTTAGTCTTACCTGACATCTCTTTATCTTCTGACATCATTTGCCATCCTCTCCTCAGAATGTCCCCTACCCTTGGCTTTCATGACACCTCTGTTTGTAACTAAATATACACCTCCGTTTTTTAGTTAAATGCTTGACCTCTCTGGTCTATCAACTCCGCAAAGGCAGGGACCGTGTCTGTTCCCTGCTTTTCCAGGGCCTGGCCTGTAGAGGTACTCACCCAACATGTGTAGACTGACAATGCTTCAGGAAGGAAAGCAATTACTCAAAGAACTTTAAATGCAGGAAAAGGCTTTAGTAGATGCTTATGTAGTCTGTGCTTGGTCGGCAGCAGAGCTGGAAAAAGCAAGTCTTCTAGCTCTCAGCCCAGCAGCCTTCTTACCACCCAAGCACCCCTATGCCTCACTGCATGGTAATACTTCCAAAATCCATACCTGGAGAAAATATGTTACCCTTTCATAATTCATGATGTAGCATCTATAAATTACTGAACTATTCTGGGGAATGATTCTGGAACAGAGATAAGCAAAGGCAGGATGATACTTTTTATTTTTATATGAAGATTCATCAGAGGAAGGGTATAATTAACTTGATTTTTGGTTAACTTAGTTAATTTGATTTTTGGTTCTCTGCTTTTTTGAGAATTTGGCTAAAGGATGCCATTTGTGTATCTGAAACTTTCTTCCTTTCACAGTTGCTGTGTTTTCTAATAATGTCAACCTTTCTTTTTGTTCAATTCAAATATACACAAAATCCTCTCAGTAAAATTCCAGAACAATCTGTCTGCTATTTAATGTTCCACACATCATACTTAAAAAATGTTTTTTTCTGTCACGTTTCACATCAGCAGAAAAGGAGAAAGACACAGATTAGTTAGGATGTGAACATTAGCAACATAAATGTTGCTAATAAATCTAACATAAATCCATAAACATCTTGTAAAGTGTTGACTGGAAAGAGCTTTTGCAGCTCCAAGAAGCTTTTCCAGCTCAAGGGAAGAAAGCACCTATCGTTCACCGCCACATTCTTGAGATCACCTTTTTCTAAGCAGTAGACACGGGCTTCTGCACATCACTAGAGTACTTTCAAGCACGCTGGTTGTTCGCTGTTCACGGCTGACACTAACCCTGGCCTCATTCTTTCGAGGCCTACCTCAATATATGGTCCACTTTCCAGCAGCTGGTGGCTTTACAAGGTTTTCACCTGAGAACTGGCTGATGGGCCAGCAGGAGCTGGGAGCTTCAGGAACTGGTCTTTTACTCTCAGTCTCTCCCTCAGAGCCTCTTTCCTGTCAGGAGCTCTCATGGCCCCAAGGCTTCAAAGCTACTCTTAGATCTGTGCATCTTCTCAGCTTCAACTTTCAGTACAAATAAGTTTATCCTCTGATGACTCACACTTCAAATTCCCAGGAGAGGAAAGCTGGTTAACTCAGCTCATCTTTCCAAGGCCAAGTTGTGTTGTAGATCATTGGTCAGCCTGTGGATTGGCTGATGCCAAACCTGGTACCTAAGCTAGGGCCACTGGCTGAAGAGGGAGTGGGAGGGCTGGGGTGACCTAAAGCACCCAATAGGCCACAAAAGAAGGAATGAGGGCAACTTAAGGAAATTAGGAAGTTGACTTGTTTTATACTGTGGGCAGCATTTCTTTAAACATTCAATATTCATCTAAATGTTCTATTTTTTAATTGATCTGTTTTCGTGCTGTCTTAACTGCATGACATGAGTTCAATGTTGTGCTTTCATTATGGCTTCTTGTTATTATCGTATCAAAAAACCTAGAGGGGTCTGTTTTGCAGAGGAGGAATCCAGCGATGGTAAATGAATATCCTAAGGTCATAGGGCTAAGAGAGGCAGAGAATGAGAAGCTGGATCTCCAAGCCCCAGCGAAAGACTTTAACCAGCACTTGATACCAGAACTGGGATGGAGGGATGGATAATATTATTGGTAATTAGGAAATGTTTGTTACCAAGAGGATTTCCTCCTTTTCTTATGTAAAAGGACATACCAAAGAGAAATGAATGGCATGTTGAAGAGTTCTAATATATGATTGCTTTCATCAAACCTTTAAAATGTAAATTTGGCACCTTTGCAAAACTTACCAGTTAAAACATTATTTTAAAATCTTTTCTAATTACAGAATCTTATTGTGCTTCACATTCAGCTTTCTTTAATACCTAGGAAAAGTTCAATAAGTGTGTAACAAATGTGTGTGTATAACATAAATTATAAATGATAAACTACCTTTCACAAGAAATTTGATTTATTCAGTCAACTAAACTGCAATAATTTCAAGAACTATATCAAAGAATTATTTCTAAGTGGATTTTTTTCTTGCCACATACAACGCTAAGGGCAATCCTGCCAGCTCTTAAGCTCTTGTTTGATCTGCTATGTCAAATGCTTTGTGAAATGATACTCAGAATGGCACAGTGTGATGTCAACTTGCATTAATTCAGTATTCACACTGTGTTTGTACTGGCAGAATCTATTTATGTTTCAGCTTCATTTTAGAAGGTTTACAAGTACTGCTTCCTTTGGAAGACTCTGTTCTTCCTTGCTATTTATTCTCTTCTAAAACAACCTTTGAAATGACAATAATGATGTCCCATAAAACTGCTTGCAGGGAAGTCATTAAGAAAATAAATATTTCAGAGAATTGAATAAAAGTGTTATATATCAACATTAAATTTTACTGTTTTCATCACAGATATATTATGAAAAATTAAAACTATCCCTTATTCAACTAATATTTCTCAATGAAGTAAGTCCATCAACTGTATTGCATTTGTTTGTATGTAAAACATAATTTATTCATTTGTTTTCAGCTAACAAGAACCATATGCATATGATCCGAAAATTATATAATGTCCTCTAATTCAGTTATAATAATGATTGTATATTAGCAAAAACCTAAATGTTTTGCTGATTGAGTTCCAAAACAACAATATAGGGTAATATTCATTTCAAATTTCTTCATTTGAAAGAACAATGTAAATCACTGATCCATTATTCTATCTTGCTTAGAAGAGAATTAAGAGAAAGGTTTTATTCAGATTCTAAATCTAGAATTTGATGATTTTGAAATGAATTCTCCATTACCCATATTCCCCAAGGAATCAATTGTAATTTCCAGTACAGCCACATAGCAACCATAATTCAGTTGCCTGCTGAAGGTCTTTTTCAAATTTTGTCCTTTCCACCTTTTTTCTGAAGCCGGTTTCTGGTTGGTTCCGTCAATACCAAGGGCTCTTGTATGACGGTTGCTGGGTAATTTTTGCCTAGTAGTTCAACTTCCACTTGCTGTCCTACTTTACTGAGCTCCACAGGGACGTAGGCAAAAGCCAGACTCTTCTGGATGCTGTAACTGTAGCTTCCAGACGTCGTGTTGCCAACCACCTGAGAAGGAGACCCAACAGTCCTCAGCGTCTTGGTCACAGCTGCATGCTCCTCCTCCTCCCCAGAGGAAACCCTCAAAAGATAGACTCAACTTACAGTCTGAAAGTCTTATGATGTACTATCTGTGGGGACAATGCCAGGAAGAAAACTTCACTTTCTTGAGATTAATGAAAATTTACAAATTATGAAAAATAATTCTCAAAATATGTATCTATATTACTCTGAAATCTCAGTTTTAAATAATAACACCTAGTTTCTTAACACCCAGCACTATTTTGCTCAGTTCCATGCCAAGAGATCTGATAGGAAGAAGAATCAAAGATTTTCATTTTAAACTTTAAAATGTCTCTTTTATCATCAAACTAGCATGGCAATAATAGGTACAAGGGAGAAAAATCTATAAATCCAAATGCAAATGTAGTCATCTGTTCCTGTTGGGGTATAGAAAATGGCCTGCCACAATAGTGCTGCATTAAACTATTCATTAATATATCAATAGTCACTGTGAATGAACATTCTATATGAATATATGGAGCATTTAACAATTCCTGGAAATTGCTAAGCACTAAATAAATGTTAACTTGACCCTCTCTAACTCTACCATGGACAAAACATTTTGCTGGACACTCAAGAGAATGAATAGAGGCCTGGTTCCCACCCGCCTGAGCGTCTGGCCTAGTTGAGGAATTAACATAGAAATATGAGAAAACATAACCAGGAAGCCAAGGCAGTATACATAATTAAGGCAGGATTTGTTCCACATTGTGAAGGTGGGGGGAACTAGGTGGGCAGAGAAGGGGGATGAAACTTTCCAGGATCGCGTGGAGACATGGAGTTAGGCGGGAACAATCAAAATTAAGGAGGATGAAATAGGATAACTTGGGACGGCAAACCAGAGAAAAAGACTGCGAACAAGGAATCAAAACTTAGGAGATGGAAACAAAGGGTTTATGCTACAAAAACTATCTGTATAACAAGCCTGATTAGAAGATAAGAGGATTAGTGGAAACCAGATCTAGAGGAAAGGATGAAAGAGAAGAAAGAAAAGCAGAGTAAAATGCAAAAAAATTACCACACAGAAATGTCAGGTTAAACGCTACATTTCTAAAAAGAAGAAGACAATAAAAGCAAAGTGTGATCTACAGCCCTACTCAAAATGGCTTCTCTTGGCTGCACGAAGATGCCCTAAACCTTCCAGCCTCGCTGTAGCAAGCGGTTCTGCGCGTCGCTGGTGCTCACAAGTGCTCACAAACGTTCATGGACATGAATCAGCCCGGGGATCCTTCAGCTGCCTCAGCAGAGAGCCCACTACAGTCAACAGTCTTATTATAGCATTTCTAGTCTTTTCGATGATAACACATTTACGTCCTTAAATACAGACTCCTATCTCTGTAGCCCCAGTTTTTAATTATCTCGTTGAAACCCCAAATCAGAAGCTGTCCATGTAATTTCTGAACTTATTATGGTGAAGAACTAGTTGATTTAAAAAAAAAAAAAAACCAACGTGAATGCATTCATTAGTAAAAGCTTCTCTCTGGCAGATGATTAACTGCCAAGGTGCTGCTCCGATAACACACGCGTTTTATAATTGCTCTTCTCCTTTGGATCATAGTTAAGTGGTAAAAGGCAGGGGTTGGGGTCAGGGAGGTTGGGGTTTTAATCATTGCTTTTTGAAAGACTTTCTTGGTAACTTTGGTTTCAGTTCCCAGTCTGTAAAACAGAGGTCTGCACTTGGAGCCCTGAGAAAGTTAACGTGATTTCCTTGGACATTTTAAGAAAACAGGAAGAGGTCTGAGCAAGCCTGTTGGCCAAATCCCTTAACTCACTGGGTCAAAAACCCACAAGCCCTCTTCAGAGACTGTGCACACCCTTTCCTCAGGCCTTCCCAACTCCTAAAGTCCCCGTAGTCATTCATTGTGCAGTTACTTCTGCATTAGTAACTTAAAGAAATAGCATATTTATTAGGTGAGTGCTATTTTAAAAATATTTATTGAATGCTTTGCTTTCTGCTAGATTACTTTCATTTCTCCTTTAATTTCTCTCTAACCCAGGGGTTAGCAGTCCCGAGTATTTCAGAAATCTGACCTTTCCTTTTATTATTTCATCTCCATGGAAAGGTTTCCCCTAGCGTTAATTTTATATCATTCTACCTTAAAATCTCCCAGATTCAATTAAATCCATTCCTTCCTTTTGCTCAGTGATTGCAAGAACCACCTGTCCCTACACTCTCCCTAGTAGAGTCTCATCCTCATGTTCTTGTGAAGTCAAACACTGGCCTTCTTTTTACTGATGTAAACAAGCCTCGTTTATTTTTAGCCTTCTTTCATTCCTCTCTTAATGACGAGGCTAAAGACGCCTCTAAGTGACCTAGAGAAGGTAACATGGCAAATGGCCTTTGAAGGAGGCAACATAATTTAAGTTGGATGAGGTATTGTGTTTCTTTGGCTATCTCTGTGTGCGTTAGTTTATAAATAATGAAAAAGAAAATTTTCTAAACTCTCCAAACTTCCTTTCCCTAAAACTTCTTCTTTAAAACTTACTTTGCAGCAAATCTGCTTTTATAACTAATGAAAGCCTTTCTCACGCCCACCCTTATGCACTGAGTTTTAAAAATTAAACCTTATTTAAAATCACAATCCCTCCCTCCAGCACTGCCCATCTCCCAATTGGACTTTGCTTTTCCCCAGGGCACTAACCACCCTCCCACATGCCATTTATTTTATTTATCTTGTTCCGTTGTGTCTCTCTCCCTCCCCTGGAATGTAAGCTCCATTACAGGGGCAGATTCTTGTCTGTTTTGTTCACCGCTGCATCCCTAGTGCCTAGAATACTGCTGCCACATAGCAGACTCTCAAATTTGTTGAATAAATGAATAAATGTGTACCCTATCTCCAGTGCTGGAAATATCTGCAGGAATAGAATACCAAATACCAAAGGCAGCATAAGTCCAGACAACGTCAGGAAATGAAAAGCAAAAAATATTTCAATGCATTCCAGAGTATAAAGAGGGTCATTGGCATGATAAAAAGGGTGACCCTACTAAACAGCAAAGAGCAGACAAGCTGATATTGGAAATTCGAGAGATTAATAAAAGAAACTACAATTGGATTAGCAGCTCTGTAGGCAATGGCATATAGTAGGAAAGATGAAAAATACAGCATGTAAACTCAGTGCACAGATATGGCAAAGAAAATAAAATTCAAAAATGGAACTTGGGTTTCCAGGGGTTTTTCACCCCAGCTTTGAGATATAATTGACATATAATGTTGTGTAATTTTAAGGTACAGGTTTCCAGGTTTTTTCACTCTAATTTGGGTATGGTCATATTTAAGATAGCTAAAAATCTGACAGTTGCTCATGGTTGATGTGGGGTTACATAAAGAATATTATAGCATAATCTCTCCTTCATTCCGTGGGCAAGTAAAGCAGAATGTCAGTAGAAGGATGGGCATGGACTGTACTAGAAAGACTGAGAAAGCTGGATGAGAATAGAGTGAAAAATGTAAAACAAAAGAAAGATGAGGTGGGGGAGATATAATGAGGGGGGGAAACTTAATTAGAGGTGGAAAGAACCTTGACATTATCTCATCCAATGGCTTCATTGTATAGATGAGACAACTGAGGCCAGAGAAGCTAAGATCAGGTCTGGCAGTTAGTTAACGGCAGGGGTGGGTATCAGTGGAAATCGTGGGCAAATCTGAAATTAGAGGAAGAGGCTGTTAAGAAAAGAGGGCTGAACCAGAGATTTAGAACAGAAAGAGGAAGGGGAGACAGTGCAGTAAGAGCAGGAATGGTTCAAACAGAAGAGCAAGCTCAATACAATTGAAAAAGAGCTGGAGATTGGAGAGAAGGCTGTTGGCTTCCTAGTGTCTAATAGCATCCGCCTGCTACTCAGATGTACAAGAACTCTGGGTATATAATTCAGTGCTAAAGAAGATATAGCGGGACATCAGCAGAGACCAAGAAGGAAGCAAACTGGAGTACTCAGCATGGCTTAGAAGAAAGGATGAGCAATTCAAAGTCCACCTATATCTGGGTCAGAAATCAGCTCTGTCAATCACTAACTGTGTAACCTCAAGCAAGTTACTTCACCTCTCTGAGCCCTAAAGCCTCATCTTTAAAATGGGGATGATCATATATATCTGAGGGGGGTGCTGTAAAATTAGACAGGAGAGCACATGAAAAATAGCCAGCACATAGTAGAAACTCTGTAGACGCTAGTTCTACATCAAACTGACCCATGCCTCAGCCCAAATGGCCATTTCTTTAGTGATCCAAAGGCTGAGATTTGACGCCACTGGCTTTCCCCACTTCCAGGGTTCTTGTGTCACTGAAGAGATGGGGGAAATGGAAACAAATATCAAGTAGGCTGCAGCGTGTGAGAAAAAACCCAGGCACGGAATCCCTGAGTCTTTGGGTCCTGACCAAGCAGACCCTGTTCAGTGTGGAACAGCTGTTTAGATGAGCCTGGAAGGCCCTGCGCCAGCCCCATGGTAGAAGCTGAGTGTCCCACATCTGCCTGGTAACCCAGCTAAAACAGAGGGAAATCTTTACCAAATTGAGTTTTATAAATAGTCACAAAAAGTGGAGGAAATGAAGTTCTGTTGGTAAAATATCTGGTTTTACTGGACACCCATAGAGTCAATGAAATGTAACATTCCACAGTGAGAAGGTCATTTTACTCTTTCTGAAGAACCAAATGGTTTCTACTTTTCACTTTTACTTTCTAAGGTTCGACCCTCTATTGTTACAGATGTTTTCATTTGGAAATTTTTTTCTGCTAATGTGCTAAGGTTAGATTTGCCTCCTCCTGAAAAAATCCCCAAGAAGCTAAATCAGAATGCCAAATTTTTTTTTTTTTTGGTGAGGAAGATTGTCCCTGAGCTAACATCTGTGCCAATCCTCCTCTATTTTGTATATGGGATGCCGCCACAGCATGGCTTGACGAGCGGGACATAGGTCCACACCCGGGATCCAAACCCACGAACCCCAGGCTGCTAAAGTGGAGCACACGAACCCAACCACTATGCCACCGGGCTGGCCCCCAAATTCTTTATAAAATCCATCTCTTGCATTCACAGATATGGATGTGGTGAGCAAACATCATTTTACCCACTAAATCATACCTTCCTCATTGCCCAACCTATTTCAAGTCCTTGGGTTTATTTTCTTAATCAAAGCATATAGACATTTGTGTTTTCAAACATGAGCATTTCATTTTCCTTTCAGTTAACTGATTCTGTTTCTTGAATGTCAGCTCAGAAATCAAAAGTGTGTCATCCCACCATAGATAAACAAATAGCAATAAACTCTAAAAGGAAACCGATAGAGACAAGGAGGGTTTCTGTGGCAGAGAAGATGCAGTGGGCCCTGGCCATGAGGCCCTTGGCGCTCACCTTGCCATCGTACCAGATGCTTTCATTTCCCTCCGGATCAACATCGTCCGTTGCCAAGGTGAGGCAGACCAGTCTCCGTTTCAGCCCCTTGGCTTTAATCTGTTTCAGTGCTTGCTTTCCTATGAAGTCGGCTGGCTGCAGAAATCCAAGATAATGATGATGAATGAATGCTCAGACACTGTGACAAGGTTAGACATGCAAGCATTTAAATTTGTCTTTGCTATTTTCTCACCAGTTACACATTAAATAAAAATACAGATTGGATCAAATGTCTAGACAAATATTTCTTAGTCCTCAAATGATACTATCAGCCACCTATTCCTTCAGAATAGGCTGCACTTTAGGGTAACAACTTGTGATAACAATTTTACCAGAACCACCCAGGCAGAAAAACATAAGGCACAGTATTGCGATGGTGGATTATGAAAGGGACCCTGTATCCAATGGTTCTAGACAGCAGTACTGGCTGGCAGTGAGCACAGTGCTACTCAATTTCTATCCAGAGTGAGACTTTAGCAAGGAAGAAATTCACTTTTTTGAAATGTGATGCTAACACAACCCCAAAATGCTGCACATTTTTTTCCTTCTTCAGAACAATGGTCTGGGGAATGTATTATCTATTGGGTTGCACTCATCAGTTCACTCAGGAAATGTATCAAGCCCCTACTCTGTGTGAGGCATCATGCTAGGACCTGTGTGGGTTACAAAATTAGTCAGAAACAAAGATTTTGATCAAAGAGCTTATTCTCTAACACTGTGCTTTTCAACCTTTTTTTTCCCCTTCCGTGTAACACATGACAGATGACATTCCTATTCCTAATTCCGTCTCATGGGCACACTCAGGGTTATTCCCAATGCAATGCAAGTGATTGGGAGTGACATTGTGACAGGGGTAACCTTGAATCCATTCTTATGCATTAAAACAAAGGAATCACGCAAACTTCAGGACTTTCATGTGTATTAGTAACACACCTTACAGCAAACAGGTGAGCAACAACTCCCCAGTGGAGACACTTAGCCTACAGAGGAGATGCAATTCTTCTACCCAAGCAGAAAGCCAGGGACACTTGACAAGTGTGAGAAACTGGTCAGAGGCTAAGAGCAGTGAGCGCAGAGGAGGAAGGCTACCCCAAGTGGGACGGTGGGGCGAGGCTGCCACGTAAGTGTGCCCAAACAAGCACCTCTTATCCTAGGGGGAAAAAGGGGGATTTGTGCTATACTAGTCACATCTCTGTGAAAGAGATTTAATTAGAGATTACAATGTGGGAAGCAAAATTCTCAAAACAGTTCTCATATACGTACAGAGGACCTACTCTCTGAAAGAAAAGAAAGGATATAACTTTAATTTCTTCATTGGCCAAAGAAGAAAGAAAACAATATTTCATGCCAAAAATGTCCTCTGCCATCAACATTTAGGATTTATACAGCTCTTTCTGCACACAAAACATTTAGGATCGGGTATAATATGTCCCCTTAACCGCTCAGTGACACAGCAGGAGGGGTCCTCACATGTCCTCTGCCTGCGACCCCCAGTTCACTCCTTTACTGATTCAGAACTTCTAGGATAAGCCCACAATGATCTATAATTTCTATGGATTTTGCAACTTTAAATTGCTGACCCACACAAGAAGCTAAGAAAAGTTTCCATTGGCCAAGGTTAAAATAATTGCAAAATGAAAGTCCAATTCTTTCCCCTTCCTCAGTGTGATCCAGATGGTGAGAACCAACTATAAAGCTTTATTATGAACCCCAATAAAAATTCAAAGACTGGACCCATGTTATTTAAGACAGGACTACCAGGAAAAAACAAAACAAGCAGCCCACAGGAAGAGCTTGATCCATTTGAGTTCATATATAGGATAAATTCATGATAACAGGAGTCATAACACATCACAACATGCCATTCCTGAAATTATTATATCTCCTCAATGTTTTAACAGAGCAGAGGAAAAGAGAATAATGTGAGATTCCTGGTAGAACATGACACATGATAACACAGAAATCAGCTGTACCAATTTGAAACATGACTCAAAGTTGGTTCTGTTTGTTCTATGAGAGTGTAAAAATCGCAACATTTTCTAAACTTAAAACAAAGACTGTCTACTGTGTGGAGGCAGAAAGGCAAACATGCTGTGATGGGGTATGTACAGAGGGAACTCAAGAAGGTCAGTTCTCTCTGGGGCAGGAGAGCGGGGCTGGGGCAGCATTCTGTCAGCAACAATTTTATAGACAAGTAGCTTGAGCTGAGCTGTGAAAGATGAGGTTTCATAATAACTATTGTCTGAACGGCCTTTTCCAAAAGTCCTTGCACTTACATTATAATTCGATCTGCACAACAACCCATAGATGGTGGATTTGTGAATTAACTTAGCCAAAGACAACCAACAAACTGGTAAGAACCCAGATCTCAGAGTCCCAGCTCGTCCTTTTCGTCTACTTTGAGCTGCCTTTGCTGAGCCACTTCAGCCGGTATCTGCTACACCTTTGGAGGGGCTGTGGGGAAGCTGGCCAAGACCAAAGCTTTCAGAAATGGGTCTTTTTGGGTTGCTGGACAAGAGCTATTGGGGCATGTGCTGGAGGGATGAGGGGAATAAGATGTGCCGGAAAGGGAGCCTAGCTCTACCTTCCCCAAATTCACCATTGTACCAAAGTCGAAGGGGAGCATAAAGTATCAGCTAATCATAAGAAAGAGGAAAAGGGGGGACCCCTGAAAACTTCCTTTAGAAGATAAAAATTAAAGTAATAAATTCAGTACAAAATAAATAATACTAATAGTATTTGTAATTTATTAGGCACTTGCTACATGCCAGACACCATGCTGAGGACTTTACATTGATGAGCTCATTTAATCCTCATGACATTCCTATGAGACAGATAATTTCATCCCTAGTTTATGGAAGAGAAAGGCCCAACAAAGTTAAGGATCTTTCTCAAGGCTCAGTTACACGGCGACGTTAAGTCAGCACCTTTAGATCTATCCATATGTGTTCTTAAATGACTGTGCCTGGGGTTTATTGTTGGAAGGCACAGCTGACGTAAATGCTCTAAAGAACATTTCTTTTACATTATTTCTGGGTAGCCTGAACCTATTTTGAATGACATTCACTACACAATATTTTTGTACTTTGTGAAAGGATTTGAAAACACATGGAAGGTTAATATTAAGGAAATTTGACATCTATATCTGTATATCCCTGACTTAGGAAGTGATCTTGTCAGCAATGTCGCTCTCAGACATGAATGAAAACAATACTCTAACAAACAACAAAAACTTCATTAAAAGTAAGGAATATACACTTAAAACACAGGTCAGAGACGACACCTGCCCCTCAGGACAGCTCTCCCAAGCTAGCCTTGTGCCTGACTCAGGAAGATTTAAAGTGGGGTGAAGGCATTTCATTCTCGTTTTACTTGGCTTTCCTCCCAAGATTGTAGATTTTACTCTATTATACAACTATTAATTAATAATGAGAGAGGAAAATGTGTCCGAAGGTAAGTGCTATGATTAAAATTAGTGCTTTCAGGGGCCGGCCTCGTGGCCCAGCGATTAAGTGCGCGCGCTCCACTGCTGGCGGCCCAGGTTCGATCCGGGCACGCACCGAGGCACCACTTGTCAAGCCATGGTGTGGCGGCGTCCCATATAAAGTGGAGGAAGATGGGCACGGATGTTAGCCCAGGGCCAGTCTTCCTCAGCAAAAAATGAGGAGGATTGGCATAGATATTAGCTCAGGGCAGATCTTCCTCACACACACAAAAAATAATAAAATAAAATAAATAAAAATAAAATAAAATTAGTGCTTTCAGGATGACCTGAGAACAGAAATATCTTTCTTTAATGAGTCGCTGCCAAATTAGCTATTAATGTCTTTGAGCAACTACAAATTTCTGTGGCACTGAGACTATAGCTTAAAAATAGTCTTGGCTTATACTTTTTAAATTTATTAATTTTAAAAAGCCATACGAGCCATTAAAACAGCCACCTGTAATACAGACTAAATATAACATCCACATAGATGAAAACATTGAGTAGATTTTAAGTGAAATGTAATTACTCATCTCTTATTAGCTCTATTAAAAGCACCTACATTAGCTAAAAGCACATGGAAATGAAATAAATTAAACCAGTATATTTTTGGTCATGATTCTCAGGGCAATAGAGAGTTCTCAGATGTGTAGCTGAAGTTGAATTTGACAGCAGAACCAGAGGGAAGGAAGGTCCTGATGTAGAGAGTCAGGATAGTGGGCTCTCATAGACCAGGAGAGAAACTATAAAAACCTAGTTTTGGACCTTTTCTGTTCCATATATTTGGAGTCAAAACCCATCAGAAAATTCAAGGAAGTCATCAGTTTGATTTAATGGTTTGGCCAAAATCCTTTTAACCTAAATATCAAAAGTTTCCAAAGATATAAGAGAATCAGTGTAATGTCCTGGATCCCAAGAAAGCCCCCCTTAGAAACCAGGCACACCACTGGTTGTGGAATCGTGCTCCTATGTTTATAGGCATGGAGAGAGGTGCAGAGACCCGCTGGCCACCAGTTACTGTAAGTGGCAGAGCGGAGATGAAAATCCAGGTGACAGACTTGTGCCACTGTTCCTCAATACTTTCCTGAAAAGTTTCCCACTTAAAATGGGGCTCAGGGGTCATCATTTAAAAACAGTCTTGACGGGAATCCCCTTGTAAAGCATGTGGCCATTCCTAATCTATGGTCTATGCAAATCTTAACTTTCTTCAGTCAGTTGTTGACTACCAGGTACATCTCTGCTGGTCTCACAGTCACACTGACAAAGCCATATACTGGATTCGTTCATTGAGGGGAAGGCACCGACTGACCCACTACCCCATCAAGACTAATTATACCATTATTCACTGCATAGTCACATAATTAGAATCACAGAAGTTTTTAAGCAGGCAGAAAAATGTAGTCCAATCTCATTTTTCATATGAGAAAATTAAGCCTCAGAGTTAAGGGTCTTGCCTGAAGTGACAAAGTGAGTTAGCACCAAACCTTGAACCCAGGCTTCCCAATTCCCGGTTCCTTTTCCACTGTGCAGAGCTTCGTACCACTCCACATAAGTTTATAATAACCACAATTTCAGTATCTCTTTATTAACAAAACGTTAAATTATTAGTTCAGCAACTCAAGTCTGTTATTATTGTCTGGAAATGAATACTCCCATATACAAATGGTTTTCATTCTCTGCTCTTGGCAATTTATTATTTATTTATTTATTATTTTCTAATCTGATTCTTTTTTTCATTGAGGTCACTTTGGTTTTCTTGGCAATTTAAAAGAAACAATTCATCTAGCATTTTTCTTAACCAAGATTACTAATCAGTTAAGTATTCCTTCTCAAAAAAGTCTTTAATATAACTAGAAAAGCGATTCTATTAACCAAGAGAAAAGTGAGGATAAACAGAAACCTGGAGAAAAATATTTAAAATATTACTCCTAAGCCAGGCCAATAATTAGGTTTATTAGCATTCAAAACAAACTAGATTTTTCAAAACTAGCATAACCACCATTACATGTGCTTTATGACTTTTACTAGATTCAATATTAAAGGGAATATTTACTTTTCAGTTTTTGAGTCTAATGATTCAAAGGAAAACTGTGGAATGGACCCATAGCTTTGTCAGATGTACTGTCATGTTTAAGTGCACTGGCAACAATTATAATATAGACTTTTCATAATAGTTTCATCTCTCTAAACTAGAATGAAAAACAATTGCCCATTTGGTGTTTTAAGTATGGCACGCAAGCCTAAATGCAAAGTATATCATTATTAAAAGAAATTAAAACATGAAGAAATTAGGCCTCCATAGGACCCAAGATCTCTCTTGCTGGGGTCTTCAAAAAACTGAAAGGATTTTTATCTATAGCTGTTTTTCCCTAAAATATTTTAGACTCTATTCAATAAGATGGAAGGGAATTAACATTTATTGAGGTACCAAATGTTCTTTATCTCATCTAATACTTATAACAAACTTATGAGGTAGATATTTTCTTCATTTTACAGGTGAGAAAACTGAAGTACTTACAGATTAAGCAACTCGTTTAGTTTTAGAAGCAGAAAGTGGCCGAGCCATGACTCAAACCCTTCAACAAACACTTACTAAGTCCCTACTAATTATCAGACACAGTGCAAGTCCTAAGGATTCTTGGCTTCTGTCCTCAAGGAGTTCCCCCATCTAGCTGAGAAGGCAGCCAGTATTACGGGGTGTGATAGGCACCACAGTAGAGATAAGTACAGGGTACTATAGAAGAGGAGCTCCCAACACTCCCCTGGCTTTAATTGCCACCACTATATGAATGATCCAAATCCATACTTTCAGAGCACAGGTCTCCAAACCTACGTGCTTAGATGCCACCTGAGACTCCCCACGTGGCTGTCCCATAACCCCTCAACCCATAAGTCCTTCCAACCTCCCAATAACAACCCTCCTAGTTCATTAACAGTATCCTAGATCCTCCTTTCCACTCCCTTCACATACAGTCCCTCATGTGGTCTCTATCCTACCTTCTTAATATCACTCACACCTCTTTCTTCTCTGTCCTATGGCCACTGCCCTAGTTGAAGCCCTTGACATCTCTCTGTTGGATTTCTTCAATAATTTGGGAAAGTGATCTTCCAGTCATCAGGCTTATTCCCTTTCACTCTGTTTTCCATCACCAGAGTGTCACTCCTTTCTCAAAATCCTTCAATGGCTTCCCAATGTCTCCAGGATACACTCCAAATTCCTTAGCCCGGTAGGTGAGACCCTTCATGATGAGATGTACTTCTCCAGCATTATCTCCTGACACTGCTTTCAACAACAAAATATTTGCTGGGCAACTGCTATGTGCCAGTCCTGAACGAGGTGTTGGGGATAAAATGGTAAACAAAACATATTTTGCATTGCCAGAACCTGTACTCAAGAGGCTTACACTCCATTCAAAAGAAAAAGAAACAAAATAATTGCAAGCTGTAACACATCCTATAAAGAGAATATTGCTGCAAAATTTCTTTTAAAAATTATCTAATAAAATCCAACATAAGACATCATTACTAAGTGGATTTTATCCCAAAAATGAAAAGTTGGGTTAATATTTGAAAATTAATAAATGTAATTCACCATATAACAAAGTAAAGAAGAAAAACTATATGATTATCTCAGTAGATGCAGAAAAAACATTTGCCAAATCTAATATTCCTGGTTAAAACAAAACAAAACTTTATCACTAGGAATAGAAAGCAATGTTCTCATCCTGATAAAGAGCATCTCTGAAAAACCTACAGCTAACATCAAATTTAATGATGACAGACCAAATGCTTTCCACCTAAGATCAGGAACAAGATAATAATGTCTGCTCTCATCACTTCTATTTAACTTTGTTGAAGGGTCAGCCAGTGGAGGAGGTTCTAGCCAGTACAAAAATGCAAGAAAAAGAAGTAAAAGGCATCCTGACTAGAAAAGACAAAGAAAAACTTATTTATATACTTATTTATGAGAAAACTTTTTTTATATAACATGATTGTCCATATAGAAAATCCAATGGAATATACAAAAAAGAACTACAAAAAAGTATTAGAACTACTAAGTGAGTTTAGCAAGGTTGCAGAATATGAGATTAATATACAAAACCCAATTGTTTTCTATACACTAGCAATAAACCACCGAACAATGAAGTTAAAAATACCATTTACAATAGCATGAAAATATGAAATACTTAAGGCTAAATCTGTAAAAATACATGCAAAACCTGTAAACTACAAAACATTTTAGAAATTAAAGATTACCTAAAAAAGAGAGATATACCTTGTTCATGAGTTGGAAGACTTGAAGTGACCCACAGACACGATGCAACTCCAATCAAAATCCCAGCAGGCTTTTTTTGTATAAATTGACAAACTGATTCTAAAATTCATGAAAATTAAAAAAACCTAGAATAGCTAAAACAACTTTGAAAAAGAAGAACAAAGTTTCAGGGCTATCACAACCTGGTTTAGGTTACAGTGGTCAAGACAGTATGGTATTGGTATCAAGAAAGACAAATAGATCAATAGAACACAATAAAGTCCAGAAACAGACCTATTATATAGACTTATATAATAGACCATATATGGACAACTGATTTTTGACAAAGGTACAAAGGCAATGCAGTTCAGAATGTATAGTCTCTTCCACAAATGCTGCTGGAAACAATTGGACATCTATATGCTAAAAAATAAACTTCAATCCATAGCTTGCACCAGATACAAAAGGTAACTAAAAATGAATCATAGGCCAAAACGTACAAAGGTGACAAAATCTTTAGGGGAAAACAGCATAAAACCTTTGTGACTTTGGGTTGGGCAAAGATTTCTTAAATACAACAAAAGCATCATCCATAAAAGAACAAATTGACAAGAACTTTAAAAATTTTTAAATTAAAAACTTCTGCTCTTTGAAAGACACCATTAAACAAATGAAAAGACAAGATACAGACTGGGAAAAAATATTTGCAAAGCATGTATCTGATGAAGGACTTGTACCTAGAATACATTCAGGGGGGTGACGTCAGCATCATGGCGGAGTAAGTTGTTCTTTTCTCTCTTCCCTCTAAGTTACAACCAGTAGGACATTCACTGACCAACAGAGGACTCTGCACAGTACACTAGAATGCCTAAGACATCCATACATCTATACATCTGAAGGTGGGTGTACTGAACCTCCTGGAGGCAGTGAAACTAGGGGTGCAGTGGCAGCAGCTCCTGAAACCAGAGGTTCCAGGATCTGCAGCAGTGCCAGCAAACTGAGGCCACAGGAACTGAGGTAAGGCCCATGAATGGAGGCTCCAGGAATCCAGGCAGCTCACACTTGCAGAGGTGCCAGGAATCACTGCAGACCTATGATTGGAGACTCCAGGAACTAGTAGATACCTGTGACCCAGCCTCCAACACCAGCCCATCCAGCAGGAGGGCTGTATCCAAGACGTGAATACCCCTGGCAGTGGTGGTGGTGCCTGTGACCTGAAGTTTCAAAAAGCACACTGGCTCCAGACACCAGAGGCTGCAGGAGCAGCGACAGACTTGCAGCTCAGCCCCTTCCCCTCCCCCAGCAGTGGCAGGTGGTCTCTGTGACCTGAGGCTTCAGGAGCCACAACAATTCCCATGACCTAGCCCCCAGTGGTGGCACCCCTGACACCAGCCCTACCAGCAGCAGGAGATGCATATAAGACCCTGGGCCCCTGGCAGCAGCAGCAACACCATGAACCCAACACTCCTAGCAGCAGTGCTGTCAGCACCTCCAGATAACCCAGGAGCAGCAGCGCAGGTGGTACACACAGCAGCAGCACCCAAGCCCATGGACAGCCAGTCAGGGAACACAAGACCCAGGTGACCCCAGAAGCAACAGAGGTGCTCACAGCCTGGTGACCTTGGTGGCAATACCCATGACTACAGTAACATCATAAGCAGCAAGGTACCAGCAGCCTTGGAGGCACAAGCGGCACAAGGAGGGCGCTGATGATGCCTCTGGCAGAGGCAGTGGAGGCGGAAAGTGCAGGCTCTCAAATAAAACCAGAAGCAGCTCAGAATCAAAGTAACCAAAGCCTTACCCAAATAAGAAAGGTGTTTACTATCACAAATGTGTCAGCAAAGGAACAATTCATCAAGCACCATCAAGAACTACAGTAACACAGCACAGAAAGAAAATGACTACTCTCCAGAAATCAAAGTTGAAGTCATCAAAGATTGCAATCAAACTGACAGAGAATTCAAAATAGCTGTCATGAAGAAACTCAACAAACTACAAGGAAACTCAAAAAGACAGTTCAATGAGCCTAGGAATAAAATTAATGAAGAGGGGTACTTCACCAAACAGATTGATACTGAAAAAACAAACAAACAAACAAACAGAAATTCTGGAGCTGAAGAACACAATCAATAAGATGAAAAATAAAGGAGAAAGCATTGGAAATAGAGCAGACCATATGGAAGAGAGAATTAGTGAGCTTGAAGATAGAAATCTAAAAATGTTTCAGGTAGAAGAGGAGAGAGAACTAAGGTTTTTTAAAAATGAAGAAATTCTATGAGAAATATCCAACTCAATTAGGAAAAGCAATGTAAGGATAATAGGTATCCCAGAAGAAGGAAGGAGGGAAAAAGGAGCAGAGAGCTTATTTAAAGAAATAATAGCTGAGAACTTCCCAAACCTGGGGAAGGAACTGGATATATAAGTACACGAAGCTAATAGAACTCCTAATTTTCTCAATGCAAAATGACTTTCTACAAGGCACATTATATTAAAGCTGTCAAAAGTCAATGACAAAGAAAGAATATTACGGATGGCCAGAGAAAAGAAAATAACTTACAAAAGAACCCTGATCAGGCTATTAGTAGATTTCTCAACAGAAACTCTACAGGCTAGGGAAGAGTGGAATGACACATTAAAAATATTGAAAGACAAAAACCATCAGCCGAGGATCCTCTATCCAGCAAAGTTATCCTTCAGATATGAAGGAGAAATAAAGGCTTTCCCAGACAAACAAAAGCTGAGAGAGTTCATCGCCATTAGACCTGCCTTACAAGAAATGTTGAGAGGAGCCTTCCTACCTGAAACAAAAAGGCAAAGGTTTACAAAGCTTTGAACAAGGTAATAAAGAAAGAGACAGAATCAGAAAACTGCAACTTTATATAAGCACTTAATTATAAAATAAAAGCTAAAGAGAAAGAAAGCATCAAAAATTACTATAATCACTTCAATTTGGTAACAAACTCACAACACAAAAAGGGATAATTTGTGACAACAAAAACATAGAAGGGGAAGAGGAAAAGGACAGAACCTGCATAGGCTAATGGAGATAAGATGCTATCAGCAGAAAAAAGATTATCTCATCTATGAGATCTTTTATTCAAACCTCATGGTAACCATGAAACAAAAAATCAGAGCAGAGTAGCAAAACATAAAAAAAGAGGAAACTGAGAAACACATCACAGAAAAGCACCAAACTGAAATAGTAGAAATACAAGGAAAAGGAAACAATGGAAATATAGAACAACCAGAAAACAAAAGATAAAATGGCAGTATTAAGCCCTCATCCATCAACAATCACTCTAAATGTAAATGGATTGAATTCACCAATCAAAAGACACAGAGTGGCTGGATGGATTAAAAACCAAGACTCAACAATATGCTGCCTTCAGGAGACCCATCTCAGCTCTAAAGACAAACATAGGCTCAGTGTGAAAGGATGAAAGATGATACTTCAAGCAAAATGGCAACCAAAAGAAAGCAGGTGAAGGCATACTTATATCAGACAAAATAGACTTCAAGCCAAAAAAGATAACAAGAGACAAAAATGGACACTATGTAATGATAGAGGGGACAATCCACCAAGAAAACCTAACATTTATTAATATATATACACCTAACATAAGAGCACCAAAGTATATAAAGTAACTATTAATAGATCTATAGGGAGAAATTAACAGAAACACAATAATAGTAGGGAACTTTACTACCCCACTAACATCAATGGATTGATCATCCAGACAGAGAGTCAATAAGAAAACATTGGCTTTAAATGAAACACTAGACTAGATGGACTTAGTAGGTGTATAGAGAACAATCCATCCAAAAGCAGCAGAAGACACATTCTTCTCAAGTGCACATGGAACATTCTCAAAGATAGACCATATGTTGAGAAACAAAACAAGTCTCAATAAATTTAAGAAGATTGAAATCATATCAACCATCTTTTTCAACCACAATGGTATGAAACTAGAAATCAACGACAAGAAGAAAGCTTGAAAAGTCACAAATATGTGGAAACTAAACAATATGCTACTGAACAACTGTTGGATCAATGAAGAAATCAAAGGAGAAATCAGAAAATACCTGGAGACAAATGAAAATGAAACAACATACCAAGACCTATAGGATGCAGCAAAAGTGGTACCAATAGGGAAGTATATAGCAATACAGGCCTACCTCAAAAAATAAGAAAAATCTCAAATAAACAATCTAACATTACACCTAAAAGAACTAGAAAAGAACAAAGTCCAAAATCAGTAGAAAGAAGAAAATAATAAAAATCAGAGCATAAATAAATGAAATAGAGACTAAAAAGACAATAGAACTGATCAATGAAACCAAAAGCTGGCTCTTTGCAAAGATAAAATTGACAAACCTTTAGCTAGACTCACCAAGAATAAAAGAGAGAAGGCTCAAATAAATAAAATCAGAAACAAAAGAGGAGAAATTACAATGGATACCACAGAAATACAAAGGATTATAAGCAAATACTATGAAAAGCTATATGCCAACGAATTGGATAATCTAGAAGAAATGGATAAATTCTTAGAACTATACAACCTTCCAAACATGAATCAAGAAGAAATAGAGAATCTGAATAGATCAATCACTAGTAAGGAGATTGAAACAGTAAACAAAAACCTTCCAAAAAACAAAAGTCCAGGACCAGATGGCTTCCCCAGTGAATTCTACCAAACATTCAAAGAAGATTTAACACCTATCCTTCTCAAACTCTTCCTAAAATTGAAAAGGATGGGACGCTTCCTAACTCATTCTACAATGCCAACATTATCCTGATACCAAACCAGACAAGGACAACACAAAAAAAAGAAAATTACAGGCCAATAACACTGATGAGGATAGATGCAAAGATCCTCAACAAAATATTAGCAAATCAAATACAACAATACATTAAAAGGATCAAATACCATGATCAAGTGGGATTTATTCCAGGGATAGCAGGGATGGTTCAACATCCACAAATCAATTGATTGATATACCACATCAACACAATGAAGAATAAAAATCACATGATCATCTCAATAGATGGAGAGAAAGCATTTGACTAGTTGCAGTATCCATTTATCATAAAAACTCTCAATAAAATGGGTATAGAAGGAAAGTACCTCAACTTAATAAAGGCCGTATATGACAACCCACAGCCAACATCATACTCAATGGTGAAAAATTCAAAGCTATCCATCTAAGAACAGGAAAGGAAGAAGTAAAACTGTTGCTACGTGTGGACAACATGATTCTATATATAGAGAATCCTAAAGAATCCACCAGAAAACTATTAGAAATAAATAACAAATACAGCAAAGTTTCAGGGTACAAAATCAACATACAAAAATCAGTTGCATCTCTATACATTAACAACGAACTAGCAGAAAGAGAAATCTAGAATACAATCCCATTTATTTATTTATTTTTTATTTTATTTTTTGTTTATTGCAGTAACATTGGTTTATAACATTGTATAAATTTCAGGTGTACATCATTATACTTCTATTTCTGCATAGATTACATCTTGTTCACCACCCAAATACTAATTACAACCCATCACCACACACATGTGCCGAATTATCCCTTTCGCAATCACGACAAAAAGAATAAAATATCTAGGAATAAATTTAACCAAGGAGGTAAGAGACCTATACACTGAAAACTATAAGACATTATTAAAAGAAATTGAAGAAGACATAAAGGAATGGAAAGATATTCCATGCTTATGGATTAAAAGAATTAACATAGTTAAAATGTCCATATTACCTAAAGCAATATACAGATTCAATGTAATCCCAATCAAAATCCCAATGACATTTTTCATGGAAATAGAACAAAGAATCCTAAAATTTATATGAACAACAAAATATCCCGAATAGCCAAAGCAATCCTGAGAAAAAAGAACAAAGCTGGAGGCATTACAATACCTGACTTCAAAATATACTACAAAGCTATAGTAATCAAAACAGCATGGTACTGGCACAAAAACAGACACACAGATCAATGGAACGAATTGAGAGCCCAACAACAAAACCACACATCTGTGGACAGCTAATTTTTGACAAGGGAGCCAAGAACATACAATGGAGAAAGGAAAGTCTCTTCAATAAATGGTGTTGGGAAAACTGGACAGCCACATACAAAAGAATGAAAGTAGACCATTATCTTGCACCATACATAAAAATTAACTCAAAATGGACTAAAGACTTGGATGTAAGACTTGAAACCATAAAATTCCTAGAAGAAAATACAGGCAGTACACTCTTTGACATTGGTCTTAGCAGTATCTTTTCGAATACCATGTCTACTCAGGCAGGGGAAACAAATGAAAAAATAAACAAATGGGACTACATCAAACTAAAAAGCTTCTGCACAGCAAAGGAAACCATCAACAAAATGAAAATACAACCCACCAATTGGGAGAAAATATTTGCAAATCATATATCTGATAAGGGGCTAACATCCAAAATATATAAAGAACTCATACAACTCAACAACAGAAAAAAACAACTTGATAAAAAAATGGGCAGAGGATCTGAACAGACATTTTTCCAAAGCAGATATACAGATGGCCAACAGGTACATGAAAATATGTTTATCATCACTAATTATTAGGGAAATGTAAATCAAAACTACAATGAGATATCACCTCACACATGTCAGAATGGCTATTATTAAAAAGACAAGAAATAACAAGTGTTGTAGAAGATGTGTAGAAAAAGGAACTCTTGTACACTGCTGTTGGGAATGTAAATTGGTGCAGCACTATAGAAAACAGTATGGAGATTTCTCAAAAAACTAAAAATAGAAATACCATATGATCCAGCTATTCCACTTTTGGGTATTTATCCAAAGAATATGAAAACACTAATTTGAAAAGATATATGCACTCCTCTGTTCATTGCAGCATTATTCACAACAGTCAAGATGTACAAGCAATACAAGAGACCATCAATGAATGGATAAAGAATAAGTGGTGTACATATGCAATGGAACACTACTCAGTCATAAAAAGAGATGAAATCTTGCCATTTGCAACATGGATGGACTCTGAGGGTATTATGCTAAGTGAAATAGGTCAGACAGAGAAAGACCATTACCATATAACTTCACTCTTATGTGAAAGATAAACAAACAACACACAGACATGGAGAACAGACTGGTGGTTTCCAGAGGGGAAGGGGGCAATAGAGGATGAAACAGGTAAAGGGGCACGAGCATGGTGATGGATAGCAACTAGACTTTTGGTGGTGAACACAATGAAGTCTACGCAGAAGTCAAAATATAATGACGTATATCTGAAACTTATATAATGTTATAAACTAATGTGACCTCAATAAAGAAAAAAAAAGAACTTTTAGCAGCCGGGCCTGTGGCCTAGTGGTTAAGTTTGGCATGCTCTGCTTTGGTGGCCCGGGTTTGGATCCTGGGCATGGACCTATACCACTCATCAGCCATGCTGTGGTGGCAACTCACATACAAAATAGAGGAAGATTGGCACAGATGTTAGCTCAGGGGGAATCTTCCTCAGCAAAAAAGAAAAAAAGAACTTTCAAAACTCAAAAATAAGGGGGAAGAAATCAAAAATGAATAAAAGAGTTGTCCAGACATAGGAATGGTAGACAGGCATATAAAAAGATATTCAACATCAAGTCATTAAGGAAATAAATTAAAACCATGATGAGATACCACTATATATCTCTCAGAATAACTAAAGTTAAAAAGACTGACCATGAGTAGTGTCTGGCAAGATGTGGAGGAACTGGAACTCTCATATACTGCTGGTAGGAATGTAAAACATAAGATGGTATACCACTTTGTAAACCATTTCTTAAAAAGTTAATATATACTTGCCATTTCATCCAGCAATTCTACCCCTAGGTATTTACTGAAGAAAAAAGAAGCACATGTCCATACAAATACTTATGTACATACAAATACTTATGTCCATACAAATACTTATGTCCATACAAATACTTATGTCCATACAAATACTTATGTACATACAAATACATATGTACACAAATGTTCACAGCCATTTTATTTGTTAAAGCCCTAGGCTGGAAACAACCCCAAGTTCAATGAGTATATAAACAAACTGTGGTAAATACATATAATGGAATCCTACTTAGTATAAAAAGGAATGAACTGTTGATACACAAAGCACCACAAACGAGTTTCAAACTAATTATGCTGAGTGAAAGAATCCAGACAAAAAAAGAGTATATATTGTATGACTCCATTTATATAAAACTCTAGAAAATGCAAGATAGTCTATAGTGAGAAAAAGTTCCCTGGGGGCATGTAGGGGCATAGGGAGGGTTGGGAGGTAGGGATTGCAAAGGAGCAGGAACAAACTGCTGCGGGTGAGGGATATGTTCACTATCTTCATCGTGGTGATGGTTTCACGAGTGTACACATGCATTAAAACTTATCAAGTGGTTCACTTTAAGTATGTCAGTCTATTGCATGTTTAGTTAAGCTGTTAAATAAAATAAAACGAAATGAAATGAAATGAAATAAAGTAAAGTAAAGTAAAGTAAAATAAAATAAAATAAAAGCAGTCTAAAGAATTACTTCAATTCATGCGTGGACCAGGGTTTCCAAGGACTTACAGATTAAAAAGCAGTCAGCTAAACAGCACACTTAAGCTTTTAGGGTGGAATTAGAGTATTGTTTCCTAACAGAAATTGGATATATATGAGGATAATGGGTCAGTGGCTGTTAGTTTAACATACTCTGACAGATGTTTTAGGAATGATGAACTGTCTCAGCCTAGGTTTTACGCCCCCCCCCTTTTTTTTTTCTTTATCATTCAGCAACGGAAATGGGTAAGAGAATAAGGATGGCTTAATTAAAATAACACAATTATACACAGCACCAATGTCTTCATGCACTCTGCTAGGTGGTAGTTCATAGAATCGTAGACATGCAAGGGAGCCCTCATTTTACAGATTAGCAATCTCAGGCGCAAAATGAAGTTAAATAGCTTTCCCAAGCCCACACAGCCAGAATTGGATGACTTTTATTTTTCTAATTCACTTATTGCCCAGTTCAAAAAAAAAAAAAAGATTTGGGGCCGAATATATTAACCGGTAGCCCGGCCAGAATAGGTCACACATCTACTGATTTACTTCTAACCCACAACAGATTCTACAGCACCACCCTACGGGCAATGCGCCCGTTCTTCTGCTTTTCTGTTTATTCACGGGACCACGGCAGGCATGAGATTAGAAGAACTGACAGCGGTTTTCCATCTTCACTGTATAATAAAATCAAGAATCCCAGATCCCCGCCCCCCTGCCCCCATTGATCCAATTCCAGTGTTCTCAAAATTGAGCGTGCCTCAGAATCCCCTGGAGCGCTTGTTAAAATACATTGTTGGTCCCCATCCCCAGAGTTTGTGATTTTTGGGGTCTGGGATGATACTCGATAACTTGTATTTCTAACAAATGCTGAGGTAACACTGATGCTGCTGGTCTGGGAACACACTGAGAACCATTCCAGGTAGGGCATCAGGTAATATTTTTTAAGTTCTCCAAGTTGTTGAAAATTTTTGCTCTAAAACAATCATTCTCAATCTTTTCCAGAATCACCTGGGGAATTAAAAAAAAAAATACTGATGCCTGAATCCCTGCCCCAGAGATTTTTTTTCTTTCTTTTTTTTCTTTTTTTTGTGAGGAAGATTAGCCCTGAGCTAACATCCATGCCCATCTTCCTCTACTTTATATGTGGGACGCCTGCCATAGCGTGGCTTGACAAGCAGTGCGTCAGTCGGTGCCCAAGATCCGAACCTGCAAACCCCAGGCCGCTGAAGTGGAGGGTGTGAACTTAACCACTATGCCACTGGGCCGACCCCCAGAGATTCTTTTTAAATTGACCTGGGATGCAGCCTGAGCCTCCGGATTTTTTTAAAGCATTATATGATTTAAAAGACTCATAGTCCAGATGATTCCAATGTGCAGCTGAGACTGAGAGGCAGTGAAAATTTTCTGCCTCCTCGATTCTTATTACCCTTTACCTAAAATTTCCCCAACAGAGTTGGGTACTTTTACCACTATAACATATGAGAAATTCCTTTCTATCTTGTTGTCTGTAAACAACGATTTATTTCCACTTTGAGGTTCTAATAATGCTAGTACTTATTGAATTCTTGGATGTAGTAGCCTGGTGGTGAGTGCTTTGCCTTTTCACTGTTTTGTTTTGTTTTGCTTACTGAATAATTATGCTTTAAATAATCCTTCCTCCAAGGCAGACCCTGTACTTTCTAGAATCAACATTGTCTTCTAACTTGTGGTTAATATATATCACATTTTATCCTCTTTCTACTGGTTACAAGCCCAAGACAGGAAAAGAGAGAGAGAGAAAGGAGGAGGAGGGACGGGGGAGAGAGCTTATAGAAAAATAATAATTCTTCTGATCTGCTTAAACACATTACACTTAGTACTTGATTCTCTGTGAATCTTGGCTGGGGTCCTCTGGAAATGGACAAGGATTCAGTAATTCCAAGAGGAAAATTCCAAGAATACTTATGACTCTATCTTAAGGCAGCTGATTTTCCTTTTGCTCTTGATTAATGCAGTTCTTTCATTTCCAACTAAAAAAAAAAAAGCCACTAATTTTTTTCCCAAAAAGTAACTTCCTTTGGAACAAATTATAATACCATTAAGAACAATGATATGAGTTGTTTCAGGTAAATGAGTTTTAGTTGAGAAGATTTAAAAGTATACTTTCAGCTATTTTTACCTGCATCCTAGTTCTGGCTAAGGCTTCCTTTCCAGGCCTTATGCTCACGCCCCACAAGATGGCACTGTCGTGTACCGCCAGACAATGCTCCTCGTGCGGAACAATATTTTCAGAATTAACGTTAAGAATGTTTTCTACAGCTTTAGTTCCTGAAATACCATTTGTTTCAAGCTTCAAGAGATCTGACAGCCATCGGAAGTTATATCTTGAACTCTTAGACCTGTGGCCTAGCAAGGTGTTTAATAAATGGTACTGAATAAAAGTTGACTGGACGAATGAATGCGTGCACACGTGTA
The DNA here is from genome assembly GCF_020826845.1 of Diceros bicornis minor. NCBI lineage: Eukaryota > Metazoa > Chordata > Mammalia > Perissodactyla > Rhinocerotidae > Diceros > Diceros bicornis. Next base: position 7,847,412 of record NC_080740.1, read on the forward strand.
TCTACTTCACGTGAGCCAGCACTATGGGGGGACTGAGACTCCTAAGAAGTAAGGGAGACAAGTGCCATCGCCCCATCTTCCTTTGCCATCGAAGATGTCCTCAATATTCCATTTTTCTTTTCCCTATTTTTGTACCGGTTTTGACAAGAACACAGTTCACCCCAATTGGGGTCTGATGGCCCATCTCCTCACCCACCCATTTTCCATCTTAAAATGGGCAAAGCAGCTATTCTGATCCTACCATAAAACACAAAGTTATTTATAACAGAAACATAACTGTGGGAGGTATCAATTAATAAAATGTAGTCCATGCAAATTCTACAAAGTATGTCGCCAGAAAAGAAATTCCTGGGCAGTTATTCAAGGCTGATGAGCCCATTATGGGAAAGGACCTTGCTGGGGAAAGTGGTGAGTGAGGCAGCACAGTGAGGTCAGAGTTCAACCTGCGCTAACCAAAGGACACTGGACCTCCTGCACTTTCCTTTCCCCACCCTCAAATGAGGAGGTGGACTGAGTGATCTCCAGGGGCCTCCGAGCTCGGACACAGCCTGTATCTCTGTATTTTTCTTCATATTATGGCTTATACAATTAGTTGTGTAAACACTTACAGGCCAAGCAGGGCTTCTACATATTTGCTTTGAAGGGAAAGAAAGAATTGATGTTAAACAACTGTAAAATGCCAGGATTTTTTGTTTTGTTTTTATTGGCATTGAGTATAAATATTCCTCTGTATTAGCTGCTGCTTCACTTTTCATATAGCATCAATTTTCCAAAGCAACAGGGACTTGCATTATATTATTCTTTAAAATATTCTATCCAGCCAGCTTGGGCAACATTTTTGTCCTTAGGCACAGGACTTGAATTATCAAGTTACATAATTTAGTCTGTAATGTAAATAAGTTTTTCAGGAATCTGTTTCACACTGTAGCAACAATTATAAAGTTATCATTTTACTGCTACAAAACCAAGATAGAGTTGTTGTGAAACCACCAAACAGGATCTAAACAAAGCTGATCCAACCTATTCACCTGTCTTGGAAATCAGCAAGCATCACTGTGGTTAGGTTGATACCCACTAACTACCTGAGTTAACGTGATTGAAAAAGACTGGCTCAGTTAAGTCCAGGTCCTTGTGCTACATGGACCTTCACCCAATCAAAGCATTAGGAATTAACTTTGTGACACCAGAATGAGAACCAACGATTCAGAAATCATAAAAACATACCATAAATCAAAATCATTATCTATTAAACAACTTAGTTCTGAGCTGAGCTTTGGCTACTGAAATAATTGAAAGGAGCTAATAACTACACAATCCACACTTGCTTATCATCATAAAGGGATTTTTAAAAATCCGTTCTCAATATGAAGAGATCATTTATCTATGCCTTATTCCCAAATAATAATACCCAAACACTGAAGCAAAAGAGTCAGTTATCTATTTACTTATTGGTGACCCACAGCAGAACTTTAGTGCTTTTTAGAGTCAGCCCATTTTCGTCCTTATTTTAAACAGCTCAACTAAGACTTCTGTTATCAGAAGGAGCAATCTGCTGCTAGGGTCTGCCCGAGTCCATGCACCTGCTTTCTCCAGTCTGCAGGCAGATGGTACATCATAAAAATAAAAGTCATGGGGAAAATGTACAGAAAGATAGTCGCTTTAAAACCCTTTAGGAGGTTCTTTTTCCTAAAATTTAATACTATAAATACACATGCTTCTGTTAATATCTTAGCTTATAATTTGGGAACTGATGCAAGGGTATTAAAAAAGTTTCCTTAGCCTGATTCCTATGCCTGGGTTTGCATATTTCCATGGTACTTTAGCTTATTAGCACTAAATTAGCACTTATTAGCAGGACAGTTTATTTTTGGAATTCTAACAAGAATCCTGACCAGCACGGCGCTGTCCCTGTCATTCAGTTTTACCACTAACTGCACCTCTACTAAGTTCTCCTATAGTAACTATGACACCGCTCAATGGGTGTCCGAGTCAGCTCGGGCTGTTACAACAAAGTGCCACAGACTGAGTGGTGTAAACAACAGGAATTTATTTCTCACACTTCTGGAGGCTGGAAAGTCCAAGATCAAGACGCCGGCCAATTCAGTGCCCCCATGAGTCTTCTACTCCTCGCTTGCAGATGGCTACCTTCTGGCTGTGTCCTCACATGGTGGACAGAGAGCAAGCCTGGATCTCTCTTCCTCTTCTCACAAGAGCACTAATCCCAACGTGGGCGCCCCACCTCATGATCTCATCTAAACCAAATTACCTCCCAAAGGCCCCACCTCCAAATAGCAGCTAGTGGGGGTTAGGGCTTCAACATAGGAGTTTGGTGGAGACACAAACATTCGGTCCATAACAACAGGATAACCTCATTTATCTTTGTAGGACTGTATAGATGAGCGAGGCTGTAACTGGCTTCATAATACACTTTTCCATAATAATTACATAGGATGGTGCTTTTCAAACTTTAGCTGCATCAGAATCCCCTGCAGCTTGTTAAAACTCAGACTTCTTGGCCTGACCCCCAGAGGTTCTGATTTCGTAGGTCTGGGGTGGGACCTGAGAATCTGCATTTCTAACAAGCTCCCAGGTGATGCTGATGAGCTGTCTGAGAACCACACTTTGAGGACCACTGATGGAGGGGTTCCCTTTGGAACGTTAATATCAGTTATGATTCATGGGCCTGTATTGGCTTCTCAGTAATTACTCGTTTTATGCTGAACACATTTGAAATATGTCATTTGCTTAAACTCAGATGTTGCAGTTACATACAAAGATGCTTAATAAGCAGATGGAAAGATCTGCTGAGGCAAGGCTGCCTCTTGCTGTGAGCACCCAGGGAGAGTCCATTACTGCAGTGTGTTGATTAGCTAATGCGTGACGTCTCAGGTCACCGGGATTTACAAGAATGTCTGCTGACATCTCACGCTTACTAATTTTTATCTTAGAATTTAGATTTAGTCTTTAAAGTTGCGGGATTCTGCTATCTTACACCTACAGGAACACTACAATGGTTTGAACCGATATCCAAGTTTGATGAAGCTTAATATGAGGCACTTGAGCAATGCTTCGTATTTACGTCCAGCTCATTTGTCCTGGGATCGCACTTGGTTGCATCCTGAAACACAGCTCTGTCATGAAACGGCATAATTCTAAGATTTACTTCAAGTACACTCTGGAATGCAAACATACCTTATTTAGCTTCACAAAATACTCCAGTCCAGCTTCCCAGGGATTTGTATCACAGTTCATCTAAGAGGGAAACACATATTTTAAATCTCAGATGAGTGCAAATCATCTCAGTAACATCACTTTCATATATTATTTTTTTAGGGAAGAGAACACGTTTTGACTTTGAATATAGATTCTGCAAAAGGAAAATTATGGACTTGTCTCTAAAGTAATTTTTTAAATCTAAAATTCAAAGGTAGCCTTTCAGCAAGTACTGTTATTTGAATAGCAAATTAGAAACTAAAATTCACGGTTTGTTTCCATGGCTCCTTTATTATAATAAACATCTGAGGGATATCACAACATGATGTTCCTTCCAGAAACAAGACTTTCATATGTTTTTATGTAATAATTTTACATAATTAGGTTTTGAAAAGTTATTAAGTAATTTACTTCTCTTACAATTAGCCAGGAATCAGGATAAGTAGAGGAGAAAGTAGATGGTAGGAAAATGGCTTCTACAGAGTTCAGTAAAGGGAAAAGGAAGAAACAGAGGTTGAATCGCAATCAGTGCACTTCAAGTTGGAGCTGAACCCCTATTGGGACTAGACCTGAAGGTAATGGTGTTTGTTTGTTTGTTTATTTTGTTGTTATTGGTCTCTGTTTGCTCCAAGAGAACTGGTCTAAATCCCATAAAAAGTGGCCCAACTTTTTAAAAAAAAGACATCACAGCACTTGTATAAACGAGATAAGTAACATAAACTTGTTTTACATGATATAAAATTTGGTCTCATAGTTCCTAATCAATTTGAGCAACTCCAATATTATTTTTATCTGCTCAAAGTTTCAGAATTTCTCCAGGAAAAAAATTAAAACACAGCACAGAAGATTGCTTGCTGTAATAACACTAGAGGGCGTGCTGGCACTGCTGGGAAATCGGAGGGACCCGAGATGGAGACAAGCTCTTAAGAGGAGGCTCCGGAGAGGAGGCAGGAGAAAATGGAAGGCAGGAGGGTGGGGGGGCGCGTGCTGGGCTGCTCCATTCCCGTGCACTGCGGAGACGGCCGTCCTCTGTTTCTCTCTCTGCAGCGGCCTCATCGAAGGCCCCGTTGTAGGCTCAGAATCCCCTGACAGGGCACCTCTCCTGCAAAACGGTGACTTGCCCCAGGCGGCTGCCCGTCCACCTCAAAGCCCACTTGCCCTTCCCCATAGTCTGAATGCCCCAGGGGCCCTGCCTGTGCTTTCAAACCCACTTTGCCCTCCAATTAAATTCATTCTCTTGTGTTCTAGCACTTTATACACTATCTAACATCTATGATAACTCTGTAGGACAAAGATTATCTCTATTTTATAGAAAAGTAAACAGAGGCTCTGGAGGGTTAAGGCCATGTAGGTACTTTGTGGTGGAGGATAAATTCACACCCAAGAGTCCCCACTCTGAAGTCCATCCTTTACCACTATCCCTTATCTCACCTCTCAGGCCTAAAACCTCAAAGTCTTCCAAAGAAATAACGAGCAAATCTGAAAAAATTAAGGGGTCCTGAGATAGCCTGCCATATTGGAGATGAAACAGGAGAACAGAGTTTGACCACTTCTGTGTAATCTGGACCAAGTTGTTCACTGTTTCTTAATGTGATTGTGTGTAGAACGGGGATAATTTAGATACCCCAACTTCCAACCCTTTGCAAAGAATCACCAATAATACCTTCTTCGGGGAGAGTTGAGAGGATAAATGAAATCATGCATATGAAAATGGTGTGCAACTATACAAACAAAAACCTTTAGTTCCCATTATTAATGGTGGGAATAGGCTAGACCAACACATCCCAGACCATCAACCCTGCCCCTCAGAAAGACACCTTTTATTGTTCTTTTTGCAAAACGTGCATGATAAGAAGGAAATGAGGATGGACAACACAACAGAGGAGGAGGAAGTATTTGAAAGGCGGTCCTCAAATCCTGTGGGTAGGCAGGCTCCCTTGGAGCAGCCACAGCTCCACACACAGTCAGAGATGGATGTCCAGGGCTCTCTGCCAAGCCGGAGGAATTAAGGCAAAATAAACATTATGTCATAATTCCACTGAACTTTCAACTAGGAAATCAAGGAGAAAAACCTCTTCCCCTAATTAAGTAAAGTTATCTAATAATACATAATTTCTCTTACAGACAGAACCAATGTTAATGCAGTTAAAACTAGCCCTTATATAAAAATCAGATATAATAAACACAAAATTTTAATAAAGATGCTAGCATCTCAAACCTCTGACCCCCAGGCTCTGAAAGCTTTCTCCAGTCTTAAGGCATTCATGGCATATGTTCCAAAATTGTCAATTCCCTCCTCCTGGCCTGCATTCATGATAACATCATAAAGTGCCGCAGAATCTTCTCGTCTGTGGTACAGCTCCCAACCCAGCTCACCTGAAAAAAAACCCACAAGTGCCACACCAGATTAAGAGCAATGATCACTAGGTCTAATGTGCATCAGCTAAGACACATGAATAAATGGAAAGATTTCATTGATGTAACAGAGACATTGTTGAGTTTTAAAAGACCAGTTCACAAAAAAGTTGAAACAAAACCCACTGCAAAGGAACCGTCATATCACAGAGGCATTTGTGCCCAATTCTGTCTCCCACACAGGGGCCAGTATCTAGGACACCTCTTCTCCTGACACAGAAAGTCTGTAACGCAAGAGTTAATCTCGACCCTTGACCTCAGCTTCATAATGTTAGGTGAGTAATTAGCATGGCATAGTTTATCAAGATAAGGGGTTCAAGGTTTAGACACCTCAACCCGCAACTCTTTGCCTCAAAATCACAAGGCTTAAAAATATGGATAACTGACAATTATTCAAATGATCTTCATTGTGAGATAGCCACAGTCTCTAATGTCCCCCCGACACCCCCCTTCTTCCCCAGTTGGTCATTTCATTTATCATTAGAGCTGTGGACCAAAACAAAAGACAGTGAAACCCAACCCAAACAGTCTTCTTATTTTTCATTCTGCTCATGTTTTATTCTGGTCGCCATTTTGCCGAGGTGGAAGAGGGTGAAAGGTGGAAGAAGGCTGGGGAGAAGGGACAGCGGAGGCCCAGGAAAGAGCTATGCTTTCGCACTGTGTGTTCTCCTCGTTCCCCAGTGTCGAGGGCTGATGGTGATGTTTTTCCAGGACACCACAGAACATGAGCAACACGAAAATGAACGAATGCCTGGGCACCAAGTACTCCTTCTGCGAAGGGACAATGAGCTTTAGAGAAAGTTAGAAGTGAGCCCAGAGCACCAAGGGGAACTAAAGAGCATTCATTTATCTCTATTTCAAATACCTACTATGTGCAAGGTTAGGTACTATATGAAGACTTCCCTAATGCACTTAGAATCTAGAAGGAAAGATGGATAGTGGTAAGGCTTTAAGAGAGGTGTCTGATACAGTCAGTAGGTCTCTAAGGGAGACTCTGTCTATGAGAGACCTTCCTGAATGTTCCCATACAGAGTCGGCTGGCCTGAATATTGTGTCAATCCTTCCAACTATTCCAACGGGCATCATCTTCCCACTTTCTTATCTACGCTTCCAAATGGTAAGCAGCTATGGGACTGGAACAACAATTGGAAATCTGTGGAATGACTCTCTCAGACTAGGAGTGAATAGACAGAATTTGTCATAAGAGTTGTGCAGGAGAAATCTCCCTTCCAAGTTGCACTAACAGAAGTAAATGTGTGTGCACACACACGCGCGAGCACGTGTGTGCATTTCTAGTCGCTTGTTTTAAATTTTAGAGACTTACTCTAGGTTGTTTTCCAATTCTTACCAGTATAGGATATCCTAATAGCAGTGACAGGAATGTTGGAAACCTTTAAAGACTTGGTTTGAAGAAACTTGAAAACATCATCACTGAGATCTTCAGAGGTCAGTTTCTGAAGGACCTTTCTTGCATGTGGCCCTGCAACTCCAAGGACTCCGAGCTCATCGGTTATGTTTCTGATTTCAATGTCATATCCACCTTTGACTGCCACTTCTTCAATCCATCTGCATTTGAGCCATAAACATCGTGTTAAATCTCACTTGAATAACGCATGTTGGTGACATATTATTTCTCTGAAGACATGCTCCATGTGTAGAATTACCAGAAAGTTCCCAGAGTGTCATTTCATATAATCACCTAATTTTTAAGGTTAAGCAAACTGAGTCCCAGAGATGGTAAGTGATTCTCTTTAAACCACCCCCTTATAAATTTTGGAGTAATTTTTCACAGTACAGAAAGATCCTTCAATTTAAAAGGCTCTGCCACACAATTCTTTTAAATAGCACACTTGTGCTGCTACAGGTTAGTAATGGGCCTGCCACCAGACACATAATTGCCTAGACAATCACATGGAAAAGACAAAAACTCTAAAGGCTGTTTTCAATTTCTAAGCCTTGATGATTTATCGGAACCCGATTATAGGGTTTGTTTACAATGTATTGAGCAGTCCCTGGAGCTACACAAGTCTACCATGAAATGATCTTCTGGATTCACACAAAGCTAAGCTACTCAGATGACTCCCAATACTGCTTGGATTGGAGCATATTATTTACATTGTTGTACAACCAGAGTGAGACTCTCGCAGAGTAAGATATTGATTAAACAATAATATTCCAAATATTTTTGGAATACTAGACCAAAGACTACAGATTTTGTAATAGATTAGATGGTAGACTAAAGATTCATGTGAAGGATCGACTTGGCAGTCAACAATGTAGGTCCACCTGTGGGACAGAGAACACAAAGCCTGAAAAATGGAGAAGACACCCAGGGAGGCAGCTGACTGAAGTGGGTGGGATGTGGGCATTAGAATCGAAAGACTGGCTTGAGCAACTTGCTTTAACCCAAACTTCAGTTTCCTATTTGGAAGTGGGAATAATATGTACCTTGCAGACATATCTCTTAAGAGAATTAATTGAGATAACGTATAAAAAGGGTCCTGACACATTGATGATGCCTAATAAGTGAGAGTTAATATTATTAGAACCAGTAAACCCTATGAATGGATTACTTTTTGGAGGGGAGTGGGGACACTCACTTCAAATAATTTCCTATAAAAGACATTAAGTTTATTTGAAACAATAAGTTTTAAGAATTAAAGTTGTACTTTCAACTACGGGTAAAAGAAAAATTCAGTGCAAGGTTGAGTCAATATATTCCATATAAAGTTTTCTTACTAGGTGTGCACTTACCTAAGATCGTGAAGTTCTGATCCAGAACCAGTTACTAATAGAAACTCCCCAGGAGACCGATGGGAAACAGTCAACTCAGCATACACTCGACCTTTGGGTGTTAACATGTGACTTATATTTGTAAAACCCACCTACACAAAAGAATTTAAAATGACCTCGGGATGAAGTAAAAAATCTTACATATCCTTTTAACACAACATGGAAATAAAAATATGGGTGCCAACAGTGAAAAACATCTGATTCTTATCATTTATATCAATTGTGTGAACTATCTGTAAACCTAAATCCAAGATTGATTCTGAAGTTCTCAGATTAAATGATCATTACAATTATTTGTCATAAAAATTACACTCAAATCAATTGTGCAGTTCCTATTGACACATTTAAGCAAAGTTATAAGGTCATTGGATGACAATTCATTCAACAAAAATTTAAATTTGAAAATTAGCAGAATACTCTTGGTCAGATGAAGAGTTCTAGTGTTTATTTAGAAATCATTCGGTGGACTAACATAACATATTGGTTTGTTGTAAAAAATGAGAGGATAGAAAATTAAGCAGGCCAGAATCCTGGACCTTGTACCCTTGTAACGTTATTTACCTTTGGAATGACATTTGCAAAGAGATGGTCCAACAGTCTAATGGAGTCCTGGCCTTGGATGTTAAACTTGCCAAATGGAGACAGGTCAATCACCCCTACCCTTTGCATAACCTGTTTATACTCAGAGCCCACAGGCTCAAACCAGTTTGTGCGGCGAAAACTTGGCCTGAAACACAATGTTTGTCATAAAATAACTGTCATTCATTTTCAGAAAATTACAGAATAAGGATATCTTCATTATCCCTACTCATCTAGAAAATCCTATTTGGAAAAAAAAATGCAACCTAAAATTCTGTTCTGCAAATCATACATACATGTTGGAATGTGCTTTTTTAAAGTTACTCATCTATCCCTTTGACCCATTTTATAGTGAGTGAAGTATTAATTAACTGGAAAATAAGATACGACATGTGGGCTCTCTGATCTGGAGAGCTTAGAAGTCAACCAGTCCTATGAGTTTCAACCTTGGTTGCATATTAGAATCTCCTGGGGAGCATTTAAAAAATACCAGATTTTTGGACCTAATTAAATCAGAATATTTGGGGGTGGAGCTGTCTTGTCCAGTGCTTCTCAAACATTAATGCAAACACAAGTCACTTGCACTTGTTAAAATGCAGATTCTGATGCAGCAGGTCTGGGTTGGGACCCTATATCCTGCATTCTAACGGGCTCCCAGGTGATGCTCGTGCTGTTGGCCCACACTTGGGTAAGCAGGAATCTGGTCCGACATCTTCATTTTTAAGAGAAAAGGCACAAAGTGACTTCCAAGGCCTTTGTATTAATGACAGAGCTGGGCCTGACACAAAGGTCTCCTGTCTCCTTATGTACTTTAGGAAGGGGACTGCTAATGTGGTATTTGAACTTCAGAGCAGGATGCTAAGTCAGGGAAATGAGTTTTCAGTAGTTTAATTATTAAAATAGTAGAAGAAACAGGCCAGATCCAAACAACACAAGGTGAAGAATAGGTCTGGCATTTATCTGAGTCATTTAGGAAAACTAAACCCGTATTTTGCCCCCAGATAATCTAGACTGGCTCCCTACAGAGCCCAAATTCATTAATCAACAACTGGCCCTCTACTATACTGTTTAGATCTAGTCTCAAGGTAGACAAAAAAACCTGTTTAAATAAGCAAAATGACAGGTCAAAAAAAAGGTAACAATTTCTAGATTTGCTATTTGTTTTCTCTTGGTTTATGGATTCTCATGAGAAAAAATATATAATCCCAAGTACAACAATGGCATGTAATCCAAGTACAATGGCAATAACTTTAGAAGAATACAGAGAGTTGTTTTAGTGACACGCTTATGTTTTAGCTTAACCTAAAATGTTAAGTAAATGATCTCTTCCCCTAATTTATCAATGCATATAATTTGCATGATAGTACACACACACTAGAAAACAGTTGCTTTGAACTATTCCTTGATAAATAGAAAATCCATATTTTTTAACTATTTCCATACTATGAGATTTGAGCAGGCACCCTAAACCAGGACAAATCTTTAGGAGCCAACTGAAACCACGTGGGGATTTGGAGGAGGTGGGGAAGGTTCCTTTGAGCTCCTGGAAAACGCCAAGCGGAGGCTTCACCTGGGCTGGTTGTAGGATTCTCAAGACCACGTGGGTCCTAGATATGGGCCAATGTCATGTGGGATGGACTAACGTCTCCACTGCCAGAAAATAATTTTTGTAGGAAAAGGCTCAATGCTCTTTGGAATGAGGTGGACTGAAGGGGCGGAAGGGGGAAACAGCGCTTCTCTGATGTCTCTCACTCCACCTCCGAAATTTCACTTGGCAATCAGAGCCACAGGCAGGTTAAGTCACTTACCTGTACCGAGTGTCCTGGCCCGGTTTGTAGAACCAGTGTGGCTGCTCCCAGCCCGCATGGAACCCCATGGAACACTTAGACTCCAGAGTTTTGTAAAGCCCACTGACTCGCTGAGTGGGCCTCCCAGCAAACCGTTCTTCTTTAGGATAACCAACTGAAAAAGGAAAACCAGTACTCTAAGTAGCGGATAACAAAACCAAAAATACTTTGAAGGGATTCAGAAAATGGAAAACACAGTACTTAAAATGCAGAAGCATATATATGTATTAAATTTATATAAAAAAAGAAAAAGCCAAAGCTGTCATTTATATTGATCATCAAAGGGTAAAGTAAAAATAGATTTAAAACTTAAAATCACTGATGCACTCCACATATTAAATATACACATTCATATAGATTCCCTATTGTACCTTAGAAGAACAACACTTTATAAAATCGCTAACCACCCTCATCACAAAGCACAGACTAAAAAGCACCTAAAAGTCAGAGGTGCTGCAAGTCAATTGTGTGCACACTTTGTAAATAGCAGCAAATTTGCACTTTACCAATATTGTTGAATCCGTATGACTCTCTTGCTTTGGCCTCAGTGTACTCAGTTGTTGTCCATTTGCCATAGCGATTGGGATCCAATTCTATCAGGTCAAAAGGAGGTTCTCCATGCACGATCCAGTCACTGAGATATTTCCCTACCCCACCAGCGTGGATTATGCCATATCTTTCAAAGACAGAGATAAATGTCCTGTTACTAACACATGTTGTTTTCAAATAATGAAACATTCAAATATTTTACAGGGCCTCAAAGTTGGAGTGTTCTGGGCTATTCAGAACCCACAATCAACACAATTATTATGCTATTAATTTTTTTCCTCAAAAAGATACATGTTTAGGCATCCAAATTAAATGTGCCTGACTTGATAGCTAGTTTGTTCCCACAGTTGCGAGAGATGCATACCTGCAAAATAGCCTACGACTCTTAGCTGGTAAGGATGCTCACTTTAGGAAAATGGGAGACAGGAAGGAAACAGGCAGATGTGGTCGGTATCTTATCAGCCCTCTTGAACTACGACTATCCTGACTGATGGGAAGCTTGCAGGAGAAATCTGTACACTGTAGAGTGGCATGCCCATCTCTTCTCAGATTCACTTTAGTTCAGGTCCCCTTAGGTGATGGCCTCTGTGCAAGGGCCATTATCTTAGAAGCATTCAGACGAAGAGGCACTCAGCTAAGAACTTGTGGGGAGAAGGAGAGACGGAACACTGGCCCCTGTATTTTGCAATTAATGGGTCACTTGGTGGGGAGGGTGAGCTTGTTTTCTATTTCTATATAAAGATGCTTTAAAACCAAAAACACGATTGTGGCAAATAAATTTGATACCAGATGGAGGGATCACAGTCTAACATTGGCCACGTGCAGTTCTACCGACCCACTCTTGTCTAATGAAGGACTTTACTGTGGGGTTTTCTGTGGTGTAAGTCAAGAGAAGCTTCTGAGGAATTGGGTGAGCAGGGAGTCATGGGGAGACGACCAAGAAAAGAAGCTACATGAGCAGACCTCAAAATGCAAGAAATTCTGGTACCCCAAATGACAGCAGCCTAACAGCCAGAACCACAGGTTCTAAGAACTTGCAGGACCTTAGCAAAGCCTGGAAATGTTAACTAACTTTTCCCACAACAAGATACCAGTTTTGCTATTTTATAAAAATGAATGCCTAAATTTGTTATAAGGATATTGCTCAAGCAGAATAAAAAGGCATCAATTTACACTTCTCTCGATAGTTTTTTAAAAAAAAAGACATGGGTCATCCAGATTACCCACAAACAATCTCACTAAGTTTCAAGAAAGCAAGAAAAATTATTAAATATATGCTTAAAATAATTATGAAATATATGCTTAAAATGTTTATTCACTTAACCAGGCCCAATGTATGACATATAACAGCTGCCATGTTTGAGAGCTGGAATACTGTTCACAAGACTTGAAACTGTGTAACGTTTAACTGACATTTATTGAGTGCTTACCATTTAGCAGGCATTGCTTCCATCTGACATGTACCAGCTGACATTCTTTAGCAATTCTATTTTACCACTGAGAATACCACCCCACACACAGGGGTAAAATAAGGTCACACAGCAATAAAGAGCAGATTCAGGATACAAACTCAGTCATCTGACCCCACTGTACACTCCTTGTTATTGGACTTTACTTCTTCAATGGTTCTCAATATTTTTTCAGCCAAGACGCAAGACACATTCTATCTATGACAGACAGAATTCACATCCTTGGCAGACTCCTTGGGCATAGCCAGGGTTGTGCTTCAGTTTCCTGTGGTCTCACTGCTACACCATCATGTTCTTTCCCTTTCAACAATGCACATGAGCAAACGCATGAGGCAGAGTATTGTTATTTGAGGATAATCCTAAATCAAATCTAATTTATTTTTAAAAAGTAAATCTTTTACAAACTTCAGCTCTCTAATCATTAACAAGTTGTATGTAAAATGCCGTACAACTGAGTGTTAGGAAATATCTATTGAGATCCCCTGGTTTAGTAGCTAAAAGTATGAAAGCATGGAGTAAGAAAGATCTGGGTATGATTCTTGTTCTGCCATTACTAGTTGTTTAACCTTGGGCAAGTCATGTAACCACTCTGAGCTTTAGTCTTCTCAGGTGCACATTTTATGGTGCTGGGGGAGAATTAATTGACACAGTACTTAAACGCCCATAGTAAGCAAGCAACACATGGTGGCTGTTGGGCCCTTGTTTAACCAGCAACAGAGTAGGCCTATGCCCAGTTGATAAGATTTTCATAAGGAAGCAATGTGTGTAAGTGGAAGGGAACTTGAGGAAAGGAGAGTTAGGTTATTTTTCTATCTCTAGCCTTAATCTGCAGAACCCGCTTCTTCTGAATGGCCCAGATACTTTCTTTTTGAGTGTTTCTGTCTGCTTTTTATGATAACTCTGTTATACTGTCAGATGTTACATCTTATTGCACTCTCCCCTCTTAAATTTGCTATTTATAATCTGTTCTAACCTAAGAAAACTAGATTCAATTCAATATAAGTCATTGAACATTTTGGGGGGCATTGTGTTAGTCACCTAGAAGCAGAAAAACTTGTTAGAATTGTGACAAAACAAAAGTAAACCAACTTTGACTGCAGGTAATCTGTGAGTAAGGTAAATGAGCACTGGCACATATGTAGAGAGTTTGCAAACACCTATTCTCTGGACTGGTTGTACCAGAATAACAGACAACATGGAAATGCAGATCCCTGGGCCCTTCTCTAGACAACTGAATCAGAATCTATAGGAGTCGTGAATCTGTTTGCTTATTGGTTTTCCAATTCACCACATCTTTCATGGGTTCTAGTGACAAATAATAGGAATTTCATAGATAAGATATAAAGGAGAATGAAACACATGCAAGTGACTAACCACAAAGTTGAGACTCTGCTTTTTAACGTGCCCATTCGGAGATTCTGGGGCTCAACTAGATATGGGAACCACTGGCCTTCAGAACCGTGGAATGGATCACTGATATAAGCTGGGAGGGTCAGCCAATGTGAGCATTCCATCAAATTACATAAGAAATATCTTTGCAATCTTGACTTTTACATAACAAGAAGGCCTTTTTGGTTCAGACCAAATTGGTCAAAGGGAGTGAGGCACTTTGCTTGCCCCCCACCTGTCATCTTCCCCATTCCCTTCCAGTGTCTACAACCTGGGAAAATTACCCTGGGCAATCAGAGCAGGAGTCCGACATCAGCTCCATGCAGGTAGATACAATTTCTAGGTAATAAGTAATTGGTGTTCTAAAGAAAGCAACTTTTGGGCCGGCCCCGTGGCTTAGCGGTTAAGTGCTCGTGCTCCGCAGTTGGCGGCCCAGGTTCGGATCCCGGGCGCACACCAACACACCACTTCTCCGGCCATGGTGAGGCCGCGTCCCACATACAGCAACTAGAAGGATATGCAGCTATGACATACAACTATCTACTGGGGCTTTGGGGGGAAAAATAAATAAATAAATAAAATCTTTAAAAAATAAAAAAAATAAAGAAAGCAACTTTCTAATTTCCTTAGCAACTAGTAATAGGTGTTCATTAAAGTATAAATATCATGAGGCCTGGGATACTGTCTGCTTGTTCACAGTTTAGAGCATGGTTTATGGTCAATGATGCATAAATATTTGTTGATCAAATCTGTGATTAAGTCAAATGCAGAATCAAAAACAAAATACTTAGAAATAAATTTAGCAAAAGAAGTGCAAAACTTATACTCTGAAATCTACAAATCATTGTTGAAAGAAATTTTAAAAGACCTAAATAAATGGAAAGACATACCATGTTCATGAATTGGAAGACTCAATATTGTTAAGATGGCACTACTCCCCAAGTCGATCTACAGATTCAATGCAATCCCTATCAAAATCCCTGCTGGCTTCTTTGCAGAAATTGACAAGCTAGTCCTAAAATTTACATGAAAATTTAAGGGACACAGAATGGCCAAAACAATCTTGAAAAAGAACAAAGTTGGAGGATTCACACTTCTCAATTTCAGAACTTACTACAAAGTTATAGTAATCAAGACAGTGTGGTACTGGCATAAGAATAGACGTATAGATCAGTGGAATAGAATTGAGGGTCCAGAAATAAACCCATAAACATATGGTGAATTGATTTTTGACAAGGATGCTGTGGTATAATAAAAAACAAATATTTAGTCTTTGTCCCCAGTTCCTGCCACAGAGCTCCTAAAACCTTTGGAATTTATAGTCTTTGGATGCTAATGAGATGGCTCAATGGGGGAGTAGATAGCTTCAGAATAGGGGCTGGTCACTAGAAGTTCAATCACCAATGGTCAATGATTTAATCAATTGTGCCTATGTAATAAAAACTCCTCAACAATGGGGTTCAAAGAGTTTTTGGGTTGGTGAACTCGTCAATGTGCTAGGAAGGTGGTGCTCCAGAGAGGACATGAAGGCTCTGCACCATACCCCTCCCCCCTCACCTTGCCCTATGCATCTCTTCCATTTGGCTGTTCCTGAGTGGTATCCTTTATAATAAACCAGTAAAAGTAAGTAGTGTTTTCCTGAGTTCTGTGAGTCATTCTAGTGAATTATCAAACCTGAGGACGAGGTTATAGGAACCCCAAAATTTACAGCCCATCAGTCAGAAGTACAGGTGATCCCTGGAAGCTCTAACTGGTGTCTGAAGTGGGGGCAATTTTGTGGAACTGTGTCCTTAACCAGTGGAGTCTGCACTAACTCCGGGAGTCAGTATCAGAATTGAATTGAATTGAATTGTTGGACACTCATTTGGCGTCGGAGAACTGGAGAATTGGAAGTTGGTGTCAGAAGCGGTGTCAGAAAAACGACATCACAGATGCCAACGCAATTCAGTGAGGAAAGAATAGTCTTCAACAAATGGTGCTGGGAAAACTGGCTATTCACAACAGAATGAAGTTGAACACCTACTTCACACCATACACAAAAATTAATTCAAAATTGATCAAAGACCAAAATGTAAGAGTTAAAACTATAAAACTCCTAGAGGAAAACCTAGGTGTAAATCTTTATGAACTTGGATTAAATAATGGTTTCTTATATATGACACCAAAAATACATGAGGAAAGAGAAAAAATATACATTCTGGACTTCATCAAAATCAAAAACTTTTGTGCTTCCATAAACACCATCAAGAAAGTGAAAAAACCCACAGAACAGTAAAAAAATTTTGCAAATCATATATCTGATAAGGATCTTATATCTAGAATATTTAAAGAACTCCTACAACTTAACAATAAAAAGACAAATAATCTAATTTTTAACATGGACAAAGGATACAAAAAGACATTATTCAAAGAAGATATACAAGTGATGTACAAGAGAAACACTGCCACATGCACATGCCTACATATGGACTCTACAGGAGATTACCTAAGCCCTCAGTTATATCATACTTTCCAGCGCCTTATCGCCATCTGGTTCTCTCCCTCTGGATGTCCCACAGACCAAAACTTAACACTTCAAATGCAACCTGTCATAAATGGAATTCATTACCTTCGTGGTTCTCTCTCCCCATGGCCCCAGCATCCAACCAGGAGTCAAGTTAGAAAGGTTGGCATCATTTGCCATTTTTATCTCTCCCTCAAGACCTGATGCAATCAATCACCAAAACTAAATAATTTTATCTCCCTCTCAGTCGCCACTGCTGCTTCCTTAGTTCAGACCCAACCTCTCTACTGTATTATGAACAGCACCCGAACC
This sequence comes from Diceros bicornis minor, assembly GCF_020826845.1. Lineage (NCBI taxonomy): Eukaryota > Metazoa > Chordata > Mammalia > Perissodactyla > Rhinocerotidae > Diceros > Diceros bicornis. The sequence goes on from NC_080740.1 coordinate 7,864,481, forward strand.
AGCCTTGTGCCTCCCGTCAGACTTCACAGCCTTGCTCTCAGCTGTAGCCCGGTACCTAGCACTAGAACTGCCAGAGCTGGCAATCATTAAATATTAGTTGAATAAATGGCCAAATAAAATAGGGAAGAAAAATAGAATATTAGAAGCTATGATATGACAGTAAAGTGGGCTTGACATTAATATTCACCAAATTATGGGACAAATACTAGAGATGAAACATCATGGGTAATGAAATAATAAATAGTAAGCAACCAGAGGAGTCATAAAGAAACAAATCATGTTGGACAAACATGAATTATGGTGAAAACTGCATCAGATATGTTATACATTTGATATTTTGAATTATCTTTCACATTGTTTTATGAAAACATCCTTATAAAATTGAGGCAAATTGACCTGTCTGAACATACACAGCATGAAAAGAGACACGAATAACAGAAATGGCAAGAAATATACAAAAAGAAAGTTTCAGGACATCATTGCTCTTCTGTGTGCGAGTCTTTAAAACCTATACAAGTGATTAAACCATTATATAGCCAGGGTGTTAAGACTGAAATTTTCAATTCCTCGAATTTCATTGGTCATGAAAGGGAGAAAACTCTCTGCCTCTTCCCCATTTTCCCTTTTTGGCCTGAGATTATGGGACAAGACTTATCTAAAATACATGACTCTACAATAAATGTTGAATTACATGGAGATACTCACCCAAAGCCTATAGCCACCCAGTAGTTTCTGACCCCTTGATGGGGTCCCACCATAGGCAGAATGTCAGGAGAGTAGGTGATAGGACCATTGACAATATTGATGATGTCAGCCTTTTTCAAGACTGGAACCATTTCCATGGCAACTTCGACATGTTCCATGATTCGATCTAGATCAGACTGAAAGAGCTCCTTTCCAAAACCTGAAAGGACATGCCATTGTGGTCAGGATGCCACTGCTGCACTGACAAGTACTCTGAAGTGATCTAAGCCTCTGAATCAGCATACATTTAAAGATGGCCTTTAAAGATGGAAGTGAGGAAGGTACTTCCTTTTTTCTAAGTCCCAAGTCGATATTCACTATCAACAGATGTGTACCCATTATACTATTGAGAACAACAATGTTATTTCTTGAAACAATAAAATCATGAAAGTTAACCTTTTTAATAAAAAATTTAAATTTAAGCATATTAACAGTTTCTAGTATTGAATCAATCACAACTTTAAAAAACAACAATAATTTGGTTTATCAAGAGAGATCTTTCATCCTTCAACTAACTATTAAAGTCTGCTTCATCTTCCCAGGTGACAACAAATGGGAGTTTACAAAGTCATGTTAGGACACTGGGCCTAAGTGGAAAACTACTCTGGGATCTAGGATGATGGATACCCTTTACTTCTCAGCAGGCAAGGAATGGCATAGAGGCCTCCTTCCTCAAGCCCACTCTCACACATATCTGAGGGCTAGAATTCTGTGAAAAGAGTCAGGGTTTGGAGTACAATCATCTTCTCAGTCCTAAAAGGCACTATGATTGAAGGCAGGACCACAGATGAGCTTCTAGAAGAATGTCTCTGCCAATACTGGTGATTTTCTCCCACAGCAGCCAGCCAGCTTCTTCTTGTTCCTCCTGTGGACTGCCTGTTGGGTCAGTGGCATGGAGGTCTGCAGAACACCAGGGCTGGACTAGGACATGTGGGCGCCCAGGCCCAGCCAACAATCTGGCTTTCCCTCCAACTGGAATTATTTAAACATTTGTTCAACATTTATTTGGAGGAAAGGCTGTCAGCATGTGGGAAGAGCAGAGAGGGAGGCTTCGAGGTGGCAGATCACCCCTCCCTCTGCGATCAGGAGCTATTCCGCTCAGGCCCAAATGTGCAAAGCCCTCAGCCAGCTGATCCAACTTCTGTGGAGGGCGGTTTAGTGATCATTTGTTGTGACATATGCAGAGGTGTTCTTTGAGGGGAAGGAGGGAGAGATTCATTCTCTATCCCAAGTAGCTTATCAAAGAATACTTCTAGAAAGTACAATTTCCTCCATTTCTTTATATCCTCTATAGTATTTCAATGTCCCAAGGACATTTTAGCTCCTTTTATAGATTAAAACCTGAGATACCTCCTTAGGTGACCCATCCTTAATCGGGCTCTGTAGAAATGTTTAATGAAAAACAAAAACAGGTCCTTCTCCCTTACAGACCTTGGAAGAGAAACTACAGTACTTCCCGCTTTAGCATAGAGGCCTGTGCCCTTTCCACATCCATTTACGTAGTCACAGAGTGCTTCAGTTTGCAGTACCAACCTGTCCTGCTCTGCAACAGACCCTGAGGCTTTCCTTCTTAGCAAGCTGGATATCCTCTGATCCTGTTGTGTTTCTAACTGTCAAAGCACAATAACAGCTACATCCAAATCTGGAAACTAGACCAAGCAGGTGGGGGAACGAGGAAGAGGGGGAGGCAGGACGTTGATGTAGGCAGGTTAACATTACTTGGAGCCTTCCGAAACAGTGGGAACATGTTTCTTCAGCCTTTCCACCACCAACTGCCTCTTCTCTCTTTCCTTACTCCCTGTTGTGATTGTTCAAAGGGACACGACAATAGAGCTTCCCTCAAACCCCTGACCACCAACATCCCAGGCATCCGCTAGTATAGTATTATGGTGTCATCTTATTCTACAGCCACAAGGAGGATAGAACATACATGTCTGACCTGCACACACTTCCATTTGCTGAACCCACCTGGAGGGACTCCACTGGTGACCCACGAGTCCTGAACTTTCATTTTCTCCTGACTTTCATATGGACCAAACAAAAGCCCATCCCTTTCCTGTCGGAGGTAATAAGATCCTTCCAGGTCACGGAGCACAGGGAGTTCTCGTTTCAAAGCTTTCACTTCTGGTATAGTCGATGTAACAAGATACTGATGCTGAACTGGGATGAGAGGATGCTCTAGTCCAATCATCTTACCAACTTCACGAGCCCAAAATCCTTAAATGAAAAGCCATTTTAAAATGTCACTACATATATAAACATACCACATCTGACACTGATAAAGCAATTTATATTAAAATAAAATATTGAGAAGACTTCAGTACTCATGGCAAAGTCTAAAGAATGTCATAACAACTTTAAATGTTTGGTCATTGCAAAATTGAATGGGGGAAGAGAAGACAAGATAATATTTTACACTGCCCCAGAGCTTTGAAGATATCTGCAATCTAAGGGAACTCCATACCTGAGAAAGTATTTTGCCCATAAGCAAAGGTGGGCAGGGAAAAACCAAAATAATTTATTTGAGGGAAAAAATAAACAATTGAAATATATAAAATGTACAAATGTTGGTAAGAAAGACAATAATGGGCTGACCCTACTTGTAGAACAGGGATGATCAGGCAATGGAAGAGGACCCGTGTAGATGTGATTGATATAATACATAATAATCGTGCATTGGAAAGCACTACAAGTCAGTTCCTCCATCCCCCAGACCTTCCTCCCTGCAAACTGTTGATGCCAAAAATTCCACCAATACAGGATTGTTCTGTTAACTTAAAATTTGAAAATGTATATACTTTGGGAGAGATAGCACATTAAGTTTTCTCTGTTATTTAAAAGTTTAGTTTGAATATGTTTCTAAGATCCTTTCTTGCCAAGGGCAGGAAGGCACCAGAGCAAGAGGGAGAGGGGAGGGGGCTCGTAAATAGGTGGGGTTCCCACAACCGTGTTCTGACTTCACAATGGGCAGGGGCACTGTCTGATTGGAGTGAATGAATGTTATTATTTCCTTTGCAAAAGATGGAACCAGAAAATTTGGGTCGAAAGGACCCTTGATTCTCCACCAAGCGATTCTTCAGTATACAGATGTGGAGTTAGAGCCCAGAAAGGGAAAGAGACGTGCACAAGGGCGCATTGGAGACCCTGGAATCGTCACATCTTACTGGTTTTCTTGCTACAGAAAGATTTTATTTTAAAAATCCAAGACTCCTTCGCTTGTATAAAGATATATTAGAATCTAAAATGATAAAAATGATTATTTCTCAGGAATGTGGTATCACCTGACCCATCAATGGATTATTTAGGGGGAAGGGGTTCTATTTGCTTGTTTGTCTCATAATAATTTTGAGTAATCATTCAAATGATTAAGTTATTTCTTTAGAGGTTGCATTTTCTAAATTTTTAAGCATTTCTGTTTCTGCTTTTTTCAGAATCTAATAAGGAGTTCTGAAGTCTCTGTCAGAGCTAGACGCAGAATCACTAACTATGAGTCAGTCTAGGAACCCAGACTGTGTACTCTTACATGCCAAAGTTATTTCTATTTAACCATCTAAACATCACTCTTGTGTTCGTTGTTTTGTTTTGGCCTGATAGCTAAGCTGGTCAAAAGACTATAATAGCCCCAGAAATGGGGGCTCATTTGCAAACCAAAAATCTTACCTGTAGGCATTAGAGCTGTTTGTTGGTCTGTTAACAATTTAAAGATTTATTCTTTCTGGTAGGAAGATGTGAATTACCAATGTCAGGACTTTGTACAAAAATATAGTATAGTCGCATTTTCTAATTATATGCACTAGAGCAGTTTTAAAATATAAAAAGCCAAAATATTTAGCCTAGCAATTCAAACCACTGCAGTATCCTCAATATACTTGTTTCAATTAAAAACATAAATTGAAGAAAATAAATTCTGTCCTATTCAAATATAGTTATGCATTTCTGAGTCTAACTGCTTTCTTATTAATGCACTTCATCATTAAAATAAAGTGGAAACATATGCATAAGTATCATATAACTAAATTACTTCAAACCGCATAGCAAGCTCTATACTTTTTTACTCTGGTGGTGGTGTTTGTTGGCATTCTCTTCCTCTATATGTCAATCAAGTTAACCTAAATCTAGCCAGGATTACAATTCAACCCCTGCTAGATCACCCACCCACCAAGTTCAAAGGGAAGAGAGACAAATGTGGAGGAATCATCTAAAATCTCCATTACCAGCTGAAAAACACTGAAGAGAAGAGTCAATAAAAATGATCACTGGAAATTACTTCCATTTTTTTTAAATAAAAAATGCAGTAATTAATAGAAATGGAGTTAAAATGAAGGATGCAGGTTTGTGGACAAGTTTACTTCTACTAGACGGTTTATACTGTGACAATGATTGTTTATACAGTGACGTTCTCTGACCCAGAGTATCAGGCAAGATTAAGCAATTCTTTTCGGCTGAACACTAGGCTTCATGTTGACACGATCCAATCACATTTCTGATTTACCGTATTAGGAAAATTCTTAAGTAAAGTTTACAAAGTTATCTCAGACTTGACGAGTCAATGGGAAATGAGGTCAAGAGAAACATTCATTACCAAGCAAAGAAAAGGCTTCCATCATAAAAAGCAGCTCCTGCCCAAGCGCCTGAGCTGCACCTGAGGGGAGGGGAGGATGAGGGGACAATGAGGCAGCACTAAAGGCGGGTCAGCCTCCTGCACACCAAGAGGTCAGCAGTGTCAGAAACTGCTCCTCTGCTCTGCTCGCTCAAGAATAAGGTACTACCTTCTCTCTCCTGTAGGAACTCCTATACAGGAGTGTTTCTCAAAAGACGTTTTGCAGACTGTCTGGTACAGACAGTACAGTACCTGGAGTACTTGTGTGAAATACAGCTTCCCACCCAGACCATGTGAATGAGAATTTTTTTGAAGTCTGGGAACCTTCCCACGGTGACTCCCACACACACTAGCTTGACAACCAAGCTCTTTAAGAAGTCAGTTCAACAGCAGAATGGGTGCTGGATGGCTATAGAGCAATTAAAAGGAGTTGGGTAATCTTAAGGCTGATACCAAGAAGCTATGGGAACCTGACTTTCAAGGAAATAATTATGATAATCAAAATAATTATTATCATCATTACACTTAACTTTTTTAGTGCTTTCTATGTGGTAAACCCTGTTCTAGGTACTTTACATTATTAGAGCATTTACTGATCATAATAACTTTTTGAGATGGGCGCTCTATTATCTCCATTTTACAAATGAGTAATTTGCCCAGGCCATGAGGTTGGCAATACACGTGTTTCTGCTTGGAGAGCCCCACTGGACAATGCCAGAGACACACCAGCAGACTGACAAATTTTTACTTTTAGACTTTCCTTTTCATGGATATCCTGAAGACCCAGCAGCCTTCTGTTATGACTCCATGCAAAGAAACTTCTAGCAGGTTATGGTACAACTGAGTAGATACTGGTGGCCTTTACATCTTTTACATTTTGGTTATATTTCCAAGTCTATATCCTGGTTTCTTTAATTAGATTTCAGAGCTGTTCTGAGAGTCTTGCCTGAATTTGTGAGACATCCAGTCTCACTGAGTCACCCTGGGAAACATTCCATCTGACACACATTCCCAAATCATGTTAGAGTAATGCCTTCTGCAGATGTTGCTTTTATTCATAAAACTGATCTCTGTTAGCTTTAATTCTAGAAGAGGGCATATCTAAAACTTCACCCCCAATTACTGAAGCTTACATTTTGGGAGCTTCTATACTTTAAATAAGGTTTTTTGAAAACAGACTTACAAATAATTAAACACACATCCCTTCGCATCTTTCACGGACTACTAATATGTAATTAGATTTTTCTCTAGTAACTTTTTCCCAATGGAAAAGAAGAGATAGAGGAGGAAAAGAAAAAAAAGAAAAGATATGGGCCAGAGATATGATCTGAATGAGATAAAGAACTGAGACCTGAGACAGCATAGTTCTTCATACGACTTTCAACAAGGAGCTGCCTGGATGGGAAAGGCTGAGGATGGGAAAGGGAGTAGATGTGGCTGGGGAAAAGGCCTCAGGAACCAAGAAAGAAGGACGTCCTGGAGAACAGTTTTTCTGGTGCTGGCCTGGGAAAACAAATCCCAGGAATGAGGTTAAATTAGGATTTGTTTTCAGGGCCAGCACCAGATGAGCTGTTCTCTAGGATCTCCTGCCACTGCCTCCCCTGCCCCCATCACCGGCAAGATTTCAGGGCTGCAGAGAATATTTCGTCTGGTAACCAATGTCCTGGGTTTTGGTCAGTTCTCTTTGTAAATTATTCTTTCTCTTCAGTGATTCCTCATACCTCACTGTTTGTGGTTTAGAAAAAAATTTATGATAATAGCAATGAATTATGCAAATAAAATTTTACCCATTTTAGGAAAACAATAGATAAATGTGTTAAATTAAGGTCTTCTAAGTTTTTTCTCAAAATATCAGTTGGGAGTGTGTGGCTGCCTGAAGCACTGTGTTGAGAAAAATGGTGGAGTTTGTCCAAGCCCCTGTGAAATGAGTGCAGTGATCACTTAGCAATGTCTGCCATGAGTGCTTGATATGGAAGTCAGAGTATGTTTGTTTAGTAGTCACTATCACTACAAAAACAGTGGAATGTTTTTAGAGGCTGAATTCATGAGATCATAAAGAAAGTTGCAAGATTACAAAGAATCCTTGCTACTTGGAAAAAAAGGATGAATGATACCATTTCTTTAGCTCTAACAAAATTTAGACCAGGGTACCGAAGGACGGTGAGGGGTGGGAGGTATCAGATGGGTATGGGGGGGCAAGTGAAGTTCAAAAACTAAGCAATGTTTTGTGCCTTTGCTCTTATTTTTTAGGCAAGTCATTTTACATTATTTTAAATTTTAAATGATATCAAAGAAGGCATGAGATTTTTATGCTTTTCAAATGGAGGGCATGGGTTAGAAAGGTTCAGAAATACTAATTTAAATTCTTAAATACTGAAGACATGACTTTTTCAAGGACCACTAAAAAATGTTTTGTTAAAAAGTAACAACAGGGGCCGGCCAGGTGGCGTAGCAGTTAAGTGTGCGTGCTCCGCTGCGGCGGCCCGGAGTTCGTGGATTCGGATCCCGGGCGTGCACCAACGCACCGCTTGTCAGGCCATGCTGTGGTGGCGTCCCATATAAAGTAGAGGAAGATGGGCAGGGATGCTAGCCCAGGGCCAGTCTTCCTCAGCAAAAAGAGGAGGATTGGCTTCAGATGTTAGCTCAGGGCTGGTCTTCCTCACACACACACAAAAATAATAACATCGATCAGAAGTTAAAATTTAAAGGAAAGAATCTTAAGAGTACATGTTTCTGGTATGTCCTTATGGTATATCACTTGATCTAGTAAATAATTGATTTTAAAATTTTTTTTTGAATTTTGTTTTTTTAAAAAATTTTGTTTTTTAAAAAAGACTGTTTTCATTTTATAATTTAAGCAATGCCTCAAAGAGCAGACCACAAGAAAATCAGTTACTGCCTCATGCTTATTTTAGGTTTTAAATTAACCATTATGAACTACAGGTAAATATAAATTCTTAGCCCAGTTTAGATTGCACAAGCATTTTCATTTGCACAAGAATTTATTTTTGTATGCTTGATGGTTGAAAATGACTTCACGAGCAAAACCTCAAGAATCAGAAGACCCAGGTCCAAGTCCTGGCTCTGGCATAACGGTGTCACTTTGCCAAGTACCATGACCTTTCTGGACATTGGGTCTCCACAAATGGAAAATGAGTGGGTTGTTAGATTATCTCAAATATCCCTTTTGGCCTCACTACTCTGAGTCTAAATTGTAGCAGAGCAACCTACAGAAAAGACTATGAAATATGTTTAATAATGTTCTGAAAGGAAAAGGGTTAAAAGTGTTTTGACCAGAGTCAAATAATCAGAGATGGATGAGAGAGAACCCAAATGATCAAATCTGCCCTAAAGAGCAAACCGAGAACAAAGAGGATGCTCATGAATTTGAACACTAGAATTTGGTTATTAGAATATAGAAAGAGTGAACATAGGAAGGAAAAAGAAGCATGATTTGGCAAAACATGATCTGGAGCAGAATAAAACAGAGCATGGAGAAAAATACCAACTTTCTACGGATAACCAAGGACACAGAGGAATGTCACCCCCCAGAGCAGAGTGATGGAGGGAGGGCTTTGTAGCTTAGAAACAGACAAAACGTTCACCTTGGGAGCATCACAGTGTTTCACAACAATGTTCATAGTACACAACATTACTTTATGGCTAAATATCTTATTTGTTTGCCACTTGAAAAAAAACCCACTAATTAAAAAAAAGGTATGACACTTACCTGCAGCATTCACAATTCTATTTGCCCTCATAGATCCCTGTGGTGTTTCAACATCCCATGTTCCATCTGACCTGGGCTTCAGAGAAGTCACCGGTGCAGGATACTTTAAAAGGGCACCATATTTCCTAGCCCCAGCAGCCAGGGCCATGGTTAGAGAGTAAGGATCAATGTGACCATCTCCAGGATTATATAATCCAGCTAAAACCTAAATCCATCATAAGAGAGTCAATATTCAAATGAATCTATCCTCAGTACTCAGTGTAACTATATCCTGCCAGCAGATCTTTATAAAACTGGACTTTAAAAGTGCATCCCAATTTGCAAACCATACATCTGATAAGGGCTTAATCTCCAAAATATATAAAGAACTCATGCATCTCAACAACAAAAAAACTACCAACCCAATTAAAAAATGGGCAAAAGACCTGAACAGACATTTCTCCAAAGAAGATATACAGATGGCCAACAGACACATGAAAAGATGTTCAAAATCACTAACTATCAGGGAAATGCAAGTCAAAACTACAATGAGATATCACCTCACGCCCGTCAGAATGGCTATAATTAACAAGACAGGAAACAACATGTGTTGGAGAGGATGTGGAGAGAAGGGAACTCTCATACACTGCTGGTGGGAGTGCAAACTGGTCCAGCCGCTATGGAAAACAGTATGGAGATTCCTCAAAAAATCAAGGATAGAACTACCATATGATCCAGCTATTCCACTCTTGGGTATTTATCCAAAGAACTTGAAAACACCAATTTGCAAAGGTACATGCACCCCTGTGTTCATTGCAGCATTATTCACAATAGCCAAGACTTGGAAGCAACCTAAGTGCCCATCAAGGGACGAATGGATAAAGAAGCTGTGGTATATATACACAATGGAATACTACTCAGCCATAAGAAACGATGAAATCCAGCCATTTGTGACAACACGGATGGACATTGAGGGTATAATGCAAAGTGAAATAAGTCAGAGGGAGAAGGTCAAATACCGTATGATTTCCTTCATTAAGTAGTAGATAATAACAACAATAAACAAACACATAGGGACAGAGATTGGATTGGTGGTTACCAGAGGGGAAGGGGGGAGGGAGGAGGGTGAAAGGGATAATTCGGTACATGTGTTTGGTGATGGGTTGTAATTAGTATTTGGGTGGTGAACATGATGTAATCTATGCAGAAATAGAAGTACAATGATGTACACCTGAAATTTTTACAATGTTATAAACCAATGTTACTGCAATAAACAAAAAATTTAAATAAATAAATAAATAAATAAATAAATAAAAGTGCATCCCAGCATCAGATTGATTAGTCTGCACTACTTTTTCCTGTATCAAATGTCAGACAGGCAGGACTCGCACTGAAAGTTAAGTGGACAGACTATTTGATAGAGGCTTGCAATTGTCTCCAACATCCATTCTCCCATCCCCCGCAGAGCAATGGAAACCGCATGTTTATTTAGGCACATGGCCGCTAAGAACAAAGAGTTTCCAATAGTTGGCAGCTATTAGTTCCAGCTGGTAGCTACAACTATTACTTAGTTCTAGTCAATGAAATGCAAATGAAAGCGTCATGTGGCAGCTTCCACGAACCATTCTAAAAAGACAACTGGCATACGCCCTTTGTCCCTTCTTCTTTGTCCTTTCCACCATCCTGCTGTTTGGAATGCAGACATGATGGTTGGAGCTCTAGCTGCCATCTTGGAATAAGCACAAGAGCCATACTCTAGGAACGACAGAGCAATGATCTAGAAGGTGACTGGGTTTCTGAAGTCTTCGTGGAAAAGAGCCACTATCCAAGTCCTGGACTGCCTAGACGAAAGAGAAATAAACTTCTATCTTGTTTATGCATTATTATTTTGGTTTCTGACATTTGCAGTCAAATCTAATACTAACTGATCAATTGTTTATATCTAATTGTTTAATACTGTTAAATTCACATGTTAAATATATATCTGGTATCAGGAAAATGTATACCTACTTGATCCAGTCATTCAACAACTAATTCTTGAATACTATCTACTTTGTACTAGGGCTTGAGGCTAGGTACTGTGGGGGAACAGAGAAGAATGGAACTCAGATGAGACAAGGAGTGAGCAATGGGAAGTAGTCTAGTTAGGTCTCATCCATTCAACAAAAATCTACTGAGCACTAAGTTAATAATACAATCTTCCTATACACATATTTATCATATAGGTTATTGTTTTCTCTGCAGTTCTCATACAGAAGGTTTACATATGGGAATTCCTAATTCTGGAGACACAGTAATAGGCAGGTATTGATAATGTTTCCAGAGCTGTCATAGGTGGAAAACTAGTAAGATTTTTCATTACCTTTTCATATTTCATTTAGCATACATAATAGCCCACCTTGTAATTTATCCAAATTCCAGCATTAATCATCTGATTTTGCCATTCAAAATATGTGAACAAAGTTGTTCTATTCTTAAATAACTTTTTACAATAACTTTTTCTATTCTTAATTCAAGTCAACAAATGGTGAAAATGTCCTAAAGATAAATACCTTATTCATGTTGAGTAAAGGGAACATCTCTTGAATTTTTTCGGGTTCAATAATATACTGTTCCGTTGCATGCCAGCCAGTCCGAGTCATCTGATATTTAAATTCATCTACCCTTACAGGAGTTGTAGCAATTCTGATACTACCTGGCTGATGGAATCCCACCACCTGTGACAATGATGTCAACAAAAACACATAAATAAATCATTATTTGGCACTCAAACTTGTCTTTTCCAGCACAATGAAAATGCAAGTGTACAAGAAAAGACATTTACTTTGCAGTGAAAGAGATAACTAAATAACATATTTGCATCTTATGAAAAGACATTCATGCAGCAACTATTTACTGTCTCCTCTGTGCCAGGCACTATGCTAAGCCCCAGTGACGCTGTCGTGAATGAGATGCGAAGACATTGCCTGAATGGAGCTTACAGTCTACAGGCGAAGGCAGACAGCTAAATGCATAGTTACAATAACATGGGATAGTGTTAATGTACAGAGGGAGAGAAAATTATGTAAAAAGAGGAAGACAAAGGATTTGAGGAGGGAATATGAAGAATCAGAGTTGCAGTGATGGGACCAAGTGTGAATTGAAACAAACATTCATTTGACATGTATTGAAGTCCTTCAGTTGGCCAAGCACTTAGCCTGGCCCTCAGTTACAGAGATAAAGGATGCAGTCCCTGCCCTCAAGTTGCTCATAGTAGACTTCAGTCTTAGCCTGTGGATACTCTTTGCCTGCCACTTTATTTTGAGAGCACTAATAAATATGAGAAGAGATAAAAACAAAAGTGAGGGGGCCGGCCCCATGGCCTAGTGGTTAAATTCGACACACTCCGCTTCAGCGGCCCGGGTTTGAGGGTTCGGATCCTGGGCGCAAACCTACGCCACTCATCAGCCATGCTGTGGTGGCGACCCACATACAACATAGAGGAAGACTGGCAGAGATGTTAGCTCAGGGCTATCTTCCTCAGCAAAAGAAAAACAAAAGTGAGGCGCTTCAAGTGAAGTACTTTTCAAAGCCATGTGGCAATCTGTCACACACCTTTATCAGATCCTTTGCAATCTGGTTGCTGAAAGGCTCTGATTTCCCGGTTTCTAGATATAGTAACTGACTAAAGATATTTTTGAAAGCTGCTTTTTTCCTTTCTTCTTTTAAAAAATCAAGAAGAGCAGGTAATTACGTGGGAGATACATTTCAAGAAATTAAACTGATTGTAAACCAAACTCGAGAGGTTCCTACCTTAAACTCTCATCAGGTTTCTCTACCACATTAAACGGTTCACACGCCACTCATCTCTCTACACCCAGCTATACACGGTGACATCAAAATCCACCAGAAACCTTACATATGTCTGAGAAACTGACCAAAAGACAATTTCAAATTAAACATATTTACCTGTCCAGTTTCTTCCTCCAGTTTCTCATAAAGTTTGATGCTATCATAATGTATTTTCTTCAGGTTTATTCCAGGATGAAAGTAAGTTGTTAAACCTGCCTTAAAAGCGGAGAGGAAATGAAATACTGAGAAAAATTAATGTTCTCAAAATGTTGACGGTTTATCTGTTAAGCTATAACCTACTGCTGGCAGGAACCTGAGAGGCACTGGCCAGTCCTGTGGGATGAGAACACATCAGCACCAGTCTGAGCCTAAGTTACAAGAACCAATTTGAACCATACGAGTAACATGAGAGCCAGCCAAGAAACACATATATTAAGTCCCTAAAAGTTATTAGGGAAAGGGTTGTTTGCAGATTCAGAAATGGGATGATTTAGATGGGAAGTTTAGGAATATATGCTATTAATAGGAAGAATATGTGGGGATGGCATACAATGTGGACTCAAACCAGCAAATCAGGTGTGTTCCCTTAAGGAGAAGGACTATGGACTAGCAAAGAGTTTTCCTTGACCCAATTCCACCATTCCCTTGAATAGAGCAGCCTTCCTATTCCTTTTCCTGAAATTTCTAAAATTCAGGAACTGGAAAATTCCAGAATTAGAGCCTGGTGAATTGGAGAGAAGACTTTGGTTGTAGCTTAACCTGTTTGATGAGCACATAAATTGTACCCCACAAATATTTGTTGAAAAAATATTGAATAATTACTCTCAGGAAAAATATATAAATCTTAGCATGCCGAAACTCCTTTTATCAACTCTGAAAGACAAAATGTAGTATCCAGACAAAGAACTCTAAGCAATTTTATGAAGCAGGTTCTCTCAATTAAGAGTCTGGGGACCCATTCTGCAGCTAATTTATCCTGGAAAGCTCATCAGAACACATCTGTTGAAAACAAAATCTGTTTAGGAGGATATATAAGGTTCTTCTATGGGAGGGGTGGGCATTTGATTCTCCTGAACTCAAAAACACCCCACTTAAAGTTCATCAATCATCCTTTACGGACCAGAATCCTTGGGCTTCCATCAAGTACCTGTTCAAGCAGTTGGACGTACGCCAGAAAAATCCTGGCCCAGCCTGTAGGTCCTCTCATAGCACAGCCCCATTACAATGGAACAGCAAGTCAGGCTCCTTATTACCTTTCAGTCAAACACCCCATTCTCCTTTACATGCCTAGTGTGTATCTAGTGTGCATATGACCTTTTCTAGTTCAGTAATAGAGAATCCCTGGCCTTCAGGTATCTGCTAGAGAACTCAATTTCATCTTTCATATATCTCTTGTCAGATGAGAAGATTGGTATTCACAAGCACTGGCCTAGGGTTCTGTTCACCATTCATTCCTCAAGACCCTCTAAGCTTAACCTAGCCTGAGCCAGACCACCAGAAATTTACATACCTACACCACACAAACACCTTCTTCCCCACCCTAGAAAGCTATTTTCATAGAATGAGGAAATAGCCTTTCATCTGAAAGAGTCACATGGGTTTGTTCGTTTTGTAGAACCATTATTCAAAACATTTAGCGCAATGTCCTTTGCTTAGGGAACAAATCCTTCTAGGAATTCCTGGTCAGGTAAAAGTGAGTCTCCCTTACTCAAAGAGTACACCTATTTCCACGGACCGATTCATACTACCCTATCCTCCTTGCTGCTAGGACAGTCAGAAATCAGGTACAAAATTATATTATTTATTTTTTTGTGGCCTATATATTTTTTATCAACTGGTTTTCATCTTTTAATTTGTGTTTAAAATTTGAGGTGAACCATATCTGTGCTTTTATTGTAATATCTTGCATGGTGTTTATTGCTAATTTATGAGCCAGTCTTGTGGCTTGGGCTGTAAGAAGGGTACAATGTTTTTCTGTTCTGGCCTTCAGCAAGGGTATATTAAATGGGAAGTTTGAAGAAGGAGAAAACATTTTTCTTACCCTTCAAGACTTTATATCTGACTGAGGTCATGAAGCTTTCATACATGAAACAACGAAATCAAGAGCATATGATTAAGTGCCAGGGCATATAAATAAAGACAAGAACTAAGGGAACTAAGAAAAGAGAAGATGCTAGAAGGGTCACAGAAGACTTCAAGGAGGACCAGGAAGGGGCTTACCTTTTATTTGAAGAAAGAAAATGATTGTAGTTGGTGGAGAAAATAAAAGAGGGAAGATGAAACAGAGACATGAATCATCATTAAGAATTACAACCCTTTCTATATATATACAATGGAATACTACTCAGCCACAAAAAAGACAAAATTATCCCATTTGCAACAACATGGATGGACCTGGAGGGTATTATGTTAAGTGAAATAAGCCAGACAGAGAAAGACAAACACTGTATGACCTCTCTCATACGTAGGATATAAACTAACACATGGACAGAGAGAACAGTTAGCTGGGTACCAGGGGGAAGGGGGTTGGGGGGTGGGCACAAGGGGTGAAGGGGCGCATTCATATGGTGACTGACAAATAATAATGTACAAGTGAAATTTCACAATGTTATAAACTACTATGACATCAATTTAAAAAAAGAATTATAACCCTTTGAATAAAATAAGAATTTATGAATTCTTGTTGATATAAGTAAATAGGGAGGAAGGAAAGCTCTTCCATACAGCAGACTGACCGTTAATAAGTATGAAAGGGATGATGGAGTTAGAAACGTCATCAACTGATGCTGAAGCTAGTGATGCTCTCCCTCTCTCTATAATAATCCTTCCCCCCTGTCATCAGCCTCTACAGACTCAAAAAGCCCAGTGACTGACCTCAAGCCATCCTACGTCCCAGTGGCTCCATGCACTCACATCCAACAAAAAAGTGTGAGCATACCCACTAAAATACCTATATTTCCTTATTTTCAAGTGATATATAAATATGTATTACTATATTAACAGAGATAATAAAACATACAAAAATGACTTGAATTAAATATTTTAAATAATTTTTATTTTATTTATTGTGTAGAAAAGCTTTTGAATATTAAGCTTATTAATATTTTAGCAGGGGCTATGAGATTAATATGCTTTATTACTAAAATATATACATTGGATTAACCTTGGTAAGACAGCAATTTGAAGGCCTAACGCTAGGTTTGTTTTATTTTGAGACGGCTTTGAATGGCCGTGAGAGCTGACAAAGCGCCCGTCACCCACGCGAAGATCTGAGTGGGAGAGGGGAACTCTCGCACCTGTACTCTCTGCATCTCAACACCACTTCCTCCCTCCCAATCACCACCTATGAAAAGGTCTCTGCTGGAATTTGACTATTAATGTTTCCAATTCTCTTGACCATCAGTTACAAGTTAATTAGAAGATACTGCATTGTTATATTTTAAATAAACGGGTACAAATCCCACGAAAACTCCTCATTTGGAAAAATTTTACATGGGTTAAAAAATTTATCTCTTGCATATATGAGAGTTTTTCTGCATACATACCATTTTGACCAGAAAATCCAATAATGATACCAACATTTCCAAACATCCCCTTTCAAAATGCTCTCTTCCCATCAGGACTATTTTGCAAAAAGCAGTTATTTCTCACTTATTGTAAGCATCAACTTTACTTTGAAGTGATAGATTGTGTGTATTTTTTATATGCATCTGCTATATAGAAATAACTAGTAGCCATTTCCATCACTACAAAGGTCATCAAATTTGGGAAACTTGTCTTTTTCCAAAAGAAAAACTTTGTTTCACAATTCTTTTAACTACTGTTATGAGATAACCAACAAAATTCGATGTAGTACAATACTCTCTAGGTCATTCCCTCTCCCTTTCATCACAAATTATATTATTTAAAGCCCCGTTTCAATAAAATCAATCACAACAATGATATCCTATAACATGTGATCTGCAACATCATGACAGCCTGAAGACAAAAGAAAGGACGAGGACTTTCTCATTGCAGACTGCCAACCTGCCTCTTAGTCAACATTGGGGTCATACCCAATACATCACCCACATCACGGGTGAAGGCTATTTATAAAGATTAGAAAAGCTTAATTTCTGTCTCACACTTTTAGATAAAAATAAACAGAAAGTTCTAACATTGTCTTCCTATACCCCAAACGGATCATCTTGCATCTTTAGTCCTCAGCCCTCCAAAATATCCACTTTGGCACCATCCCCAAGGGCAGCCTCTCCTGGGGACCTCATGCTCCAAAACTGCTTCTCACTCCATCCTTTCCCTCCATCCTACATGAAATTCTCTACATCAGTGGTAGTGTCAAGTGCTGACAAAGAAGTCTCAGCAAAATACAGCAAAACCTCAGGGTTTAAGTATTAATGACTTCATTTTGAATATTCACTTTTCAAGCTGTGCCTTCCTCCCCGAATACTTGATTCCTGCTCTCTCCAGATGCATTTAACCCTGAGCACATGTTATACTTCAGTGAAACTGCCTTTATTTTTGTAGTCTGCCCCTTTAGCAGTCTCCCCAACCTTCCACATTCTCATATCTGCTCCAAAAATTTCTCTGTGTTAAAAATTCTCTCAATTTTTGGGAGAGATTTTCCCAATATATGGGATTTCTTCATGTTGCTCCTCAGAAGGAGGTCTCCTTGACTTGCAAAAAGTCCTAGAATCAGGTCCTTAGGGCAACTCTCTTTTCTTTTCCTTATTTCCTAGGAAGACAAATAACCTGGCTTCTGCTGCCTGAGTCCATCTTGAGCTCACACTGCCTGAACCTCATTTTGTAAACCGTAGCATAAAACCTTGTGCACAGAGCAGGGTAATGCCTTTTCCACTCACTCTGATGTCTTTGCTTAAGGGAAAATGATTTTGCAGAGTTAACATTTAAAAAAAAGCTATCCTCTTAAAAACTCTGCCCATTTTTCTTAAAAGAACTTGGGTTAAGGGTACGTTGCGCTTTTTTTAAATCAATTCATGGGATGTCTAAGAAGTAATATCGCAGGGAATCCAGGAATTATTCTAAAATGCAGGCTACATCCAATCAATCAAATATAAATGAACAAATAAGTAATTCAAATATTAAAGTGTACACTCTCCTCAACAACCCAGAAGTGCAGAAAGGGTGTAAGCCCTCCCTCTCGAGGGAGTCAACTTGCCTAAACTGCCCTCTGCCTATAAGCTCTTCCCTGGACAGCCTCATGGCCCCCTTGCTCGCTCACTTCTGCCCAGTCTCTGCTCACGTGTCACCTCTTCAAAACAGCCTCCCTAACTCCTCCTCCTCCATCACTCTTCATCCCTTTACCCCGCTTTTCTCTTCTTCAGGGCACTGACTACTCTGGCATTGTTTGTGTGTTTCCTGTCTGCCCCACCAGAATGTGGCTCCATGAGGGCGGGGACATCGTTTTGTTCACTGCAATGTCCTCACCTCTTAGAACGGTGCTGGCCTGACACAGCATAGGCTCTTAGTAAACGTTTGTTGAAAGGGTACCTGAATGTCCACTAAGGAGAAGTTCCAGGAGAGCTACAGGAGAAACGCAGGCTTCCTTTTACATGACAACAGGATGCTTACGTAGAAAATCTAGTTCGGGGAGGGGAGAAGAGCCAGGAGTGTTGGTGGCTTCTAGGACCCCTCTCTCCAGGTGGGAGGAAGCTGAGGGAGAACTGGTGAAACAAGAGGCAAATGTGCCTGTGAAGACTCTGACATTACACTCAGGGAGGACCAGGTGCCCCTGCCTCCCTCCCAGACTGAGGGGTGAAAAGTTGGAGGGAGAGGAAAGAGGGAAGAGGAGCTGGGCTTGGTGTGATTCTTCTAGGAGCCTCCATCCACCCAACCAGTGGGTGTGGTCTGACTATGTGACCGCTGGGACTCTGGGGCTAACTGGGCTTAAGTCTGGGCCACACACTCTCCCCCAAACTCAGCTGGAGGCAGACAGCCCTTTTAGGGCTCGACCCTCCACACCATACCTTGAGCAGGCTCTGGATATCAAAAGGCCCCTACCAGCAGGGTTTCCTCTTGTCTCAGCAGAGAAAAGCTAGTGATGGAAAGGACTGATGAACAGTGGCTAATGCTGCCCAACTCTTCCTCCAAAAGAAATTTGTACCGACGGTCGTGAAAACTTCCTCTCCCATCCTTAACTGACGTCAGAAATAATTGGCTTGGCAGTATGAAAGCTGTGTCAATCACCTCATTTACCTGCACAGCTTTCCAGTGGAGCCCAATTATTGTGTAGCCCTGGAGCGATTACATATACCATTAAACAGGCGAGATTGACTTGGTCGCGTGTTTTAACACAACACGGAAGCTGTGTCACTGTTCTCAGTCCTCATAGTTAAGTCTTCATGAAGCCAAGCAGTTGTCTCACAAGCACAAAATTAAAATCATAAATAAATAAATGTAAAAGGACCACCAGCGACAGGTGCGGGGAGTACAGGTGAAAGCCTCTGGCAGCCTTCAGGATCACCCAGCCGCCATCCTTCCGACAAAGCTACTAAACACTTACCATGCGTTTAATAACTTTACACATCAATCTTTACAACTCAATCTTCATCACAACCCTAACAGATAAGTAGTATTAATATTACTTACTTAGTATCCATTTTACACATCAGGAAATGGAAACTTAGGTAACTTGCCAGAAGTCACATGGATAGAAAACGGCAGAGCAAGGATCTGAATCAAGAAGCCATATGTTTAAGGTAAAGACATTACAAATGTTGATCACTGCCTGGAAGTACACCAACCAAAGTGGAATTGCACTTTCCAACACTATTGAAAGGGAACTCACTCTAAAGAGCTCCCAGTGGGGAGGTGTGAATGGGAAGGAAATCGATTGCACTCATGCAGAATTCAGTGCATCTGACCGTTCTGAGGTGCTTTTCTTACTGCGTGCCAGGTAGATCCCGCAGTGAGCTCCGATTTCTCCAGGAGGACCACATCTTTCATCCCTGCTTTGGCCAGGTGGTAAGCCAGACTCACACCAACGCAGCCACCTCCAATTATCACTGTTTCTGCTCTGTCTTTCCATCTTGTTTCTGCAGATAAGGGTGGGTTTTCCTCTCTGGAAGGCAATTTTTGAAAAGATGGTAGCTTTACTAGACTATAGCAGCTATAGTTTTTTTCTGACTAATGTGCTTCTCTTTACTTGTTTCTCTCACGCTTAACACCTAGTGTCTGTGGGATGTGCAGGGTGTTGATTTAATCATTGGGGCTTCTAAACCCTCACTTAGGCAAGCTGGTCCGGGGAGGGAGGAGGAGGAGGCTTCTGAGCCCCATTCCACGTAGTTCTGGTCCATTGTAGATTACTAATATAGCTAAAAAATTGAATAGGTGACTTCTTTTTTTCAAAGAATCTAGAGAATACTTTTTCTCAGTCTACTTAAAGAACACACTCATAATCGTTTTATTCCATGAAAAACCATAATCATCCTGAAGTTTAGTATCTAGACATCTTGAATCACCTCCTCCCTCCAATGTTTTCCAGGCTGAAGAGAGCCAGATGGAGTAAACTTTTCTTCCTCAACTAACTTCCTCTCACCGTGTAGATGCTTCTCTTGCTATAATTATTGCTCAGTGGTTTAATATATTTACTTGCATGACTGTCTTCCTAGCTGGATCGTGAGCTTCTCCAAGACATATTATAAAGAGCAATGTGTAAGAAGCCAAAGAAGAACACACATAACACCTCTTCGCCTACACAGAGGCTATCTCTGGATAGACACAGAAGACACTAGTAGCAGTTGAAGGGAAAGGATTGGGGTAGGAGAGACTGCACCGGGAACCCTTTGATACCGGTTCACGTTGTACGGTTGTGCATGGAAAAGAAAACATAGGTCAATCACGAAGAAATCCGAATGCCCATTTCTGGGAGGCCGAAGCGCCCCTAACCCCGGAGACCCTCAGGCCCTCTCTCGCAGCCCCGCAGCCGCAGGCCGGGCCCCACTCACCCCTGGCGGCGGCCGGCGGAGCGCGGGCGGCCGGGGAGGCCCCGCAGCGGGAGCGCCCGCAGTCGCTGCGCGCGCGAGCGGAGCATGGCGAGGCCAGCCGAGGGCTCCGGCACCTGCGCGAGGCCCGCCGACGGCGCGGGCGGTGGGGCGGCGAGACCTCCCCTGGCGAGGGGCGGGCTCCTGGGCGGCGCGCTCCGGGGACGGCGCCCGCACAGCCGCGGCGGGATGGCAGCGGCCGCAGGCCCCGGGGCCGAGAAGGTGAGTTTGGGGGCGCGCGGGTCCTCAGGCCGCCTTCCGGGCCGGGGGCTCCCTGCGCCGGAGTCCAGATCCCACCTCAGTCCCTAACCGAGCTCTGCAGCCCCGGCACGGCGCCGGGACGGCTCTGGGCCTCAGTTTACCCGAGCGCGAGGAGCCAGGATGACGATACTGCCTTGGTGGGAGGATCAGATCACAATCTTGGCTCACGTTTACGGAGCCCTGACTCGGTGCCCGGCACTGCGCGAGTGCTCTGCGCAAATGCTCTCCTCTTCACAATTATCCCCATTTTACAGGTGAGGAAACTGAGGCTCAGAGTCAGCCCACTGGCTCAGA
The DNA here is from genome assembly GCF_020826845.1 of Diceros bicornis minor. Taxonomy (NCBI): domain Eukaryota; kingdom Metazoa; phylum Chordata; class Mammalia; order Perissodactyla; family Rhinocerotidae; genus Diceros; species Diceros bicornis. The sequence continues at coordinate 7,885,920 of NC_080740.1, forward strand.
GTCAGCGATCTAGTCCGCGGGGGCGCGGGGATTGGAAGTCTAGCCTTCGGACTCAGAGGCCGCGCTCACGCTTTCTGCCCTCCCCGACCCGCACCCACAGCTCTCCGGCTCAGCGGCCCCCGGGGCTCGGTTCCCTTGTGTTTTGGGAAAGGCCGTAGTCTGGCCCTGCGAGCCGCACGGGTTGGCCCGAAACCAGTCCCCGGCGCGGACACTCCTGGACCCGCGGCGGGTGGTGGGGCGCGCGGGGACCCCTCTGCCTCATCCCACCCGGCAGACCCCCTCTCCCGGCTCCCTCTCTCGACCCCTTTCCCCATGTGGTCGCCAGTTGTCGGCTTTGTCCCCCATTTCTACGCCGAGTCTGTGCGTGGTAGAGAGAAAGGGTGACGAAACAAAATCGGGAAAGGCATGAACTTGGACTTGGGACTTCTCCGGGACCCCCCCCAAAGCAACCCACCTGTGCCCCGTAATTCACAAAAGAGGGTGGGGAAGGAAGGGGCGGTAGAGACGTGGAAATGTGCACCACTGATTTATTTATACTAAAAAGTTAGGACAACCAAGATGGCCGCAATAGTGGGCTCCCTAAATAAATTAAGGTCCATCAGCTTGGTAAATCATTAGCAGCCAAGTATGGGAACAGGCAAAGTGCTTTGGCAATATTGTTACAAAAAGAGATATAGTACATCACAGACTGATCCTAATTATGTAATATTTATATACACAAGGAAGGACACAATAATGGTGGTAGTTACATAAGATGTGGAAAGGAGTTTTAAAAAAATTTTGGATGTTTTTCTGATTATAAAAGTAAAATATGGGCATCGAACAAAATGAGTGTAATAAAAAGATAAAGAAGCGAAGAACCTTGTGCTAATCTCTCTAAACTTTCTCTAATACTGTGTTCACTTTTACAAGTTCATTTTTTAAAAAAGATTTTTAAAATATACTGTCCCTGTTGAACTTCTCCAGGTCTCTACTCTTGCAACACGGAGAGTATCATCCAGTAATCCATGTTAATGTGTACCTGGGAGCTAAAACGTCCTGGAAAGGGGCTCATCTCACCTTCCTTCTCAGTTAACATACATTTTAAGAATTTATTTAATTGCCACAGACGACACTTCCAATTGCTTCTTGAATCCAAAGAGCAGTCCTGGTGGCAAATCCAGGCAGGTGGGGAGATATTGTAGGCAGATGGGATCTCTGGCCGCCTCCTGCCACAGGGTGCGGTTGTTCTCTCCTGTGTGTGTGAAAAGAGGTGCCCTGAAGCCAGATGGTAAATCCAGAGAGCTGGATACCGGGATCTGCAAAAGGGGGGCACAAATGCCTCTCAGAGTTCGCTGCCAGATCTGAGGTAGACTCACTGCCAAACTGAAAGGGAGGGTGAAAGGGAAATATAAATGTACTGCAAATGAACTTACAGAGCTCTTTATCTTACGCAGTCCTCTGTCATTCTAGAGCGCTCTTTAGATCATCCTGGCGTAGTCATTAATTCAAGTGTTGAGTATAGCAGTGAAGGAGGGGCTAAAACGTACTCTGAATTCAAATCTTGATAACTTAGATATTTTGTTAATGGCTGTTTAGAAAACTAGCAAAATTTAAAATGTTGGACAAGCATCTAGATAACAGATGAAAATGTGCCTGCCCAGGAAAGTGGAGATGCTGTGGCTGTGGTAGCCTGGTATTTAGCGTCCAGTGCAACCGCTTCTAATATACCTTCCAGGACGGCAGATGTGACTGGTTAGAAGGGACAGTTGGAGACTTCTCCCCCATTCACGAATTGCTCTGTGTCCAGCTGTACACAGGGCTAAAATGAACAGGACTTGTATTTTCAATGAAAGGTTGTATCTTCAACTAATTCAGTCTATCCAAGCGGGATAGGGATTGCCATGGGGGTGTTTGCAGTTTTTTATGGGGTGGTCAGGGAAGGCCTCAGAAAAGATGACACTTGACCAGACCTGAAGACAGTGAGAGGTGAGCCATGCAGGAATCTGGGGGAGGTACATTCCAGACGATGGGAACTGAAGCCCTTGGATAACTGCTCTGGATACAACTTTCATTGAAGTTATGGTTGGGCTGAATAGAAGGGTGGTAAACTAGAAAGAGACTAGATTAGGAATGTAGAAGATCTGAAGTCTGCTTTTTTACTTACTTAGCTCTGTGATCTTGGGCAAGTCACTTGGCCTCTCTGAACCTCAGTTTTCTCATTTATAAAATGGGAATAAAAATTGTCTGCCCTGCCTAGCTCACAGAGTTGTTGGGAGTACCAAATGATAACGTGTACACGAACATGCTAGAAAATGTAGGGCATAATTATGAAACATTGTGTCCATTAGGATTATGTTCAGTGGTTTATACAAAGAAGAGGTTTATTTTTCTCACCTAACAAGAGGTCTAACAGTCCCTGGCTGCTGCAGCCACTCAAAGATGTCATGAAGACACCAGGCTGCTGTTATCAGTCGGCTCCCCCAACCTTAGCGTGTGGCTTTCAACGGCATGGCGGCGAGACGACTGCTGAACCTCCAGGGCTTATGTTGACGTTCCAGTCATGGAAGGGAGTGAGCATCTATATCAGAAAAGCAAAACTTTCTGGAAATCTTCAGCAGACTTCCACCTGTGCCTCATTGGCCAGCACCATGTCACATGGCCACCCCCAGCAGCAAGGGAGCCTGAGAATTTTTTTTTTTTAAGTTGGGGACATTGTCTCCCCAAACAAAATCCATTAGCAAAGAAGAGAGAAAATGCATATTAGTTAGGCAACTAGCAGTGTCTGCCACAGACATGTTGAAAAACCAAAATAACTATCATAGAATCAGCACTTTCACTCTAATTTGACTCAGATTAAATGTTATTTGACAAAAAATAGTCACAGCACTTTGCACAAAACAAGTACCTGGATTATCCAAGAAATACAGTATACTCCATCTTTCTGAAATACTATTAGACACTGACGATTTAACAGAATTAGAGCTGTAAGAACATAGTACGACCTTTCCTAAAATTAGAAACTGCCTTTAGGGAAATAAAAGAAGCGTCTTAGGTGATTTTTCCTTCTTTTCTCCAGGGTATTCTGGAACGTCTGGAGGGTGGGGAGGTTGTGGTTGGAGATGGCAGCTTTCTCATTACTCTGGAGAAGAGGGGCTACGTGAAGGCTGGGCTCTGGACTCCAGAAGCCGTCACCGAGCATCCAAACGCAGGTCGGTGCCTGCACTCCGCCAGGGTTTGTCTGGGTGACGGTTTGCTTAAATCTGACTGAGGATCAGTTTCTTCATGTGTTACATGGGGCATGACCCGGGCTAGTCGTGGGGATGTGTGAGTTAACCCATGGGAAATGCCCACATAGCAGAAGTACCTGACGGCTGGTACTATCGTTTCATCAGACACCCACAGTTACATAGTAGGACAAAGTTTTGTCTCTCTGGTGCTTAGTGGGAAGTTTTCAGCTGGCCCAAGAACTTGTTCTTAATTTTAGAAGATCTTTTTGCTAAGCCAGGAAGAAAGTGTTGAAATAGCAAGGATAAGGTTTGGGGTTGGGGGGAGATGAGAGAGAGAGGAAGGATTTTCTGATGGGCCAAGGAAGCTCCCTGACTGTGTCTCCCAGCTGCTTGCCATTGAATCCATCTGATGGGGGCACCACCCGGATACATCTGCCCACTATGAGAATTTTCTCATTCTGCTCTGAGGGCTCCCCATGCTGGCTGTAAGTAGACCCGTTACATCCTTCATGATACTGGCAAATGAATAAACCCTCTCTAGACCAAGAGACCAAGGAACAGTAGGCCAACTAGGCCTTAATCTCTGCACATGACTGCACCAGGCCATGAGGCCCATCAGCGGGACAATTGAGGCTACTCTAAACAGCCCCGATTTGGTGTGGACTCTGCCGTGTCCTGTCCTTGAATTCTACAGACCTTACTTATATGCAATTTTTTTAAGTACTAGGTTTGAAATTGTGTATGATTGAAAGAGATGTGAGTGAGCTGCTGCTGCTGCTGCTGAAAATCATAGCTTCTGTGATTTTTAATTTTTTAATTTCAATTAAAAAAACAACTACTTTGTAGTTCGTCAGCTTCACATGGAATTCTTGAGAGCGGGATCAAATGTCATGCAGACTTTCACCTTTTCTGCCAGTGAGGAAAATATGGAAAGCAAGGTAAACTGTCATGCTGGTCTGTCTGGTGGGGGGTGTTGGTGGGGTAGGCAGGGAGCATCTGTAATAAAAATAACCTCGTGATGGGAAGCTATGGAATTGACCTGATGTGTTACTACATTTTATGAAAAACTCCACATAAAATATCTATTAAGTAATTAATTATTACATAAATGTATACATACTAAATAAGCGAACTTTTCCTGTCTTTTTAGCTAGGGGACGGGGAGGGAATAGGACTGGGAAAGAACAGGCCATTGGAAGTACATGGCCAGCCTTCTGTTCTACTTTTTTGTAGAGAAAGAACACTTTATCGATGCTCTTTTTACTTTCTCATTTCACATTCTTCTTTTCTGACTTGTCCATCTGGAGACAGGGTGGTCCTAGGGAACACAGCACTGGCCTAGGAATGAGAAGAATTGAGTTTGATACCCAACTTTGCCACCTATTAGCTGTGTGACTTTTTGCAAGACAGTTACCTGCATGGAGCATTGGTTTACTCTGCAAAATGGAGATGACCTTTGTTTAAACCCATAGGGTTGTTGAGAAAAGTGGATAAGGTGAAGGATGTGGAAGTATCATGAGATATTGTGCAAATGTAAAGTGTTAATACTTGTGAATGTTAATGCCCATTTATTCCTTCAACCAACCAACATTTGCTGAGTACCTGTTACAGTCCATTCTCTATGCTACATACAAAGATGATACAAAGGCATTGACCCTATTCTGAAGTGGGTCACGGTCAAGTGTGGGAGGCAAACAAATAAACATTTACTAAAACCCAGTGATGAGTACAATAATGGAAATACCAGCTCACTGGTAGTAGAGGAGATGGCGCCCAACTCTGCTGGTCTTCTCAAATTGCAGTTTAAACCAGTGACTTGTACTCATCTTACTTGCTCATTGCTCCCTCTGTTATCTATCATATTTTACCTCTAAAATGCCAGGCTCACATCTGAACTCTTGCTCTCTAACTGCAGTGGGAAGACGTAAACGCCGCTGCCTGTGACCTGGCCCGGGAAGTGGCTGACAAAGGTGATGCTTTGGTAGCAGGGGGGATCTGCCAGACATCGGTATACAAACGCCACAAGGATGAAGCTAGAATTAAAAAACTTTTTCGACAGCAGCTAGAGGTTTTTGCCAGGAAAAATGTGGACTTCTTGATTGCAGAGGTAAGCCTAGTACTATAGGGAAAGGATTAAACCTATTTTGACAAGTCTAACCTCATAGTCTTCAGCTTTCATGAGGGTATTGGACTGCCTTAGGCCCTCCTTTCCTCCGTGTAGATGTCAAAGGTTTATTTAAATGCACTATAGTCGAGGCCAACATCCTCTCACTTGTATACCAGGTTCTCTGTGAAGCCAAAGGAGAAACCCAGGAGAGGCCTGACTGTCACTTGTGGTTTTCTAAGGTCTGGGTGGGTGCAGACTCTGGGGGACGCTGCAATGTGGGGTGAGAGGAAAGGGACAGTGATTCAGGGAGCATCCTCCCCTGTGGGAGGGTTGGGCTGGAAGGAGCTGCGTGTGTGGGCTAGAGGCTTGAGGGAGCAAAGCCTAGGATGCAGGTGGCTGCTCAGGCTCATGGAAGCCCCAGCAATGTACTCAGTACCAAGGTGTCGCCTTGCCCTCCTCCATCCATGCCTCGCTCACTCCTGCCTCTCTGCTTTTGCTCCAGCTATAGCATATGAGTGATATTTCGAAGAAAGAATCAGTAAGAATTGGTCACTGATTGGATGTGAAGGCCCAGAAATTCTCTGCCTTCCACTTCCAAAAATTAAAAAGCCCTCATTCCTTTTTTCCATCACAATTGCTCCCACCTGGAGGTGAGCCCTCAGCCCAAGTTTTTACCCCAAACCAGTACAAGAGCCTTGCAACTGCTGTTTCCCCAGTCATTCCATTGAACCCGTTGAAAACCTTGCTCCGTCAACTCTCCCAAGGCTCAAGGCCACCCACGCCTGGCTAATGTGCCGGGAACAGTCCCCTGCAGAGACAAGCACAGACTCCGCCCTATGTGTTCTCCAGATGGATGGGAACACGCCTCTTTTTAAGAACCTCTCTTTTGGCTCTGTCTTCATTCCTCACACACTGCTTCTACAGAATCTGTCTCTAAGTCAAGAAGGAGAAACAGGGAGATTTCTGCTGGCTTTTCTCCACTTCCTTAAGGTCAGCTTTTAATTATGGTACTTAAGGGGGTTCCTGGGAAGCACCCCTGCAAATGGCATAGGTTTACCAGACAAGGTGTCCTGTCCACCATCGGCAAAAAAACCAAGTAGCTCTCCCTTTCACCCTGTGCCTCAATGGTCTCCTCTGGGAAAATAATCATGTTTCTTCCTACTTTATGAGCACATATGAATATCAACTAGAATTGGATATAAAAGACTCTGAAGTATAAAGCATGATAAACTACTCATTATTTTTCAGAGATTATCCAGGCCTATAAATGAGTCCAAAATTTATAAGTAAAACTTTTGTTCCTTCAAACTTATAATTTTAAGTACTTAATTACTTTAAAAAAACCTTTGTGTTTTTTTAACAGGCATCATGTCACTGAATTGATGATCTCCAAATGAAAATCTATGTTATTGTTAAAAGAATTAAAATATTTACTCAGAATGGTATTCTTTAGTCTGCTAGAGACACACTCCTTAGCAAGTTTTATCACATATTATATATTTGTAATTTTTATAACTGTTTTGTAATATTTGCATTCTACCACTCAAAGTCTGTTTTTTATTTGGACCGATAGAAAAAACGAAATTTCTTTTAGTATTTTGAGCATGCTGAGGAAGCTGTGTGGGCTGTGGAAGTCTTAAAAGAACCCGGCAAACCTGTGGCAGCTACCATGTGCATAGGACCAGAGGGAGACATGCATGGCGTAACACCTGGAGAGTGTGCTGTGAAGCTGGTGAAAGCAGGTCATTTGGACTCATCATGTGATAAGCACTTCAGTTACTCTTTATGAAATTTAGCAAATTTTGCTTAATATTTTGAGAGCAGTTTGGAAATACAAGAATTACCTGGAATCAGTTTCCTTATTTGTAAAACTTGGGAGGTAGAGGGGGACAGCTAATCTCTAAGGCACCTTCCAACTATTAAAAGAGAAAACAAAAAAGTAAATAAATAAAATGTAAAATTCTTGATTTCTTTTCGTAGGGGCTTCAATCGTTGGCGTGAACTGCCGATTTGGGCCCAGGACCAGCCTGCAGACGATGAAGCTCATGAAGGAGGGCCTACGTGCCGCAGGGTTGAAGGCGCACCTGATGGTGCAGCCCCTGGGGTTCCACACGCCCGACTGCGGCAAAGGAGGGTTTGTGGATCTCCCGGAATACCCCTTTGGTAAGCTCAGGCACGTGTCAGAGGTCCTCGTGATTTCTCGTTGTGACAAAATGGAAACGGCTACAATGAACAACTATGGTACAGTCTTACAATACGAGACTGTATAAGACAAAAACATCCAACGTTAACCAAAAATGAGCTATCTGAAGAACACTCAATCTAAAGTTCATCTTTTTTTTTAATTTTAAAAAAATGCCCATCAGAGCACGTATCATTTGATAATAGGGACGGTAACAGAAACGCCATGATTATTGTGTTACAGCACTGGAGCCCAGACTTGCAACGAGATGGGACATTCAAAACTATGCCAGAGAGGCCTACAACCTGGGGGTCAGGTACATTGGCGGGTGCTGTGGATTTGAGCCCTACCACATCAGGGCGATCGCAGAGGAGCTGGCCCCAGAAAGGGGCTTTTGGCCTCCGGCTTCGGACAAACATGGTGGTTGGGGAAGTGGCCTCAATATGCACACCAAACCCTGGATTAGAGCCAGGTAGGAATTTTTAATTAACATGACTATTTCCCTATAATCTCACTTTACTTATGGTTATAAACACTATGCATGCACACAGTAATAAAAATTCAAAAAGTAGAAAAGTGTATAAAATGAAACATCAAAGTTGCCCCTCCTGACACCAGTCCCTTTCCCAGAGGGAATGATCCATTTGCCTTTGTGTTTTGAAGTCTTGTACCTCTGTTTCTTGTTTTATCAATTTTGAGCAGAAATTATTGATAACACTTTATGAAAGCTGAGGAATTTAAATCATATAATCTCCCACTTTTCTCCCTGTTCTCCTTCTCCCAATTTTGATTTATTGCATTTTTATTCTTCTGTTGGGTATCTTTCTAAGTTTGAATTTCATATTTAACTACCTGTTGCTTAATCCGTCGGTAGGAGGCAGGATCTCTGGATTCCACTCTCCGTAAAACAAGAACTGACTCCTCCTGCTTCCCTCTACTTTTCCTCCCTCGTCTACCTCTTGGCTTCTTTAAGTTATACCATTACTTTGACATCATCAAGGTTTATAACCATTGTGTCCTGCTCTGTCATTATAATTAGGTCTTCCAAGCTTTGTCTGTAGGTTTATTATTAAAATGTAAAGTTAGTAAATAACATTTACAGTATTATTATAATTGTCATATTAAACAAGCAGGACTCATGAAATATAATCAGAATGCAACTTTATTTTTGTCTCCCTCTGTCTCTTTAAACCTGCCCAATGGGTGAATTCTTTCCTTTCCTTCCGAGACGATGAAGAGCTTCACAGTCTTCAAGCTGGTCCTTGGCCCAAATCGGCAGTTCACGCCAATGATTGTAGCCCCTACACAAAGGACTATTTTCAAAAGTCCCTGTTGGAAAATACTGACATGGCCTGGAACTTCTTTGTGAACTCTTACGCAATAGAAAGCCCCATGATCAGTTGACTGAGCAAAGACAGTCTCAGTTCAGTAGTTTAAAATGTTCAGTTCCATGTGAAATCAAAACTTAGAGCGTGTTTCACACTTAAATCTTCTGTTTGCCAGCAGACACCTTTAATGGGTGGGAAATCCAGGAAGGCCATCCTGATCCTTCTCTTGCTCTGTCTTATGCTTCCAACCCTCCCTTCCCATCTTGCTACTCCTGGTTTCTGACCTCTTCAGATTCAGAGTGAGAGGAGAGAGGAGGGAAGAGAGAGTAAAATGTTATTACTTGACAGGCTCCCTATAAGGAAGATGGCGTTCTCTGGGCCTGGCAGGTCTCAATGAACGTGGTTCCTTGTTCTTCAGAACCAGAAGAATGGTTCTTCAGAGGCTTCCACTGAAAACTTTTGTCCATACTTTTCATGCCACAAGCATTGCATTTTTCTCTGACTGCTGCTTCCCCCTCAGATCCCGGCTTTTTCAGCAGGTCACTCCAGATTTACCCTATCTGCAGGGTTCCATTGTCCCTCCTGGTGATTCTAAACACCTCCAGGCTGGCTCTCTCTCTCTTTTATTAGGCCAGAGGACCTTCACCCTTCCCTCATGCAGACAAATCTGTGGTCTGATCCCAATTTAACGGCACCCTCTTCACTCACAAGCAAAGTAGTGGCCCATTGGTCTCTGTGGTCTCGATTTTCCAGTGTAGAGTCCGGTGAGTCATCTGACCAGCTCTTGGCCGCCTACTTTGAAACTTCTGCAGAGTGTCTGTCTTGCTTTGATACCTGATATCTATCACATCTTAGGGCCTTAAATAAAATTTCCAATGTAATATCCTGGTACCCTGGTAATGATTTTCTAAACATTATTCACTGCAGAACCAAGCGGTAAGCATGGAACTATGAAGAAAGAGAAATAATCCTGTTTTTAAAAACTTGAGCCACTTGTAGAAGAATGTTCCAAGCATTAAGGTCAAATTGATTCTCTTTTCTTACGTTTCATCTTTAGTCCAAACTCATGCCATATTTTAATTTGCTTCATACGTGGACTGTGACTTTCTTTGTACAACATTTGGTTTTCTAGGAATTTCTAATGAATTTCCTTTTTCGTTGTTGAAAGAAGAATAACAGGCTTTCTCTAAAGTCTCCCAATATCTAAATTATACTACAGTCACACGTCGCATAATGACGTTTTGGTCGAGGGACGGGGTATATGACAGTGGTCTCATAAGATTAGTACCATGGCACCTAGGTGTGTAGTAGGCTCTACGATCTAGGTTTGTGTAAGTACACTCTATGATGTTCCTACAATGACGAAATCGCCTAACGACACATTTCTCAGAAAGTATGCCCGTCGTTATGCTACATGTGACTGTATTGAAGACATTTTTCTGGGAGCCCCTTAAATGATTGATCTGTTTTGAACATTGCCGCTTTCTGTCTCTCTCTCTCATCTGTCAATACAATGCCATCCCTTTTCCATCTTCTAGAAACCAGTCACAGTCTCTGCTGTCTCCTCTTCTCTATTCAGTGCTGTTATCTGTTATGTATTTAATCCATTTTGTACTTAGAACAGTCTTCACTTTTGAACTGGGACAACTTTCCTAATGTAAATTTATTTAGATTGTAAAAGTAGGCAAGAAATCATTTAGCCAAACATTTCCTCTGGGACATATGGATATTTATCAGAGAAGATTGTTTTTATAGGTGTCATGCTTAGAAAAAAGTACTAAAAATAAATATAATTAAAAGGCAAGGAAAGCATACTTTGGTGATGATTAAAATAGTTCAAATAAGTGAGAAATGGCTTATTTAATTATCATTTTTTAGAGATCCTTAAAATGCATTAGCAATTAAAGATAAAACATTGTTCTGTAGCATAGAGCCAGACATTCCTTGCACCCTGAACTCACAAATATACTGATGTTCACAAAAATTTGTGATTACACAGAAACCTGTAGACACCCCACATTTCTGACATTTTCATCATCCAAAAATATTGATTTATTCATTGTTTCATAAGTAAAGTGGAAAAAAACTGTAAAAATACATTTAACACAAAAATCTGTGACCAGAAACTGTTGTAGTCTTCTGTTTGTCTAAAAACAGGAAACAAATACTTATGAAGTAATTTGTATTCTGTTTATAGTTACTTTTTGAAGAATTACACTTTGTCTCATTACATTAAAAACCATCTTCAGGGCCTGGAGCGTATTATGTTAAGTGAAATAAGCCAGAAAGAGAAAGACAAACACTGTATGATCTCACTCATATGTGGAATATGAACCAACACATGGACAGAGAAAACTGGACTGTGGTTGCCAGGGGCAGTGGGGGTGGGGGGTGGGGGTGGGCACAAGGGGTGAAGGGAGTCATATATATGGTGATGGACAAACAAAAATGGACAACCCAAAATTTCACAATGTTAGAAACCATTAAAACATCAATAAAAAAAATTTAAAAAAAAACCATCTTCATATACTTGTCATTACGTTAAAATATTGAGTATAGCTAGAAGGACTCTGCTAGAAATTTCAGAATGAATGTAATCCACAAAAACATGTAAAATTCAAACACGTGTTTTTCTGAAAGGCGGTATGAAACCCAATGATTGTTATTGAAGTTAGAAATGTGAAAAGGATCCCTGGCATTAACGGATATGGACGTAGTTTTTCTGTCCGTATGTTGAAACTCAAGTTCTACTTTAGCCTGCTTATCCACCAAACTTATGCATATTTGGCAAATATATATATAATGTATTGAACTTGTAAGATAGGTATGTTCTTTAATTAATTAACTATATATTTTTTTAAATGCAGGGCTAGAAGGGAGTATTGGGAGAATCTGCTGCCGGCTTCGGGCAGACCTTTCTGTCCTCCACTGTCAAAGCCAGACGCCTAAGAAATAGTGAAGAAAACACTACAATAATTGAACAGAGAGAAATCTCCCTCAAGCTCCACCTGGAACTCCTCCTGGCCTTTATCCTCAGCCCACCCTGACAACTCCAGCTGCTGGACAGCTATGTGCTGCAGGCCCTTCAGTTCAATCAACACCAGCGTGGTGCACCCCTGCTGTGGTTGAGCACCGAGAGCGGATGCTGCGGGAGATGCAAAGGTGATGGGAAAGCTCCTTGTTCTGGGCACTTACTGTCCAGTAATGCTGCAGTGCATTCTTTTGAAAGTCATCAAGGATAGCAAACCTTGTCTTTTAGGGTGAATTTGAGATTTTAAAACAACCAGAAGTCACTGAGCACCAACCCTAGTGATTAATTCAGGTGACTAAGCTATGTGCCTAAGGAAAATGGAACGGCATTCTAAATTACAACGAGTCTGCTTTTCTTAAACGATTTGTGTAATGACTCCAAAGGCAATCCCAAAGGAAAAGATGCAAAAAATGTTTTGAGCAATGGTAGGATTATTGAAATAAGTGCATAACTTTCCAAAGTGATTACTTTCAAAAATGATTTTACTTAAAGGTTTTAGGTCCTAGAATTTCTAAGTGTCTTTACAATCACAAATAGCTAGATTATAAACTATTTAAGGACAAGGACCAAGCGATGTGCTTCTTATATTTTTCCTTAAAGTATTTATCGTTGTGCTAAGCATAATAATAGATGCTCAATGAAGTACTTACTGTTGATTGTTTAAAATAAGTAAGAATAAATAAACAGTGTTAGAAGACCATCTTAAAAGTCAGAGTTCAAATCTATCGTGGCCTAATAATTTCTTGACTTATGTTTCTGTTATTTGCTTGTGCTGATTTCTCTGTCTTTTCAAAAGAATGTATCAATTTGTAACAATAAAATTAAAAATAATTTACCTTTTATAGTGTTTGAATATTTAAAATTTCATGGACATTCTTTGGAATAACAAGCATTTATTACTTATTATGTTCCAGGCTCTTTCTTCTCTCTTGCTTCTCTCTCTCTCTCTCTCTATATATATAGATACATTTGATCCTCACAGGAATTAAAAAATGAGATAGTGTTTTTAACATAGTGGTTTGCATGTTAGGAAACTGAGGCATAATGCAGCTAAGTAACTTGCCTGAGGTCACACAATTAGTAAATGGTAGAACTGGGATTTGAACCCACATAGTCTGGCTCTGGAATCCAGGTTCATCAGCTCTATACTGCACGACCTCCTTTATGTACAGAGCTGCTGCTTTATCAGAGTCTATTCAAATTTTCTGTTGCAGAGTTTAAGGTATTTTTATCAACTTTGCTTAATATAAATCAACCCTTCAATCCTGACGTGTTTGTTTCTGTAATGTAGACAACTTGGAATTCATTAAATGTTGCCACTTTACCCATAATACACAACTCTACTCTGCTGAAAATGAGAGACTGAATCATTTAGCATCATCTCAAGGCCTTGAGGATGATTAATCCAAGCCACTAAGTGCCTGAATATCTTTGCCAGCATCCCCAACCAGGACCATCCAGTCTCTTTTTGGACTTTTCCAGTAGTAACTCCCTACCTCTCAAGATCACTTATTCTTTTTAAAAATACATCTCATTCTTTGAAAGTTATTCCATATGTTAACCAGAAATCTTATCAGTAACTTTCACCCGTTGGTCCAAAGAGTACACTCCAAGCACCTATAGAACAAATTTACAGTTTCTTCCATATGAAGGCTCTTCAGAAATTTAAAGACGGGTGTTACGGCTTCCCTATACTTGCTCTTCCTCATTTCCTCCAACTGAAGGCACAGGCTTTTAAGATGTGCTTGGCCATATACTAGCTGTGTGACATTGGACAGTTAACTTTTCTGTCTTAATTTCCTCATCTGCAAAATGAGGATAAAAATAGAAGCATCCTCATTGGGGCACTCTGAGGATTAAATGAGATAACAAGATACTTGGGAATAGTGCCTGGCATATAGTAGACACCCATTGTATGTTATGTAGTATAATATTTTTATGAGACTTGGTTTCCAGTCCCCTCATCCTTGTGGTGACTCTCTTCTGGCCACACTCCAGCATCAAAGCCTCTGTTTAAGTCTAGTGCCTGGTCCTGAATGCCCCTCTCCAGGCGTAGGGTCTAGCACAATAACAGCTTGCTTAGCAGATTAAGATTATGTGAAAAGGGCAGTGCGTGGCATTGGGCAAAGAGCAAGAGCTAAGAGGCTACATTGGGAGGGAGAGCCGTCCTTCACTCTGAATCCCTTCCTTGGGTCTGCACCAGCACAAACTGAAACCTTCATCCCGTTCATACCACACAGTTTAGAAGTGGTGTGACAAATAAACATGAATTACACATGGTAGGTGGTAAGGAAGTGTTTTTATATCTAGGTATCTTGGCCCATAAAAAATGAAAATCACTTGAAGTCCTTATCAGCTGAGAGCAGCTCATTTAGACTTTTAGGAAGAGTAAAGGTATTCATCAGCTTTTCAGATTGACAGTTTTGAAATATAAAAAAAGAATAATTAAAATATATTCTTCAGAATTTGTTAATCACAAGAGTGACATGGATTGAAAGATGTGAATGAGGAAAATAATACGAAAAAATGAATTTGAAGAAGATATGCAGACTGAGAGTAACAAGAGAAGATGAGACTTGGCATAAAGATTGGCCTGAGTAATAATGTAGATTACATCCACTTAACAAAATAGTGTGCAGCCACTGAGGATTGTGTTCAAGAAGGGTATTTAATAACTTCATCGTGTGTGTTGCTTTGCTTTGATGTCTTGTGTTCTGAGCACTATTGATAAGACAAAAGTTGTCCTAGATTTGTTAAACACGCAGGTTTCATTTTGTGTGTAGTAAATGCAATGTCTGAAATAGAATGTTGATGAGTTGGAAGTTGGTAAAACTTCTAAGAGAGAAGCAGGTAACCAATAAAGGAAAGTCTTTAAGAGAAAGATTTCCTACATTGAAAGACTCCAAAATTCATGTAGTGATTGGATCTCATTTTAGATAATAATAAAAACATATTGGGGAAAAATATTTCAAATTATGTAGTTATAACTCCAATTTAATAATTGTGTCCCAAAATAAAGTCAAGAAAGTATGCTCAGTACCCCTACTCTTATTTACCTTGGTCTGGCAATACTAGACAATATGGTTAGGTGATTAAAAATATAGGAAAAGCAATGATAAAGTTATTATTTTATACAGGTAAAATGGTTATATAGTTAGAAATCCCGAGAAAATATTCTGAAAAGCTATTACAGACAATAGGAGTATTCAGTAAAGTGACTAGTTAAAATTGTTACAAAAGTCGTTGCTTTTCTATATACACTCAACAACTATTTTGAAAGTATGATGGAAGAAAAGATCTATTTTACATTTTCAGCAAAATGATTAAATATCTAGGAATAAAATTAGCAAGAAATATATAAGAGCTGTTGACGGAAATTTGAAGATGCTACTGTAGGATGCAGAAGAAGACAAATAAATCTACACATGTGCTTATACAGAAAAAGACACAATATTTTAAGATGCAAAGTTGTTCTAAATTGATTAATAAATGTAATCCCAATGAAAAATATCATCAAGATTGAGGGGAAATAGACACGCAAACCCTTAAATTTGGGAATATGGGGGGAAAAACTGTAGGGGTTATGTGAAAATTAGAAAAAGAAGGGCAGTGGGAAGGTGTGGCTTTACCAGATAGAATGAATAGATATATATATGAAGTTAATGTATGATAAAGGGGCATTTCAGGTCAGTGAGGAGAAGCTGGAGTATTTAAGTATGATGGACATTTTTTCCATCATCTGGAAAGAAAAAGTTGGCTCTCTTAGAATAAGTTCAAGGTTGGTCAAA